>NC_141065.1:8370830-8840830 GCF_041138505.1 Cibotium barometz | reverse complement strand
ATCAAAACTGCAAATAAAAAATGCCATTCACACAGAGAACCAATTAACATTTGATTGACCAAGTTTAAGAACATTTATTCATGAAATAATTGGGGATTACCAAATTTAGGAAATTGGTCTTTCATTTTGCAATGCCTCCTAGCATAGATACACCACCAGTTTGGCTACATTGGTATAGGAGGGGGTGCATGATGATTCGCCAATCTCACTACATATATGTGTGTGTAATCATTGGATAATGGTTTATGAAAAAACAAAAAACAGATTGCTTACTAATTTAAAAAATAGCCTTCGTAATGCTAATCTCCTTCACCCATATTTTTTATCTGGTGTGCATATTGACAATTTTATGTGGTGTGCATTAATTTATAAAACACCCCTACCTTCCAGCTTACCACCCCCCAGCACAGGCTCTCGTCCTCTCTACAGCGCAGGCCCTCGGCCGCCCCTCTCTCCCGTCATCGCCCCCTTCTCTCTCTCCTCTCTCCACCGCCCCCATCCTCTCCCAACTATGCCTCTTTTACTACTCCACCCTCTCCATTGCTTCCATCCCCTCGGTTTACCCTCTCTCCACTGTCCCACAATAGACAGGGAGATTGATTTATTTCAAAGCATATTCCCATCTATTAAATTCAAGCGAGAAAAAAATGTTAATCTCCTTCGTATGTATTTTTAAAAGTCCATATATGGCCAATACAATCGCGTATTGTGCGCATATCTACTTTGCAGTGTAGCAACAAATCGTAACCCTCGATGATCTACAGAAGAATCTGAAAATCAGAGTGTGAAAAAAGCAGAGTTTCTATGTACCAAGGAATCTATGAATGACGCTTTCTGCGCGTTAGCGTTCCTGCTTGTGAAAATAAAGGCTTACAAGCAGAAAAAAAGCAGAGTTTCTACGTACCAGGGAATCTATGTTGAATGACGCTTTCTGCGCGTTAGCGTTTCTGCTTGTGAAAATAAAGGCTTACAAGCATTCTGAATGTGCTTGAAATCAAAAGACCATCGAAGAAGACGAATGGATCAAAATTACTAGATTGCGCATTACAGTTGCAACCGTTGGAAATAAAGATATAATAATTAATAAATAAATAATATTATACCTTACTAACCGTAAGGTTTTTTTAATCCTAAGGTCAAACCTTACTAACAATAACAAATGTTATCTAAGTTTCCCTCTATTAATTAATTGAATAACTTTTTTCACTCGTTGTGTGCCCCTATTTTCTAAGAAACGTTTTCACCTCGCAACTTTTTTAAGGCCTGTGGTGGTCAGCACAATAAATGGTCGTTGCAAAAAAACGTTACCAGATTTGAATCCCATCTTGAAAAAGTAGACCATTTGAGCGAGAGGGAGGGGGGTTTAGCGTCTCTAATCTTCCACTAATCTACGATTAACAGTCAATTACTAGCGCTCTTTCCGGTCTGGGGCAGCCTGCATGGCCGCCGCATCAGGTTTTCCCCAGCCTAACGCGTTGCAGATGCATGCTCTTGCTAGGCCCTCTTTGCTTCAGTTCAACTCCCCGATTCGTCCGGTCGACCTCAACGGCTTTGCTCCATCTCCTGCGAGCTTTCCCTCTCCACCTCCTGCAGTATACGAGGCCTCCCATGGCCATCCCAAGGAAGCTGCTCTCAAGATACATGATGCTGACTCCAGTCTAGAAACTCCCTCCTACGCTGGCGAGCGCCCACGAACTTCCTTCCTCTGATCGTCTCTGTAGCGGTAGCCTTGGTGCTGTTGGAGCAGGCACAGGAGACTCACATGATGGAGGTAAGCCCTCAGTCACTCTTCCTTCTTCCCAAATCAGAAGGATTCAGCATGATCTGAAAAACAGGGCTCTTATCGGACTGCTGGCGGGTCCTAGACCCCCTGCAGAGGCTATTAGAAGCTGGATTCAACTGCTGAAGTGGAGACCATCCAGGCTCTCCCTAGAAACCATTATCTGTTTGTATTCAAACTCCCGCAAATGGCGTTTGATGTCCTCAGCAGAGGCCAGTGGCTCATCCGTAACTCCCCCCTTAGCTTATTTCGGTGGAACAAAGACTTCAATCCTGAAGCCTCTGCCTTGGTTAATTACCATGTCTGGGTAGAGTTTCCTAATCTACCCCTCCACTACCATAATCACCTTGGAGTTATTGGCTCTAAGCTGGGGAAAGTTCTGGGAGGTAAACCCGGCTCTGATTATGTGCCTTCATGGCACCCTCAAGTTCTCATAGAAATGGACATCTCTATGGATCTCCCCTCAGCTATTGATATCTTCACTGATGATGGTGAACACCTTGAGCAAGCCATAGTTTACAAATACCTTCCCTCCGCCTGCTTTCACTGTGGTGCCAATGGGCACTTCGTCAGAAACTGCCCTCGACGTGCCCCGGATAATGCCCCTCCCCCAGCTTCTCCAGATGCCACCCCTCTTCAGCAAGCCCCTAAAGTAGCAAGAGTCACCCCCCCTAAGAGGGCGGCCAAAGAGACCTGGCAAGATCAAACTAAGACCAGGATGAAATCTGTCAATAAATTTGCCCTCCTAGCTTCTTTACCAGAGTGGGTGGACTCTGAGGTAGAAGAGTCTCTTCTCTCTGGCTCTGATGAAGAAGCCGAGGTGGGTAAATTGCTGGAAGACCAGGTCAATGAAAATGACCAAACTACAATGCGAGAACTGAATGTAAATGCTCAGACGGGAGACACCTCTGCTTATAAAGGCAAGGAAGTGCAGGTGGAGGGGGATGGGCTTTCCACTCCTATGGAGATCCACAAAGACCACAAAAGACCAATGCAAGCTGCTTCTCAAGCATCGCCCATGAGAGCTCAGGCTAAGAAATCCATCAAGAAGTCCCATAAATGAGGATTGTTTCTTGGAATATCAAGGGTCTGTCAGACCCCAATAAGGCTAGGAAATTAAAACAATGGTTTCGCATTAACAAATCGGAGCTAATAGCACTTCAAGAGGTCAAAGCAACTGGCAACGACCTTTTTAGCCGTCTTAAGGAGGTCTCAGAGGATCACAGATGGTTCTCTTCGTCTCATTCTAGGGGTTCTGGAGGAGCTGTTCTGGGAGTTCCTGTCAGTTGGAGTGTTGCTCCTAACTCGGTTGTTGGGGGTATGAATTGGATTTCAGCCAAGTTAGATAAGCCAGTCAAAATGCAGATTTGTTTCGTCTATGCAGGGGGTGCGGCTGCGGACAGAGCCAATCTATGAAGTGAGCTCAAGGCGATGGATGGCCCAACAGTTATTGTTGGAGATTTCAACATGGTGGAGTCTTTAGCGGATAGATACAAAGGCCTGGGCCAAGTAATCAAGGGTTTAGAGAAAGAGAGGTGGACTCAAGTCAAAGAGCTCTTTTCTTTGTGGGATTTAGGTGAGGAAGCTGAGTTCACTTGGCAAAACTACTCCTCTAGTGACAACGCCAGGAAGGCTAGATTAGATAGATGTTACATTTCTTCGGAAATAGCCAATATCTACTCCAGGGTTAAGTCAAAACCTAAATACTCCTCCTGTTTGTCGGATCATTATCCTCTGATAGTTACCTTGGATGATAAAGCCACCAAGATCAGAAACTCTTGGTTCCACACTGACGCTTTGGCTGAATGCATTCAGCAATGCTCACTCCCCAGCCGCGGCTTGGTCTCAAGCTCTGAGGGAGTCTCAAAAAGCTCTCACTGGTTTTAGGAAGGAGGTGACTATCATAAGAAGGAAAAGAAGAGAAGCTACCTATCACCAGCTTATGGAACTTGAAGCCAAGACCAATGCTGTAGAGCGGAGGCCCAAGAGGAGATTACCAGGTTAAGGGCCCATATTAGATCTGAGGAGGAGCTGGCCTTCAAACATGCCACGGTTTTCTTCAGAGAATGGTGGGCTGGCATGATCAATTGTCCGTCTAAAGAAATGTTCAAGATTCTTAGGAAGAAACAAGTTAAGGATCTAGTACCTCTGCTGACCACCAGTGATGGCGCTGCCAGAACTGAGGAGGAAAACTGTGGTGCTGGTTCGCAATCATTTTCAAAGGCTGTTCAGTGCACCGGAGCAGTCCTGTGAGCTGAAGGCTAAGGCCCGCGATTCGGTCTGGGAGGCTAGATCTAATGTCATCTCTGCTGAGCTGGCAAGGCAGCTTGATGTGCCTATTTCAATCTCAGAAATTAAGATGGCCATTGAGAGCTTGAAACCAAACAAAACTCCGGGCTTGGATGGAATGCCAGATGAGTTTTTCCATGCCTTTAAAGACTGGATTGCCCCTTTCATCCAGAGGGTTTGGGAAGAATCTGTGAAGTATTCGGCTTTGCCTACCAGTATTAATGCTGGAGTGATAAAACTGATTCACAAACAAGGGCCTAAGGAGCTCCTAGAGAACTGGAGGCCATTGACGATGCTGAATTCTGTATACAAAGTGTTAGCCAAAGACACCCAGCTTAATGAGGCACATCTCAGCAGAGCAGAAAGGTTTTATCCGAGGAAGGAGACTCATTGAAGCTTTCATTGCAATTTGGGAAGGAGTAGAGTATGCTTAGGAAAAAGGGATTGATTTTGATAAAGCCTATGTGACAGGCTGGAGTGGAGCTTTGTATTGCTCAATTTGGAGAAGATGGGGTATGGCCCGGGCTTGATCCAGTTTGTAAAAACCCTCTTCGACAATGCTTCAGCTAGAGTGGCACTAAATAACTCAATGTCAGATCCTTTCCCCCTGGCCAGGTCGGTCAAACAGGGATGTCCTCTTGCTCCACTGCTGTTTGTGTTATTTGTGGATAGTTTGAATTGTATGGTGCAAAGATCCCAGGGTTTGGGGCTGATTAAAGGCATTCCCTTGGCTAACTCAAATGGTGTGCAGATTCTTTCTCAGTTTGCGGATGACACCAACACGTTGCTCATCAATGACCATAACTCTCTCTTGACTTTCTGGAAGGTGTTGGACACCTTTTGTTTAGCATCTGGCTCCAGGGTTAATCACACAAAAATGAGAATATTCTCTGCTAAAGGAAATCTCCCCATCTGGCTGGTTCAGCAGGGTTGTCAGAGTATTCGGGCTGGTGAAATATTTCAGCTACTAGGCATACCTATGGGCTTCGGAGCCACCCTGAAACAAAGGTGGGACTGGGTAGTTGATAAGTTCAAGGGCAAGCTGAATAGGTGGCTGGGTATGCAGCTATCGCTAGTTGGCAGAGTGTTGGTAATCAATCACTTTCTACTTGCTTACATCCTCTTCTTCCTCACCTGTTGCCCTAGACACTCATCTAAAGGAAATTGAAAAATTATGTAGAAACTTCCTGTGGACAGGAGACCCTTTCAGGAGAGGAGCTGCCAAAGTGAGATGGGAATTCTGCTGCCTTCCCAGGGACAAAGGGGGGTTGGGGGTTGTAGATATACACGCTTGGGCTGACCGTCTTGCTGTTAAAAAACCATTATTAGAGCTGTTTCTCACCCTGAGGAACTTTCTTCCCTGCTGCTATTCAGAAACTTTGACCAATTCTCCCTTGAGAAATTTTCAGGTTGGAAGGATCTGCCTTGGATTACTATTTTGATAGGTCATGAAGCTATCAAGCCTAAAGGGTCAGAGCTTCTTCGCTCGTTATGGAAAGCTTGGAACAAATTTTGTGACAAGGTAGGGGTTGTGTGGGAAAGCAGACACAGCTACTCTATCAGAGCTTCTGACTCTCTCTGGTTTCCTCTTAGTCCATTACCTTCGGTTTCCAGCAATACAATGCGTATGGCTCTACGTATTCACAAGAAGGGCATCAGTGTGGCCAACTCCCTCCCATAGGTGGATGACCAATGATGAACTGATGATAAGATTCTCACTTCTTCCTTGGGAAGTTTAGATGGTGCGGGATCGTATCAACATCTTTCCTGAGTGTGAGGCATGGCAGCTAACAGTCTCTGAGCCCTTATCCCTCAAAGCTCTATGCTGGAGAGGAGGTACAGCTTTCGATCACCCCCCTCGTGTGCACTCAGTGCCGTCGTCCCCTGTGCATGTGGTTCTCAACAAGAGATGGTCAGTCCTATATGACAGACGCCAATGGAATTTTAAATTCTTCATAATTTGGTCTAAAGAGATTCAGCCTAAGAAATCAGTTTTATTGTGGTTGATTATGCATAAAGCCATATGGATAGGCGACAAGTGCAGGAAATGTGGGTTAACATATGGGGTATGTGTTAGATGCAAACTTTAGTATCGAAGATATTGGTCATCTGTTCAAAAACTGTCAGAGATCTGTTGATATCCTGTCTCACTGGTTTGGTCTGTTTTGGGTTGCCTGCCCTCTGCAAAACAACTACTACTAGGGGATACTATTGGGGTGCTCCCCCGGTGCTGGGCCAGAGAGAGTCAGAGCTGAATTCCTTTGGATGATTTGGAAAGATAGATGTGCGACTGCATTTCAGGTTGCTTACCAGATTCCAAATCTGAAAAGTCTTTTTGCTGATTTTCATGTGCAGATTTATGACTTCCACATGGTGTAAACGAGACTGTACACCACGCAAGCTGGAATACTTCGAGAACCTCCAATTCAACCAAGTAATTTGGCTCTCTTCACCCAGAAACAGCAGTATGAGTTCCAAAGGAAGGCTGATGAGTCCAACCGCTTTGTGGCTTTGCTGCAAACTAGAATTGAAGCTCTATGCTAATGAATATTGAGATATGTAATTGCTATGTTTGTGATCTTTAGATCCCAGTGCTGTATCCCAGCCAGATATTGTAATTTTTGTCTCTCTTAATTAATTCTTGTGCTTGTTGGTAAAAAAAAAGATTTAAATCCTATCTTCCCACACACCTCCCCACCAGCTACTCGGCGCTAGCAATTTATGCAAATGTGGTGTGTTAGCATAGGCAAAAGAGTTGCTTGACATAAAGTGACTTTGGATTGCATCTTGAAAGTTGATATGTTTTGTTTGGGATCCTTTGAATTGTTTTGAACTTAATGGCCTCTTTCCATATACCCTCAAATTTTCTTGCATCATGAAAGCCTATGGCAATAGTAGTAGCAAAAGAGCATAAAAGATTGCTAGACACGGGTTGGTGCAAAATTGTACCTATGGCTAACAAATCACCGCAAAGAAGCATGGAACTATTTTGAACTGATGCATTTTATTGGGCCTCTCTATGAATGTTGTCATGAGAATATATTTTAAGTCCTCTAGAAAAATATTATTTATCCCCTCTTGAGTAATTTGGGGACGCCTAGGTTACTCTTGCATCATGCCGGCTAGGTTAATATCGTGGGTGATACCACTATAAATATTAATACGTGCGGTATATGACATATGTTTGAGGCCACCTATGATTATTTCAGTTAGGTTTGTATGGCAGGGTGATTCCTGGGGTACTTACGCCTGGTAGTCATGAGTTGGTGATGATTTGTGCCTGTTTAATATTTGTGGGATTAATTTAATAATTTATTGGGCTTATCTTTTCAGGTGATGAAGACTATGGAAATTGAAGAGTTTACTTTGGAAGAAATGTCTTGGTTCATCACATTTCATTTTTGGCAAGCATAGTAGCTTGTAACCTTATCAAATGATTTTTCCATTTTGAACTTTAGGAAAGATACATTTATTTATGTGGAATTTATTAAAGCCTATGGCTTTACCCTAGTCCCAATATTTGACACTCTATTTTTGTAAAAGAAGAGTGCCGTGCTCTCTAAAAAGCACATCTTGTATATTTTGGGGGCTATGGCCTAATTTTGGTGAAAAAGAAAGCTAATAAAGAAATACTCTTGTGTGGGGAGAGGCCACGCACAAGAGGGGGGAAGATTGCACCCAATATGGTCTTTTTGAGCTAAGTATTTTTGTTTAAGTGTTTAATTTTTCAATTGATTTGATTTAGTTGAAGCTTACAAGCAATGGTTTCTATGGTTGAATTAATTCTCTACTCTTCCACAATTAATTCCTAGAATAAGATTCCGGTTGCAAATGTAATGACCTTCACTTGCATCTTGAAAATTTGTTACAGCATAGAAGCAAATGACAAGATGTGCATGTATGTATAATGCAGGGTGGAGAAGTTTGAGAAGAGACCATTATGTCAAGTTGCACACGCTCATTTGGTTTGCATGTATGCAAACTAATGTCAAGCTGCACACCCAGCAAGACCAAGGTGCAAAAGCTATGAATTGTTTTGAAAAAATGCATGATGATGGCCTCTCTCTTGATCGACATATGCCCAGTAGGACCAAGGTGTGGAAGCTATGAATTGTTTTGAACAAATGCATCATGACTACCTCTCTCTAGACATGGTGACCTTTGCTTGCATGTTGAAAGTATGTGGAAGCATAGAAGCGATTGACAAAGGGTAATGCATGACGAGATTGCTATACAGAGGTTGCTTGGAAAAAATATTGTGGTTGGCATTGCTTTGATGGATATGTATGTTGAGATTGCAGTGCTCGAATGTTGTCTCTTCGAATGCATTAGGTGCAAAATATGGCTTGAAAATAATACCATGTTTGGTAATGCACTGGTGGATTTGTATAAAGTGGCATACTATGGGGAAAGCTCAAACAAAGATTTTTTTGGACCAAAGCTGATATAATGTGTGTGTGTGTGTGTGTGTGTGTGTGTGTGTGTGTGTGTGTGTGCGTGTTTTCTTCCTATGTATACACATGTGTACATTTTTTCCCATTGTAGACAAGTAGGCCCAAACCCACATATTTGTACTCATTTTAGTGGGTGTTATAAGTAGATAACATGTGGACTTTTGCCCCTTTGTAGATGGGTCTACCCACTCGCGATGTAGTGCTTGGTCTGCACTATTTGCACAATGTGCCAATAGGAGGAGGCCAAAGAAAAGTGAACTTTTTTTAATGGTTATACAATTTGAGAGCCTTCGTCTAGATATGGTCAACTTCACTTGCATCTTAGGCATGTGGGCAGTAGAGGAGCAAGTGACAAGGAAAAACAAATTCCTAATGCAATTGTGTGTCAAGGGTTGTTGGGCAATGCCTTGGTGAACATGCATATCAAATGAATGATGCTTGCAACATCACCACAAGTGCTCGATGGGCTACAAATTAAGGCATGCCTCCACAGTATGCATTCCTCCCTGTCTAGAGGACGGGTTGGGGGACTAGTATAAGAAATGCCTTGAATTTTGAAGATCTTTTAAAATTGAGAAAAATAATTTCATAAAGCCTTTTTTTGGAATAGATATTTATAATATTAACACTGCAAGATCATTACAAAACAGTTCAGAAGGGGCCGTGGGCTAGGGCCTATTCTAGATCTTTTACATTGCAATTCAGCAGTTTACATAATAAATTCCACCTATCATCCTCCCAAACAAAGTAAAACTGGCTCCAATATACATGGTACCCCAACTGCACTTATACTAACTTAGAAACAAAGACAAACAGAGATATTTGGGATTTTTATGCCAAGAAGCCTAACTTGGAATTCAGAACTGCTTATAAGTTCTCGTCAAGAAGATTAATCTTTCTAATAAAGGACACTTCAGCCACCTCTCAACTCTTGGAACATAATATTTTTTTTCCTAAAACACTCGTCTTTTGCTTCCTAGATCTTGCACTTGACATAGTTATAAAGTCGTCTGAGTTCCTTGTCTCATGCATAGATAAACCTTCCCTCAAACCTGACATAATATTGAGGTATGATTTAGTAAACACACATACATTTCGGCTAATCCAAACAACCTAGAGATATTTAGCACATATTAAATTCCAAAGTACAGCCGACATGCCATTGGCTTCTCCCAGTAGTAGCTCTTTTTAGCTTAATTTGTGTCGATGAGGCAGATGAATGCAGTAGAGAAGGAATTTTAGAGCTTCCTTGTTGAAATCACATGTGATGAAGAGATGGCTAATGGTCTCCTTAGACTATTGCATTGTGTGCAGATCCCATTCACTCGCACGTCTCTATTGGAAGCCTGTAAAGTTCATATCATTGTACCCTACTTGTTAATTAATGGATTTCCTTTTTTCCTTGTAATAAATGGTTGCAAGCGAGTGTTTGCATAGGAAACTATGTTGCATGGTATTTTCTTTATCCCATAATTTTGAATATCCAATTCTAATGTCGGCATAAATCTATGCTCCACTGCAATTTCACATTCACACATATTCAGGGTTATGCGCCTACTTGAATATAGCGATGCCTAGACTAATCTTTCAAGTTCCCACATGATACTAGGTAAAATTCGAGAATGCAAAAGTTATTTTGTAGAAATGAAAATACATTATTTAGTTTCCAACCTCCATTCTTAAATACACACCAATTAATCTTCATGATTTTATCACAAATAAATGTCTTGCTAAAGTTACTTAGCGGAAAGAGGAGGTACAATATTCCATCTTCACTATCAAATGGTAATTAGAATTCACGCAAAGTCAATTATTGGAGTCAATAAACTCATTAATAAGTATCGTGGATGGGATAAGAAGAATCCTATTGGTGGAATTGTAATATGTAAAGATTTAAGAAAAAAAAATACATACATATTTCATGGGATGATTGGTTATTATATGAAATTCTATGGGAATAGAAATTTACATGCGTATGGTATGGATGGATCTTAAGAATAAAGTTTGTCTCACTCTAAGAAACATTTTTAATCGAGCATTGATGTTTTGGAAGTTCTATTTAAAGCATCCCTTAGACAATAATTTCTACACAACAATTCATGAAATAATCAAGACACGAAAGTACTAGCCATCTTCTAATTAAATAACACCATATCAAGGAAGAGGAACGGAGCTCTAAAAAGTTGACAATTTATAGAGGACAATGGTATATCCATCCAACATAATAATGAAAGATATCTATGATGTAACAAAATTTCGATGATTCACATCCAAGATTAGATTGGTTTATGACACAAATGGAAATGTAATGAGAATGAAGTTGTTGATTTGAGGTATGCCTTTAATACAGATGAAATAGTAGAGAATGTATATAAGACAAATAAGCAAATAATTGAAATAATGGAGAAAGAGCAAACACATAGAGTTGGTAAAGAGATAGTGAAAGAGAACAACATTACTAAAGATAGTGAAGGTGATGATAGTGAAAATGAGGAGAATATCCACAAAATAGAATAAAAAGAGGAATACTGGTATTATAATTACATAAATTGAATCCATGGAAATTTTTGACAATATGTTTATCTTTTTTAATTTTGAATCCATGGGAATTTTTGTCATCACAAATAAAAAAGATATATGGTTTTATTTTTCTCTTCCTCTTTCTAAATTAAGCATTCTAAATTAAGTGAAACAAAGATCATGGTTCTTAGCACTACATTTGATTCTTCTGCATTGTACTCGAGTATGATCAAATTCGAAAAGAGCATAATCACAACAATCTATGTATAAGTCTATGCAATCCATTGATGAGCTACTCAAAATTGATGGGTTCCGTCAACACAGCCTTGAAAGGAAAGGCTTTATGTTGCCTTATACCCGTATTGTAGGCCTAGGAGAGGCCAAGGGAGAGTGTTTTTGTGAATATGCCTATTCATGAGTAGCTTGGGAAAGTGGATAGATAGAGGATTATGTACTTGGCGGTGAAGACTTGGCCCCAACCTTTGCCTTAGATTTCAAACTTGGTAAATGGGTGGGAAGACTTGGCTAGGAGAATTATAGCTCTCTATCAACAACACTTCATTAGTAAATGTCGAGGCTATGATAGCCATTGTACACTAATGGGAAAGATAATGCATTAATTTGGTATTGAGATTTGGTTATGCTAATGCACAAAGGTCATGTCAAAATTTTGGTAACAAAATGTTTTGTGGACACGTGAAGAGTGAGGACTAATGCATATATGGTCAAATGGAGCAAATGCGTACATGTTATGGGGTGATGGATGCTTTAGTTACATAGACTGAGAAATTTTGATAGTTGTGGGTACTTTTGTAGCCATAATACAAAACCCTAATTTATTCCAAAACCCTAAGGGCAATTTTGAAGATGTTTACATAGCTTGATAGAGCTATCTAAGAGCTACATTTCAATTTTGAAGATGTTTACATAGCTTGATAGAGCTATCTAAGAGCTACATTTCAAATTATCACATAGAAATTTATGAGCAAAAATATGCATCTACTATATTGCCAAAGCCTTACTACAAAGGGGATTCACGATCTAACCATGTGGTGAAGCTTTCAATCCATCCCAAAGTATCCAATGGTGTATGGCAAAGGTGAAAAGATAAATTTCAGAATTAGGGGTAATTCATTGAAACCATCTTTTTGGATCATAAGGTTCTAGTCGTGCTAAACAAGTGTATGGTTCTCAAAGAAGACAAAATCAATGACGTGAAAGCAAGGGTTTGTGCTACAAATGTGGAGAGAAGTGGAACACAGAACACTTCAAGTTTTGTAAAGCTAGGAAAATGTCATTTGAGTGACATTCTCACCAAATCTACCCCCATGAAGATGTAGTGGAAGATTTGATGATTGCAATGAAGTGATGGTTGATGATGATTGTTATGAGCCTAAAAGAGAGTTTCCCTTTGATTTAGGTGGTACATGCAATTGGGATACTAGCTATGACAATGGATATCCTTATATGTGTTCTAAAGACTCTTCTCAATGTGACACCAAGTTATGTGCCATGTCTCATGATGCATTGGTAGGATGCAAAGGTGTTAAGACTATGCATCTCAAAGGAAGCAAAGAAAGGAGACTAGTACATATATTTGTGGATTGTGGAAGCATGCATACCTTCATCAACAAAAGATCACTACAAAAGTTGATAATTTAGCCCATTGGTCTTCCTTTTACATTGCAAGTTTGAGTTTCTAATGGGGCACAAATGGAATGCACTATGGTTTACCCAAATACAAAGATTATACTTTCACAAGAGTATACACGCATGGCTGATATGAGAGTGCTTGAGTTGGGACCCATTGATGTCACCTCGGATGTCACCTCACTAGCCATGAAATTGTATTTGCTTTCCTTTGCATATAAGTTATTGGCTCTTAATACATTCAAGACTTCTTTCTAATGTTGCAACAAGTGATCATTCACATTCTTGCTATACACCAAGATATCATCAAAGAATGTAAGCACCAACTTAAACAAGTATGGTTGTAACACCTTATTCATCAACACTTGGAAAGTAGCAGGTGCATTGCACAACTTGAAAGGCATAACCAAGAAATGAAAGAAACCCTCTCGGTCCTAAAATCGGTCTTGTACTCATCACCATCTATCATTCGGATTTGATGATGCCCCAATCTCGAATCTATCTTCGTGAATACACTTGCATCCTAAATCATTGATTCTAGGTATTGGATTCCTATTCTTGATCATGATTTTGATGAGATCCAGATAGTTAACACATGCAAAATGTTGTATCTTTCTTCACAAAATGGGTGAAGCAAATGGTGATTGACTTAGCTCAACCCATCCCATTACCATGAGCTCTTTGACTTGCCTTGCTACTTCATCTCTTTCAAATTTGACTTGTCTTGCCACTTCATCTCTTTCAACTTTGGATAGGCGATATGGAGGCTTATTCATTGATTTTGCATTAGTTTAAGCCCCACACCATGGTCCACATGTCTTCTTGCTAGCAAGCATTTAGGCAGGTTGTGAATACATCCCTATAGTCCTCAAGAAGCTTCTTCATGCCCTCATGATTCACTATTTTACCCTCATTTTCTCCATCCAACTCAAAGCTATAATGCATACATATAGCCTTCTTTCTTGAGCTCCCACTTGAGTTGAGTGGCATTTATCAAAGCAAGTTTTTGTACATGATTACCCCACAATGTAACCATGTTTTCCAATTGCATAAAGCTCATATACCCTTTCTCGAAGTTAATTGTAATGGTTCTCCAAGTGAAGTTAGCCAATCAAAAACCAAGCATATCATTAGTAAAGATGGCATAAGTGTGCACCCCAAGAAGGTGGAGTGTGTAAGAAAGTGGACAAAACTAGAAAATACTACTCAATTGAGAGGGTTCTTAGCCTTATCTTCTTTCTATAGGAGATTCATTGAGACATATTCTCTAGTGGCAACACTTTACCCCAATAAGGTGGAGTGTGTAAGAAAGTGGCCAAAACCAAAAAATACTACTTAATTGAGAGGGTTCTTAGGCTTATCTTCTTTCCACTCTCACCCAATTCCTTTTTAGGCACCAATGTGACAAGGCCTTCTTTCCAAGAAGCTGGTATACATCCCAAGTCCCATGCCTTATTAATCATGACCAACATAGAGCATTGTAAATCATCCCAAAATGTAATAAAGAACTCAACAGTGAGTCCATCTCATCCTGGGGATTTCCAACGTCCCATGCAATGTAGTACGTATGTCAGCTCTTCGAAAGTGAAAGGGGAGTCAAATCTATCGGCAGAGTGACAATCAACAATGGGATGCACACAACTCAAAAATACATGACATGCATCAAGGTCATCAGAGGCCACATTCAAATCACATCTAAAAAGATTAGTGAAATGATTTTCATATTCAAGTGCCAATTTTGCTTTTGAATTTGTCCAAGAACCATCACTTCTTTTAGCATGCATTATCTTATGTCTTCGTCTATCACAATGAAGGCTTTTGAAGAACTGTTTAAACGAGAAACCTTTATCACTAATCTACTTGCATCAAGATCAAATTTTCCATTTCTGAAGCTTCCTCTATTGGTTCAAATTAATGTTGCTACTCAATGGATAAAGGGTGAGTATGACTAAGAGTTGTAAGGAGTAGAATGTCTTTCTTAGCCCTTTCAACTCGAAGACTAGACTCACCAATATACCAACAACAACCATAACTAGCAATTATTTGTTGCATATGCTGTACAATCTATACCATGCAATCTATACCATACAATCAATACCATGCAATATCAACATTATCAAATAACTGCATGGTAAGAGGAACAATAGCATCACGCACCAGATTCTTAAAGATCTCATGAGAGAGATAACTATCATTAATATGCAATAACCTCTGATCAGGCAGATGAGATCCCATGTGGGCTCATGGAAATACAAAAGTAACCAAATTGGTGAATGATCAGAGAGTGACTCTGCAAAATCAATCTAGAGCTTAGAATGAAACGAGTCAAATTTCCTAGTATGCAACATATACAATCTACCCAATCTCGCCCCAAATAATTGGCCAAAGCATTATGCTTATATGTAAAACCAGGCATATAAGGCATAGTAGACAACCATAGATCACAAGCATCTGATTGCATAATAAAGGAATCCCAAGCCTGACAACATGTGAGATGAACGAGAAGTATTATCCTCAAGACGAGGAGAGTTATTGAAATCTCCGCATATAAAATGCATATACATATATAGCTTTGTAAGGAAGAAGACAATAGTGACAAGTTAAAACTAATGCATGAAGGCATGAAGAGGTTTCTTAAGGAGTATGAAGATGTGTTCCAAATTCCTAAGTGCTTGTGCCACCAAAGCGAGAGGTGTATCATGGGATAGAGCTTGAGCCACATACCAAGCTTATCAACAAACCACCATATAGGTTGTCAAAAGGTTGAAAAAGATGAAGTGACAAAGCAAGTACAAGAGCTTATTGATATGGGATGGGTCACTCCTAGTCAATCACCCTTTGCATCTCCCATACTCTTAGTCAAGAAGAAAGATGATAGATTTTGGATATGTGTGGATTATAGGGATCTAAAAAGTGAAAAATTAAGAATAGATTCCCTATTCCATGGATTGATGATTTACTTAATGAGTAGAAGGGTGTATGCTACTTCTCTAAGATTGATTTGAGGTTGGGATAATGTCAATTGAGGATCAAGAGGGTGATGAGCATAAAATGGCTTTCCATATTGAAAGAGGCCTTCCATCTTTGTGTGTATCTTGTCCATTGTTGTGTGAGTATGTGTGTGCTTGCAACAAGAGTTGAAGATCTCTCTCCTTCCCTAATCTTTTCATAATATCGGAGCCTGGTTCAGGATAAGGAGCTGAGTGGTAAGCAAAGGAAGCTATGAAAGCAAAGGAAGTGGGTAAGGGCATCATCATTTCTTTCCATTCTTGTTTTGGTAGTATGACACCGCATGGGTAGCTCTAGGAGCTGCAAGTCTCCGAATTGAGGATCTATCTTCGTAGGTACGGAGGTACCTACATGTTGCTTAAAACTTTATATTTCAAAATTTTATGACTAGATTTATGTTTCGGGCAGGTTTTGATCTTCGTTCCACTCACAAGGTGTTTTTGGGAACTTCTTGGAAGTTCTAGTTTGGAACTATTTTTCTGTCAAAACTTTGGTTATTGTAGTGCATCAATGCATTTTGCGTATGCAGACAGTGACATACAGATTGTGTAGAACTACCGCTATAGGAGTTACAATGAATACTCTTGTGTTACAAGTTGTATACAAAAATTCTATGTTTATAGATTTCTGGTTATTACAAGCAAAGGTGTCTACTAGCAACATCAACCAAATTGTAAGCAAAGGTGTCTGTTGGGGCAACATCAACCAAATTGCAAGCAACAAAAGTGTCTGTTGAAAAAGGTGTCTGCTGGTGGCAACATCAACCAAATTGTAAGTGAGAAGCTTGACAAGAATAACTTCCATGCATGGAAGTTCAGAATGACCAATTTCCTGATGGAAAAAGTATTTTGGGACTATATTGAAGGAGATAATGAGAAGCATTTATAGTTATCTAAAGAGAATGCAACTCCCATAGAGATAAAGGCATTTAAATATTTGAACCAAGGTGCAAGGAAAGTCATATATTGGCTTTCAATCAGCATGAGAGACACTATGATAGGGCATATATAGGATGCCAACACTCAAGCAATAGTTGCATGATAAAACTTGGTGAAGATGTTCTAGACAAACACAAAGGTAAGGAAGTTATCGCTGCTGCATATAGTGGAGAAGAAGAACATGTCCCTATTAATGAGTATGCATTGTAGATCAAGGGTATTGTTAAGTCCTTTGGATCTATTAATGTCTCAATAGAAAATGATGGCTTGGTGAGCATTTT
Organism: Cibotium barometz; assembly: GCF_041138505.1. Taxonomy (NCBI): domain Eukaryota; kingdom Viridiplantae; phylum Streptophyta; class Polypodiopsida; order Cyatheales; family Cibotiaceae; genus Cibotium; species Cibotium barometz. The sequence continues at coordinate 8,823,909 of NC_141065.1, read as the reverse complement.
CTTGAATGGGCTTGGCAAAGAATACAAGCCATTCAAGACCTCTAATGTTTTATGAGAGAATGTTCCCAGCTTTCGAGATTTGGTGTCTATGTTAATCATAGAAGATAAGTCTTTGGGTGAAGACTCTTCCTCCCAAAGCAAGAACACTTTAAAACAGGTCCTCTACTTGAGTTCATATAGAGGTAGAGGTAGAGGTTATGGGTGAGGCCAAGGTGATGGCCATTTTGAAAATTAAAATATGGATAGCAGTCCAATGATTCACAAAGCAGCACCAGCACCAGCAAAACACACACAGGTGGAGGAGGCCATTCTTAAGGCAGGGGGTAATTGACAAAGACAGCAATCGAGATCAAGTTCAAAGGATTTTTTAAACTGTGGTAAATTAGAGTAGAATGTCACAAGAAGCAGAGTGTTATAAAAAATGGCAAACTACAGCAAAACAATTATGCATCTTCAAGCAAGCAGGCTGAAGATAGATGTGAGAATTTTTTTGTTATATATGTTGAATTCAATGATTGTAGATGTATCCACAATCGGTGAGATGATATATGGTATGTGGATTCAAGAGACTCTAACCACATGACTTGTCATGTTGAGTAGTTTAGAGATGTAGGTTATGTAGAGATGGGGGATGATACGGCTTATCCTATTTCTCACATTGGGAATGTGCCATTGGCTATGTAGGATGGCACTGAGATGAGGTAATTGGCTGATGTACTTCATGTGCCAAACATAATAAAATTTTTAGTTTCTATTATGCATATGGTTGAGCAGGGTTTATAGGTATGCTTTAACCCTCAGGACTGCTATGTTGAGGATTTCAACAACAAATCTCGTTTGGTTGCAAAGGGTAAAAGAGTGGGTAGAATGTTTACTTTGGATGTAAGTATGTCTGAGGTGAAAGATGCTATATTTGCACAAGGTGAAGCTGTTATGGTTGATATAGATATCTAGCATAAAAGTATTGGTTATGTGAATGAGAAGTGAATGTTTACTTTGGATGTAAGTATGCCTAAGGTGAAAGCTGCTATGTTTGTACAAGGTGAAGGTGTTGTGGGCTCATTATAGATATTTGGCACAAATGTATTACTAAAGTTAAGGTAGATGGAATGCATAAAGTATATGAAGCATGTCAGTTTGGAAAGTAAACAAAGAATGTATTTCCACATGATAGCACTTGTGGTACACTCTGATGTATGGGGGTCAAGAAAGATGACATCAATAAGAGGATGTCATTACTATGTGTCTTTCATTGATGACACTAAGACCTTGGAGTAGAGAAACTTCGTAGATTCCTCACTATGCTTGGAGCCTTAGAGATGGAGTTGAGCTTGAGGGGGAGTGTTGATATGTCAAGCTCAACACAAGCTGACACCCATGAGATGACATGCCTGGGTGACTGTTCCACCTTTACACTACTTGCACATTTCGTAGCTGACACACGATAGATCTTCGCGAGTGATTCTATAGCTAAACTACACCTACCTATTCTAATAGAGTTATAGCATACTTATCTTGCCAGCTCCCCTATTTAGAGTGTTCACATTATGGCATGCTTGTACATAGTGCTTTAGTACTTATGTCAGTTTTACTTATCTTTTGTAGACCTCTTTTGAGAGAAATAATAATAAGAAGAAGTTTTAAACCTTCCATCTTTGTATATTGTTGTGTGAGTGTGTATATGCTTGCAAGAGCTCAATCTCTCTCTCCTCCCCTAACCTTTTCATTTGGGCATGTTCATTAATGGACATTTCAATGGTATATAAATATTGGATCATGGAGATACAAGGTATCTTTTGGATGAGGAAGTGGTATCATTATGGCATAAATTATGGCATGGGGGGGACATGGAGGAGGAGGTGGTGATGATAAGCGTGACACAAAAAGCTCCCTTAATGAAGCTCCCTCTTTAACATTCCCCCACCAGAGTGGTGGTGGAGGAGGTGGTGATGATAATTGTTGTGACACAAAAATCTCCCTTAATGAAGCACCCTCCTTGATGTTCCCCCACCAAGAAATGGATTCTTAAAGTGATGAGCATGTTCATAGGTGAACACAAAGCTACCCTCTCCTACCACCGGGTGAAGCCATCACTTTGAGCAATGGATGCTCGAAGTGATGACCATGTTCATGGTGAACATAGAATCTGAAGACCTATATGTCCAAGTCACTTGCAAAATGTTCCACACACTAACTATTGCCTCAAAGGTTTCAACGTGGTAAAGAGCTCTCAGGGGTTGCACATATATCACAAAAGTGAAGTGCATAAATTAGCCTTCAACTTTTCCATCGTCCTGATTCTCAGGCACATATACGACTATTTGGAGTGAGTTTGATACCTCCTATCCCACATCAAACAATGTTTGAGAAATGTTTTTTGACGTAGTTTTTTAAATGTGGCATGTTGAAGATTTTAAAACCTTTTTTTAATCAATCCTCTACTTTGACATGATGCCATCCACGCAGGTGCAACTCCCACAAAATTGCTTTACTATTTTGGTGTAAGTCAACTACTACATAAAAAAAGTGTTCACGTCAATGTGGCATGTCGAAGATTTTTTAACCTTTTTTTATATCAATCCTCTACTTTGACATGATGCCATCTATGTACAACTCCCACAAAATCCCTTTGCTATTTTGGTGTGGAAGTCAACTACTACATAAAATAAGTGTTCACGTGAAGGTCAGGCAGGCCTTGTATTACATCCGTTTCTGTTGTAATTTTTATCACTTATCATTGTGTGAAAAAGGAGAAAATCACTTGTATTAAAACTCATTGGGTATGATGAAATGAGCACCATTGAAATTTCATTAGATACTAAAGAATCTAGGGTACAAGGAGGATAATTGAAGTATCTTTAGACTCATTTTTTGGGTTCCCCTATATAACCCAAGCACATGTAGAGAAGGAATACTCATTGGGTATGATGAAATGAGCACCATTGAAATTTCATTAGATACTAAAGAATCTAGGGTACAAGGAGGATAATTGAAGTATCTTTAGACTCATTTTTTGGGGTTCCCCTATATAACCCAAGCACATGTAGAGAAGGAATACTTTGAAGCTGTAGACACACAAGAGGTCACATCTAAAAGAAGGAAGAAGACTCCTAGAGGGAAGAAAACTATCAAAAGGAGGACTAGACACTGTGATAGACTTTGGGTAAGGCAACCTAAAGAAGTGAAGTAGAGTCAACATAAAGAATAGGAGTAACAAATTGAGGAGAAGCCTAAGCCAGAGTTAGACAAGGAGACAAAAGCAGAAGACAAGCCTTGCTACTATGGGACTACCTTAGCTCAAGGCCTTGGAGATTTTTTGGTTTCCAATATAGAACTTTATGGGTGTGGTGGAAGGTTATGAGTGTAACTATTTCAACTTTTAAAACTCTTTTGTGAACATCTTTTCATATTTGCCTTGTATTAGTCTTTTATAGCTAAATTTTCTTCATTATCCTACTTCTATCTTGCTCTTTATTAGTTAACTAGTCTTTTATAGCTAAATTTTCTTCATTATCCTACTTCTATCTTGCTCTTTATTTACTCTAGAGATGGGTAAGGACTATTTTGAGAAGGGTGATAGATTTGATGGTACTAAATACCACACATGGTCCATAAAAGTGCAAATGGCCATGGTGGAAAAGGACTATTTTGAGAAGGGTGATAGATTTGATGGTACTAAATACCACACATGGTCCATAAAGGTGCAAATGGCCATGGTGGAAAAGGATTAATATTGGGCCATAACTAAAGGGGATTATAAAAACCCACTTAGCCTTCCTAATTAAGGAGTTAGATAGTACACAGATACCATAGGTAGTAAGTGCCACCTCAACCAATGAGGCTTGGACTAGGCTATAGGGAATCTTTGGTTAAACCAATGCTGCTTCGAGACTTCGGTTAAGGAAGAAACTCTATAGTTTGATATGGGGGACAAAGAAAAAGTTGCAAACCCATTTAAGAAATATGAGAAGTCTCATGAATTAATTTTCAGGGGTTGGTGTAAATATTAAAGAAAAGAAGTTGCTTTTGTGTTACTTTCCCCAATGCACCCAAAGTTTGATAATGTGGTTGGAGTCCAATCAACCCAATTTAACCCTTGTTAGTGTAGCATCACATTTAGTAATAGAGGAAGCTCAACTGGGGGTTTCATTAGATGGTGATGAATCCTCAAGTGTGGAAGTACCTACTACAAAACCTGCCATGCTATCCACAGAAGAGAAGAAGAAGAAGAAGAAGGGCGCCAAACCTTGCTTCTATTGCAAGAAGAAATGCCATATGATAAAGTGTTGTTTCCAAAAGAAGGCTGATTGAAGAGAAGCAAAAGGGACTCAAGGACAAGGAAGAGGCAAATATTGTCTCTACATCAATGAAGGATGTTGACTCAGACTATGCATTCTAGTAAGGGGTTGAGTAACTTTGTAAATTTATAAACAACTTTTTAGCCAATGGGTATTTTTTTTATTGTGGTTATTTTCAAGGACTTGAATTTGGAGAGAGCTTACCCTCTGAGGTGGAGCTAAACCAAGAGGGAGTATTAGGAATATGTTTTAGCTTTGATATATCTTTAACCTTTATGGTGGGTGTTTTTACAAGGAGTAAAAGGACTAGGTAAGCTAGTCATTTCTAGAAGCTTAGGTGGCAAGGGAGTCACACGTTATGGTACTAGGTGCCACCCCAATTAAGGGGAGTTAGGAGGTGGCTTTAGATTCTCTCAAGGGGCATTTGCATCATCAATGATGTCACTCACTTGGGTGCCCTTATGTAGCCCCTCTCTATATAATGGGAGGCCACAAAGGCTCTTTTAATAATATCAGATGACTCTTGTATTAGCACTTCAATAAAAGCTTAAAGGAAGGGCTATGTGCCTTTTGTGGGCTACATCTTGTGTTTATCTTGGGTCATTACATTGCTTAATATCCCCAATTAAGAGTTAATTTATGTTTCTAATCACATATATAACTCATTCTCTTAAGGTAGCTCATTAATTGTTGCACTTAAGTTAATCACCTATTTTCACTTGTCCATTAATCTAGTACTTCACTTGAGTGGTGCAGTGGCTTGCGTGTCCACTTAGTGAGCCTTGTTCATTCTCCTATATATCATAAGTGCATCTAAATGTCATACCACATATCACTTGAGTGGTGCAGTGGCTTGTGCGTCCACTTAGTGAGCCTTGTTCATTCTCCTACATATCATAAGTGCATCTACATATCATAAGTGCATCTAAATGTCATACCACATAATCATCTACCATGCATCTCAAGTGGCATGCACCCAAAAATAAATTTCCTGGCTCCGAAGAAAATAGGATCATGTTGACAATCAGGAACATATCTCATGGTCGACATGATACAAGAGAAAATGTCAACCGATATGGTTATCTACTATATCAATGTGTGTATGGGCTTGATCCAACAAACCATGCACCAAATCCCTATGTACAAATCCCTCTATGTGTGTGTGATCCTCTAGGGTAAAAGCATGATCAATAGGATTATCATCATAAGTGTTAAGTGTCATTGTCACTAAAGATGGACAATGTATCACACATGAGAAATTAGTGGAATCACCCACAAAATCACTATTCATGGAATCCCCAAGGTCATTGAAATCCTCATGGTCTATCTCCATCAACAGTGGATCTGAGAAAATTTCTACGTCAAATGCAAAACTCTCCAAATTCGTATGTATTAATCTTACCTCCCCTACCAGGTCTCATAAGAGTAAAGTCATCAATACCCGAATGCTCAATTCCTGAATGCTCAAATATTATATGCACTGTACTTACATAAATGCTACCAGGTAAAAACTATAAGAGTGACAAGGTTGCTGATCTCAACTGCTGCTTAGTTGTTAGTAGCTCCTCATGCAGCTTTCTGTGTTTGCTTTGTTCTTGCATGAGTTGTGTTCAGCGCTTTTGTATCTCTCTAGTGCCATTTTGGAAGCTTTCTCCAACTTGGTGTCCTTTATTTGGATATCTCGGTGCAGGTCCACTAGTTGCTTCTTTATTGCCTCTATAATCTTCTCTTGTTTTCTTTGTCATTTGCAGGCTTCTTCCTGGGCAACTTTCAACTCCTATTGAGTTTTTGTAGCTTGGAGGTTAGCATGAAGTTTTCTTCTTTCAGATTGCATAGCTATTGTAGTTTTTTGGTTATGATGGTCTCCTGGTGCTCTGTTACTATGTTAGTCTTCTTTCTGGACCTTGTTTTGGGAGAAGTCTTTTTTGCCACCACCTGCTCTTCAAGCTGTATGAGTTTAGCCTTTTGTCGGTCTAGCTTTGCATATGCTTGGTCCAGTGCAGTGTCTGTTTTCTTGTACTCTTCTTCCAATTCAGCCAAGGTAATTTGTTTGGCTGTGTTTTCATCCTTTTGCATAGCATCTACTTCTCCATGATGATTATTTTTTCTTTTAGTTGAGCTGGTGTCATCTGATCTCGATGGCATGCAGACTCCCAACAATGATCTTTGTTGTGTTCTCCGACTGCTGTATCTGTTCTTTGCCCTTGGCGAGTGCCAGCTTTGTTTTTTGTTGTTCGTGTTCTAGTTGTTTTTTGAGTGCTTCAATTTGTTTTTGCTGGTCCACAAGTAGTTGTGCTGACCTGTGGAGCTCTCTTCTATAGCACTTGTTTGACACCTGTTTTTGGACAGCTCTAACCAAATCTCTAGTTTCTTTTTTCCCTCTAGTTACTCTGTGAGTTTGCGTATTCTGCTCCGGAGCTCTTTTACATGCTGACCTGATTGGGTTTCCCTTCATGGGTGGTGGTTGTGGAGGTGGTGGTGGTTGTTGTAGTGTGGTTCCATGTGGCTATGCAAAGGATGATCCTCTGGTTCTGCCTCTAGATCTGTCTTTGTCATGTGGTGGGATTGGTGGTAGTAGGAGCTAGCATGTGGGAGTTGGCAATATCATGTATTTTTTAGTAATAGTTACAGATTGTCCTCCCATCATGCTTTTTGTGACGTTGTCAGCTCCTCTTCCCCTACTGCTCCATGAGCTCCATAGGAATTTGGACTACAGGGAGCTCTTCTTCAGCCTCCAAGGCCTCTTGTATTTAGTAGCTTTCCTTTCACAAGGAGGAGCTCCTTTGCGATCTTTTCCTACTGCTCCTTTGCGATCTTTTCCTACTGCTAACTCCACATTGCGGATCATTTGAGTGGCATGGTCCACAATGAGGGTTGCTTTTTCTGTTTGCTGCTGCCTTGTTGCAACTTGCTTTGTCTTGATTGGATATCCTCGTTTGCCTCATTCTGCTCAGCTTGTCACCCAACATGGTTGATGTTTTGTGGCTTCCCCCTTGTGCAACTTCTTCTGCCACTTGCTCTGCTTGGGGACAACCGCTCAAAATCCCGCACCTAAGTCATCCACTCAAATGCTGGATAACGAAAAATCACAAAGTCCAGTGGCAAAACCATCTTTGATTGTTTGCCACCCCTCTAACGCTTCAACGCCAAGAGTGGAAACATGCAGGGTGGTCTCTAAAGCTCCGCTTAATATGCCAAAAAATACATACAAATGGGTCCCTAAAGCTTCGTTAACAGCTACTTCCCCAGCTCAATCTCGTTCAGACAAGAAGCCTTGTAGGAAAAAAGCAGCTACCCACCCGAGAAAGGGCAATGTAACATCAAGATGGATCCCTAAAAAGTTATTAGTAGCCCAAGGGTACTACGAGGGGAATATCCAGATTTGGGTCCCTAAACATAAGCTGAATCCCTCTATATCACCTGTAAAACCTTGCAAACCAATTGTTGCCACCCCAACAACAATTCAAGACCATGGTAAGGGAAAGGTAACAGAGTGCTCCGCACCACTTCTTCCAGAGTTAGTTTGGATTCCCAAACAATATCGATCATTACCACCTAGCTCAGGAAGGGGGGAGCCACATGAAGCTTCTAGCTCCTCATGCCAAGCACACGTTGATATAGAAGTTTCTACATGCTCTACACCTACTCTTGTCAACACCCAACAAGAGACCAATGAGTCTATGTCTCCCTTTGTAAAAGTATCGTCGGAAACCATTTCCTCCATTCGTCAATGGGAGCGTACACTAACATCTCTGCAATTGGATGTGGCCACAAGGGTCATAAAAAGCTATCTGCCCACATCACAACCTATGACCCGCTAAACAAATCGGTTCCAAGAGGCTGCAACATCATTGCAAAAAATATGATCTACCCAAGGAAAGGGGGAGCATGTACTCATGCTCAACATTCTAATGCTTCCTCCTTAACCTTCTCCTCCTTAACCTTCTCCCCTGACCATGTAATTTCCAAATTCAAGGGGATGTATATATATAGCTTCATACACAGAAAAGAAAAGAAAAGAAAAGCAAAAAATAGTAAAAAGAGCAAGAGCACATTAAGAGCAAAAATATCCGTATATACAATCAAGAACTAGATTGACCTGTCATAAACCTACTGATGCTATATCTGTGTTTGCAGATATGGCAAATGCAAGAGCATCGCACACTTCATCCACCTTTGGTGAGAGGTATCATCTGTACCTTTCTCAGATATTCCACATGTGCTATCCTGTAATTGAAACTGAATGGGATCATATAGATGTACTAGCCAGAGAGGAAAATGTTGAGGAATTAGAATGGCTAATTCGCCTATTGACCATGACTGACCCCCTACTCCGTAGAGGATATATCCCCATTAGCCCAATGCTTTCCTTTTCCACAAGATGACTATCCTCGCATGGTTACATTTTTGATGAGTTTATGTGGATGGAAAAATAAAAAGGAAATATCTGACAATGATGAATGGACAGATCAAACTCATGGCACTACTGAGGTTGACTTTATTTATTTGGATGATACAGATAGAGGCTTAGCCTTAGGGCTAGAGCCAGGACTCTACAACATCCTCTTACCGTATCCTCAGTAGTAGTGTGGTGACTAATAGGTAGGTTAGTGTTTTCAAGTTTTTTCTAGTTTGGATTCCTTAAACGAGTCTTTAATTTTTCACACGTGGCTCGCATACGGTGTTCGGTAAGTCCCCAGCTACGACCTGTGCGGCAAAAGCGCACAGCACACTACTAATTGCTATGTTCGATGCGTCCACCACAAAAATATGGAACATCTTGTCCCATTTTGGTGGTTGGATGATCGGTGCATTAGTGAGCATTCTTTTTAGATTTTGGAAGGTGTCAGAACCAAGATTTCACAGATTTGAGGTAGTTACGCATTTAATAGATTCAAGGAAAGCTTTAATCATCATCTCGACTGTGGGGGTTTTCCTAGTGAAACTAAAAAAAACGTCCTTACTAATCGAGTTAATTCTTGTTTCAATTCTTTAATATGTTTTATGATGACAGAAAATACTAGCTTTGCAAATGAGAACATTAATCCAAATTTGGGGATTCCAATTAATCCACCTTCAAAACAACACATGGAGACACTCAAATTCTTAGTATAACAGTAGTAGAAATGGTGCATGTAAAAGAACATATGATACCATCTTCATGTGGACATACAATCTGAGTACTAGCCTTTGAAGAAACGAAATAAGAAATTTTTTTATGTTATAAGCAAAAAGAGCAGAGGAGGAATAACGGAGAGCGTCATTTGGACTTATGGACCGATGGGTCAATATATCCCAAGGATCCATTTACAATTGCACCACCTCCATTTTACAACATTACAAACCTACTACATTTCACGGGTGATGGTAGACAAGGTTTACTGGGTTATGCCCAACACTTGGAAACAAAAGCGATGGTTGCAGAATAGCAGAGGGATTTTCTACACATAGAGAACACTGAAATAAAAAAACTAAATCGTTTGTATGCAGAGAAGCTTATGGCAAACAAAGAAAAAATTCAAGACTTGGAGGAAAAGATTGATGCTTTAAGGAGAAAAAGGACACAACACTAGGGCCACGTAAAAGAAGAAGGCAACTTTACAACATAGAGAAAATGAAAGTTGGAAGTGGAGGGATGAAGAAGCGAGTACAGGTTGTAAGGTAATGTTAACTCTTGTTTCATATATATTTCTCTTTTTAGATTAGGTTCTTTGTTTGAAACTAGACATAAGTAATCAAATTTGATGTTATTCTATTTTTAGATCTTTATTTCATCCATAGTCCAAGGTACATTCTGAAGCTGGAGTGCATTACAGTTATTTGGTACTAAAAGGAATAGTGGAAGAGATGCTGTATCAAAAGAAGTTTCAAAAAATCAATGAGAAGCATGTGTCTTCTTTTATGAACAAGAACCAGCTCGATGCAACTCAGGTGCAAACAATGCTAGATGAGACTTGCATCTCTCAAAAAAAGCATACAGTATACTGTTTAAAGCACTAGCAAAGAAATGTCAACGTAAGAAGCATAAAGGTTTGTTACTTCCAAAACCAATGCAAGTAAATTCTGCACGCCAACATGTGAACTCAGAGGTGTTTCAGAAGCTTGGTTCACCAGTACATATTGAAGTAACATTCGTTCTAAAGATAGAGAGGTCCTCTTTAACTAGCACAACAATATTTTCTTTGATCTTGAAGCTTTACAAAGGTACAGAGTTCAGTTCTTTGAGATTAGTCAAGAAGAATGTGAAGAAGTATGTGAAGAAGTTCTAAAATTTGTTTTGAAACTAGATGAGTGTGAGATTTTAAAGAACATAAAAATGGAGAGGGTTACTATCACTCTAATTAATAGGGCCTTAGATGTTAAATTTACAGCCAGTAATGTGATTGGTAGAATCAACATCATTAGAAAAAAGATAGATGATAATTAAGATGTGATTAGTGAGTAATTAACTGATAGCTTAATGTAGGCATGGATAATAAAAAACCAGCAAATTCTCATTAGGCCAATGCCTCAATTTATAGAGTTTACATCCAAGCATCTAATCCCACTGATCTCTCCTTGATTCACTCCACCTCTTTTGCTTGATTCTCTCCACCTCTTCCCAGAATATCTCCACACCTCCTAAATCTTCTCATGCTGCCCTTTATTCTCTCCCAGTAGATACTTCTCACCTTTTCACAGCTCCCCTCAAGTGAATACTCCTAGCACACCTGGACCCTATACCAAGTTTCCCTCTTACTTGGTAGTCCGCGATCAGTGCCTCAAGTCCCTAAACTCATAGTCCTTGACACACTCTCTCTCTATGTGTCCAAGGCTACTACAAGTGCCCGTGACCTTGACTAAAGTTCTCACACATACATCTACCACATGGCCTACATCATCGATGGCTCAGAGGTGGTTTTACTCTGTTGGGGAAGGTTACATTGGGTTGTAGGGTTTCTCTCTCTCTCTCTCTCTCTCTCTCTCTCTCTCTCTCTCTCTCTCTCTCTCTCTCTCTCTCTCTCTTAGAAGATGATCTGACTCCACTTCCTTAGGAGCCTCCATGAAGTTTGCCGATGTCATTCCTTCTCCATTGGGTTTGCTGTAGCAGTCTCTTGTCATGTGTCCTAGCTTTCCACAGTTGTGGCAAGTGAAGGTCCTTCCTCCTACTCTGCCTCTTCCTTGTCCTTCCTCCTACTCTGCCTCTTCCTTGTCCTTCCTCCTACTCTGCCTCTTCCTTGTCCTCATCCTCGAGAGAATCCTCCTCAGGTGAAGAATGCTTTTTCTTCTCCAGTTGTTGAGTCTAGCCATTTCTTCTCTTTGACCCTAGTCTCTTGCTTTGGTAGAGCTCCTTCTAATTCGTGCAGCTTCAATTCAGGTACATTCTTTAAGGTTGCTACAATGTTTTCATATTCACCTTTGTCCACACTCTTCAGAAGCACTGCTAGTGCCTCATCATCTTCTACCTTCTTGCCAATGGGCTGCCAGTTGTTGCTTGATGCTTTTATATTTGTTCAAGTGTGTGATTGAGTTCATCCCATGCATCTTTTGCCCATTGTATCCCTATGATGTGATGAATGATTTCATCATTTAAACTGAGTGCGATAAGTCCTAATGCTTTCTCATTCCTACTCTTTCACTTATTTTTCCCACTCACCTCTGGGCATTCATCTCTTCCCTCAACTAGCCCCCACAGATTTTTCCTCATGAGCACATACATGGTTTTTGTTTGCTTTTTGTTTGCCATGTATAAAACTGCTCCCCATTAAATTTGGCTATCTCTTGTGTGCCGTGCTCATGATGATGTGAAGGGGGTCTTAGCTCTTGATCCAATTTCAAGATTCAAGGGCAGTGTCTACTCTTTTACAGCTCAATTTGGTGTTTAAGTGATGATTACAACAGATCTATCAGCATAAATTCACCAGAAATTACATAAAACAAAGGGTAACAAATCTGTATTGAATGGTTGGAGTATCAAACCATCTCCGAATTGTAATCTAAAGTTATAGGGATCTGTATCAGATACCCAATGGTTAATTTGAACCCTAAATTGCACCAAAATACAATGATTAGTGCTGATGATTAATCATCGATTAGCAAAATAATCCTCTATTTTATGTGCAAAAAAAGAGTATGCATGTAAGATTCCTCCCCAGCCTCTCAGGATGTCCACTATCTTCCCCTGTAGTCAAATCCCTCTTCAGAAATATAAAAGATCTTGTTTCTATTAGTTTTGGCCTAGAGAGAGAAAATATTCTAGAGAGTGGTAATTCAGTTTTTAAATATTTTTAGATGGAAAAATATCTCTTCTTATTAAAATAAGTTCCCTTGAAACAGAAGCTCAAAAAGATTTCCAGAAGGTGCATTAGAAATTAAGTATAATATGTTCAAGAGGCATTATCCTGAGGGTCAAGATATTTTCAAAATTTTAAATTAAGGTTCCTATGGACCAATAAGATTCATCCAAATGTAGGGAGGAGATAAATGAAGAAATAAAAGAAAAATCCCCCAAAAATGAGTAAATACTCACATAAGATGAAGAGTTGACTAAGGACAAGGTTAATAGTTAAAAAAGAGAGATATTTAGATGAAATGATGTATTTTTGACACCTCAGTATGGGGGAATTCCCTTCATGAAGGAGGCGCCTATTTCACATGCTTGAATGAGTTTTAAACTCCCAAATAATGAGATATTTTTATCTCTCCTCTCTCCTGTTTCAACTAGCAAATGGACTAAATCGACCCAAAAATGGTCAAAATGCAAAATTCTAGAATCAGTTTGCTTGGTTAGAGGCTCACTTTTTCCTACAAATAGAAGCCTCCCCCTTTGTTGAAGCTTAATAGTGTTTTTGCACTGTTACCCTGCCTCTCCCAAGTACCAAAAACAATGAATTTTACTCATAATTCATTAGTTTTTGACCTTCCCTCTTCTAAAAGATTGGTGGTGGCCACTCTTGTTTCCAAACAAGAGTAGAACCCTCAAACCATCAAGCCAAAGGAAAGCTCTCAAATTCCTTTGTAAGTTGGAGATTCTTCTCTTTTCTTTTAATTTTGTGATTTTTATGGTTTTTTATGATTTTTGTCTTCTGTAAAATGAAATGATGTTATGCCTCATTAAAAAAAGGCATTCCCCTCTCTTCTTTAGTAAATCCAACCATTCTTTATCCTAGATGATTGATTATTGGATAAAATCAAGTTTTTCATAATGTTTCTCGTAAATAAGTAGAAAATATTAAAATTAGAATGATTTAAATACTCTTGGTGAACTTCTAATTAATTTTAGTAAGTTAAAAATTAAAAAATGGTCAGCCATACAAAGAAGGTTATGGTAAATTTTTTTAAAAATTTGTGAAATAAATTTCATCTTTTATTAATCAAAAAGAGTAATCCCCATCGTTAGAGTATTCTAAAAGTGTCATTTTCATTCATACATAGAAAGATGCATATTGATTAATTTTTATAAAAGAATGATTTTGAATAGAATTAAATTCTATGAAAGATATTTATTGATGAATTTTTTATTTATTATGAAAGTGTTACTTTCTTCATTATGGATTTTTATGCATAAAATAATGCATAAAAGTATAATTTTTATTACAAAAAGAGTTACTTTCATCATATTGATTTTTATGCATAAAAGTATGCATAAAAGAATATTTTTTTATATTATAAAAGTGTTACTTTTATCATTATTGATTTCTATGCATAAAAGAATATTTTTTTATTATAAAAGTGTTACTTTTATCATTATTGATTTCCTTGCATAAAAGTATGCATAAAACAATTTTTTTTATTATTATAAAAGTGTTACTTTTATCATAAATGATTTTTATGCATAAACATATGCATAAAAGATATATTTTTTATATTAAAAGTGTGATTTTCATCTCATAAATGATTGTATGCATAAATATATGCATAAAAGAAATTCTTTTATATTAAAAGAGTGATTCTCATCATAAATGATTTGTATGCATAAACATATGCATAAAAGATATATTTTTTATATTAAAAGTGTGATTTTCATCATAAATGATTTGTATGCATAAATATATGCATAAAAGAAATTCATTTATATTAAAAGAGTGATTCTCATCATAAATGATTTGTATGCATAAATATATGCATAAAAGAAATTCATTTATATTAAAAGAGTGATTCTCATCATAAATGATTTGTATGCATAAACATATGCATAAAAGATATATTTTTTATATTAAAAGTGTGAGTGATTCTCATCATAAATGATTTGTATGCATAAATATATGTATAAAAGAAATTCTTTTGTATTAAAAGAGTGATTCTCATCATAAATGATTTGTATGCATAAACATATGCATAAAAGATATAATTTTTATATTAAAAGTGTGATTTTCATCATAAATGATTTGTATGCATAAAAGATATTTTTTTTAATATTAAAAGAGTGATTTTCATCATAAATGATTTTTTTACATAAACATATGCATAAAAGATATTTTTATATGAAAAGTGCGATTTTTATTATAAATGATTTTTATGCATAAATGGGTGCATAAAAGATATTTTTTATTAAAAGTGTGATTTTCATCATAAATGATTTTTATGCATAAACATATGCATAAAAGATATATTTTTTATATTAAAAGTGTGATTTTCATCATAAATGATTTGTATGCATAAAATATATATTTTTATATTAAAAGTGTGATTTTTATCATAAATGATTTTATGCATAAATTAGATGCATAAGAGAAATTAGATGCATAAGAGAAATTAGATGCATAAGAGAAATTAGATGCATAAATGATTTTATGCATAAATTAGATGCATAAGAGAAATTCTTTTATTCTAAAAGTGTAATTCCTACTACATTGGATTTATATATGGAAAGATGATAAAAGAATTAATTTTAATCCAAGAGTGTTATTCTCATCAATTTTGATTTTATGCATAGAAAGATGCTTAAAGAAATCTCTTTTTATTTCAAAAGAGTCATTTTCATCATATTTAATTTTATGCATAGAAAGATGCATAAAGAAATCTATTTTTAGTTCAAAAGAGTTATTTTCGTCAATTTTGATTTTATGCATAGGAAGATGCATAAAGGATTGATTTTTATTCCGATAGTGTTATTCTCCTTAAAATGGAATTTATGCATAAATAGATGCATAAAGAAATCTTATCAAAAATAAGAATTCTCTTGTATTCTATAAATAGATATGAGGATGTGAAACGAATCACATAGATGAAAATGAATGTATGTATATGAAAGAATGGATGTAGTTATATGTATGTGAAAGAAATGATGTAGATATATGTATGTGAAAGGAAAGATGTATGTGGAAATGGATGTATGGATGTAGATATGGAATGTGGATGTGGATGTATGTGAATGTGAATGTGGATGTGTGAATGTGGATATGGAATGTGGATGTATGAATGTGAATGTGGATGTGTAAATGTGGATACGGATGTAAGAATGTGGATGTATGTGAATGTGGATGTGGATGTATGAAAAGGCCCCTGAGTGAACAGGTGGCGTTCTGGTTACCAATGATGCCAGAGATACTCTGATGAAGGAATGATTGGAAATTAAGATTCAGCTAGATACTTGGAAGTTTATGATCAGTTACACTATGATTTCATTAAATGACTGAATTAAATACATTTGAATCTAGGAAAAAGGCAATTTCATATTGGGTGTGTAAGTGGTGTGACTGGAGTTAAATTTGCTTGAAACTCAGGCTAGGGAGCCTGGGAACTCTTTTCCCTGGTACCCAGGACAAAACCTAACCAAATTCTTAATTGGATCCCATCACTACAGTGGTTGGGCGGTTGGCTAACCCATGGGACTGGATGGGGTTAGGCTGGATTGATGGATCCGTAAATCTAGACTCAATTTCTGTAGTTCGATAGATGAAGTAAATCCCGGACAAAAATTGTTCTATGGAAAAAGAATCAATGGCTGTGCCTCTCGATGAGGAAAAAAGCATTGGTCTCTATGATCCAAGTGCAATCTGTCCCTTGATCTGACTATGGAACTTACGAGTTCGGTCAGATCAGTTCAGTTAGTTAAGGCTTTTGACTACGTTAGGGAAAAGCTATCCTGGTGGAATCGCCTGTGCTTTCCGAGCAAAGGAAGTTTTTTCGGGTTCAGTTTTGGAAAAACCGACGGATTAGTCTCTTGTCCAGATATCCATGGGCGATGCCCCGAGTGTGGGACCTTGCTCTACGCAAGAAGTGCTACTTCCGCTGCTAGCGTCCCAGAATTCGTTGCGCGGTGGGGACGGGGATCTTACAGTTGGTATTAGAGCGAATTGACTAATGAGGATCAACCAAAAAGCCAAAAATGTCAAAAATTTATGAAGTAGCAGTATAAGATCAGAATTGTATGATGAAATTCATACAAATTGTTATTTGAACTGAAATTCATAAATTAGTAATTAGGTCTTCAGATGGAAGTACCACAATTGTATGGAATCCCTGACTTACTTGAGGCCTAGACATGATGGCAAACTTCCCTTAGAAAAACACATATACCAAATGCTCCCTCCAGCATTCTTGCGTAAGATAGTCCTTTAAGAAAACAAGGTTTCTATGCAAGTTTTCAATTTTGATTTGCTTTTGATACAATGAGTATATCTTAGATCCGTATTCAAGACTTCTAGATCGCAGGTCTGAATTCCAAACAGAATTCCTCGAATTCTGTAACCTTGATCCTCAGATCAAAGTCAAGGGGTCTCAACTTAGTTTCAGATTCGGTGGATGATTTGAGTGTATTTTTCTTGAACTGGTCACATCGTCTTTCCTTGAAACTGACAAAGGAGTTTTTGGTCTTGGTCATAGCTTGATTCAGGATTTGAGTCTGGTAAGGTTCTTCCTGAACTATCTTTCTCAAAAGGGGTGATATTTCAATTACTATTTTTTTTGAATTTCATTCATTGAATACTTGCTTAACTGATTTCTAAACTAATCTCACGAATTCCTATGCAGAATAAATTAATCATTTATCTGAAATTCCAACTTCGATAGTTTTTTTTTGAGTTTTCTCATTACCATCCGAGTGAATATGAAACGATAGAATTTTTCTCTCACAGAGTATTTACTTATTCATTTATCAATTATTCATGGAAATTAAACATAGAATTAAAGAGAATTCTAATTTTGATATAAAAATCATAAAAATTCTTTTATGTATCATTTTAATGATTTTTATATCAAAATTAGAGTTCTCTTTAATTTTATGTTTAATTTCTATGAATAATTGATAAATGAATAAGTAAATACTCTGTGAGAAAATTTTTTAATCTTTTCATATTCACTCGGATAGTAACACTTTTATATAAAAAAATCTTTTATGCATCACTTTATGCATAAAAATTAATATTGATGAAAGTAACACTTTTATAATTAAAAAAATTCTTTTATGCATCACTTTATGCATAAAAATCAGAATTGATTGCATCTGCTGCTCCATGTCGTCAAGCATCTATCTAGACATCTTAACCCTAATCAATGGGTCGGACCAAGTTAATGGAGTTAAGCAATCTTGTTCATACATAGCTTTGAAAGGGCTCATCCCGATACTTCGGTGATAAGAAGCATTGTAAGCTAACTCGACTAGGTGCAGATAGCTTAGCCACTTCTTGGGTTCCCTGCCACCACAGCATGACCAAAGTATATCTTCGATTACTTGGTTTACCCTTTTTTTTTTTACCATCGGTCTCGGGGTGGCAAGCTGTGCTAAGATCCAAGAAAGTTCCAACTGCTTCAAAAAATGCAGTCCAAAATCTTGACGTGAATTTGGGATCTCGATCACTTACTTAGGCCATGTAATCTGAAGATTTCTTTGAGGAACATTCTAGCCACATCCACTACAGTGTAGGTTTCTTTTGCTGAAATCAGATGGGCAACTTTGGTTAGTCTATCAACTACCAAGAAGATGGAGTTGTAACCTGATTGCACTGAAGGTAATCCAGTAATAAAATCCATACTGATACATTCCCACTTCATCTGGGGGATGTCTAATGGATGTAACTTCCCAGGCATTTTTACTCTCTCGGCTTTGACTTTCTGACATGTGAGACATTGACGTACATGATTAAGTACATCCTTTTTTAGACCGGCCAAAAAAAGCTTTTCTTTACAGACATGTAGGTCTTGATGAAACCTGGATGTCCTACAATAAGGCTGTCATGGGCTTCATTCAGAATTTGACCCTTAGTTCCCTCATCATTGGGAATACATAGCCTGCTATTATAATACAAAATTCCATCATCTAGGGTGTACCCTTGAACTCGGTTCAACTCTTGAGAAGTTTTACTTTCTTGCATAAGTAGGGTAGCAATAGGGCCAAAGAATCTATCCTACATGGTCTTCTCTCTTGCCTCATTAGTCAATGGATTTGACACCATTGTAATTGTAAGCAAGGAGGCTTTTCTTGCTGAGGGCATCTGCTACCACATTTTCTTTGCCTAGGCGGTACTTGATTTCAAAATCAAATTCCTACAAGGTCAACATCCACCTTCTTTGGTGCATGTTGAGATCCTTCTGAGAGTGAAGATCCACTTTAAGCTCTAATGATTTGTCACATCAAAGTGAATCTTTGACCCAGTAGGTAATGTCTCCATAACTTCAGGGCATATACTACTGAAAGTAGCTCCAGGTCGTGGACATCATAATTCCTCTCATGCGTTCTGAGTTTTCGGGATTCATAGGCCACTGCATGACCTTCCTGCTCCGAGGGCAAAACCACTGGCATCAGTTACTACCTCAAAGGGTAGAGAAAAATCTGGCAACTTCTGAACGGGATTGGTTACCAAGGCGGTCTTTAGCTTATCAAAAGCACTCTGGCACCTGGCAAACCATTGAAATGGGGTATTCTTCTTGAGAAGATTAGTCAGGGGGGAAGCTATGAGAGCATACTTTGGTATAAAAGTTCTATACCAACCAGTCAATCCCAAGAACCCCCTGACTTTTTTCATTGTCTTTGGTTCAGGCCAATCTATGTGACTGCTTGGACTTTAGCGGAATCTAGGAAATCCCGTCTTTGGATACTAGGAAGCCCAAGTATTCAACATGGTCAGCAGAGAAAGTGCATTTGCTCTTTCGTGCAAAGAGTTGGTGCTTCCTTAGAATCTCAAGAACTTTTCGGACATGAGCTTCATGGTCAGCTGCATTCTTTGAGTAAATCAAAATATCATCAAAGAAAACAAGAACAAAATCATCCAAGTATTCCCTGAGAATGTCCTGCATTAGGCGATTGAATGTAGCTGGGGCATTTGTCAATCCAAATGGCATGACAGTGAATTCATAATGCCCATAGCGAGAATTGATGGCTGTCTTCTCGGGATATCTTGCTCATTAATCCTGATCTGATAATACCCTGTTTTAAGATCTATCTTTGTGAAGATCCGGGCTCCACTTAGCCTGTCCAAAAGCTCAAGATGTCCAGCATCTTCCCTTGTAGTCAAATCCCTCTTCAGAAATATAAAAGATCTTGTTTCTACCAGTTTTGGCCTAGAGAGAGAAAATCTTCTAGAGAGTGGTAATTCAATTTTTAAATATTTTTGGATAGAAAAATATCTCATCTTATTAAAATAAGCTCCCCTGAAACAGAAGTTCAAAAACATTTTTAGAAGGTGCATTAGAAATTAAGTATAATCTGTTCAAGAGGCATTATCCTGAGGGTCAAGATTTTTTCGAAATTTTAAATTCAGGTTCCTATGGACCAAAAAGATTCATCCCAATGTAGAGAGGAGATAAATAGAAGAATAAAAGAAAAATCCCCCAAAAATGAGTAAATACTCACATAAGATGAAGAGTTGACTAAGGACAAGGTTAATAGTTAAAAAAGAGAGATATTTAGGTGAAATGATGCATTTTTGACACCTCAGTATGGGGGAATTCCCCTCATGAAGGAGGCACCTATTTTACATGCTTGAATGAGTTTTAAACTCCCAAATAATGAGATATTTTTATCTCTCCTCTCTCCTGTTTCAACTAGATCCAAAAAGTGAGCAAAATTGATCCAAAAATGGTCAAAAATTGACCAAACTGATCTGGAAAACTCTAGAATCAGCTGGCTTGGTTAGAAGCTCACTTTTTCCTATAAATAGAAGCCTTCCTCTCTGTTGAAACTCAATAGTGTTTTGCACTGTTACCCTGCCTCTCCCAAGTGCCAAAAACAGTGAATTTTACTCATAATTCATTAGTTTTTGACCTTCCCTCTTCCAAAAGATTGGTGGCCACTCTTGTTTCCAAACAAGAGTAAAACCCTCAAACCATCAAGCCAAAGCAAAGCTCTCAAATTCCTTAGTAAGTTGGAGATTCTTCTCTTTTCCATTCATTTTATGGTTTTTTATGGTTTTTTTATGATTTTTGTCTTCTCTAAATTGCAAATGATGTTATGCCTCATTGAAAAAAAGCATTCCCCTCTCTTCTTTAGTAAATCCAACCATTCTTATCCTAGATGAATGATTAATGAATAAAATCAAGTTTTTCATAATGTTTCTCTTTGATTGTTTACATTAGAATGATTTAAATACTCTTGGTAAACTTCTAATTAATTTTAGTAAGTTAAAAATTAAAAAATGGTCAGCCATACAAAGGAGGTTATGGCAAAATTTACTGAAAAATTATGAAATAAATTTTATCTTTTATTAATCAGAAAGAGTAATCTCCATCGTTAGAGTATTCTAAAAGTGTCATTTTCATTCATGCATAAAAAGATGCATATTGATTAATTTTTATAAAAGAATGATTTTCAATAGAATTAAATTCTATGAAAGATACTTATTGATAAATTTTTTTATTATGAAAGTGTTACTTTCTTCATTATGAATTTTTATGCTTAAAATAATGCATAAAAGTATTTTTTTATTTCAAAAGAGTTACTTTCATCATATTGATTTTTATGCATAAAAGTATGCATAAAAGACTATTTTTTTATTATAAAAGTGTTACCTTTATCATTATTAATTTCTATGCAAAAAAGAATATATATTTTTAATAAAAGTGTTACTTTTATCATTATTGATTTTATACATAAACCTATGCATAAAAGATATTTTTTATATTAAAAGTGTGATTTTCATCATAAATGATTTTTATGCATAAACCTATGCATAAAAGATATTTTTTTTATATTAACAGTGTGATTTTCATCATAAATGATTTTTATGCATAAACATATGCATAAAAGATATTTTTTTAAAGTGTGATTTTCATCATAAATGATTTTATGCATAAACCTATGCATAAAAGATACTTTTTTATATTAAAAGTGTGATTTTAAATAATTTTTATGCATAAACCTATGCATAAAAGATATTTTTTAATATTAAAAGTATGATTTTCATCATAAATGATTTTTATGCATAAAAGATATTTTTTATATTGAAAGTGTGATTTTCATCATAAATGATTTTTATGCATCAACATATGCATAAAAGATATTTTTTATATTAAAAATGTGATTTTCATCATAAATGATTTTTATGCATAAACCTATGCATAAAAGATATTTTTTTATATTAAAAGTGTGATTTTTATCATAAATGATTTTTATTTATAAACCTATGCATAAAAGTTATTTTTTATATTAAAAGTGTGATTTTCATCATAAATGATTTTATGCATAAACCTATGTATAAAAGATATATTTTTTTAATATTAAAAGTGTGATTTTCATCATAAATGATTTTTATGCATAAAAGATGTTTTTTTATATTAAAAGTGTGATTTTTATCATAAATGATTTTTATGCATAAATGAAATTCTTTCATGATAAAAGAGTGATTTTTAGAATTGGATTTTATGCATAATAAGATGTATATAGAGTTTTTATAATTAAATAAGGGTTCTCCTTAATCCTCTATTTAATTTCCACAAAAATTAAAAAAATAAATAAGTAGATAATCTGTGAGAAGAAATGCTACCGTTTCATATTCACTAAGATGGTAATGAGAAAATTCAATTAAACTATCGAAGTCGGAGACCGAGATAAATGATTATTTTATTCCTCCTAAAAAATTCATGTTTTAGAAATCTGCAAGCAAATATTCGTCGAACAAAATTTAGGAAAAGAGAAATTGAAATAGTACCTTTCAAGAAAGATAGTTTAGGAAGAACCTTTCCAGACCCAAACTCTGATTCAGACTATTGACCAAGACCTAATTCCTTCGTCAATTTCAATCAATAATGACGATGTGCCCAGTTCTTGAAAAATGTACTCAAATCCCCCACCCAATCTGAAACTAAGTTAAGACTTTTGATTTTGATCTGAGGATCAAGTTAATAGAATTCGAGGAATTCTGTTTAGAATTCAGACCTGGATCTAGAAGTATTGGGATACGGATTTAAGATTTATTCATGGTATTCAAACAAAATCAAAACTGTAAACTTGTATAGAAACCTTGTTTTCTTAAAGGACAGTCTCACGCCAGAATGCTGGAGGGAGCATTTGGCATATATGTTTATCTAAGGGAAGTTCGGTTGCAACATCTGGTGTGGGGAGTGTTCGAGGGACAGCTCATGCGGCAAAAACCTACCCAGGTCTTGACCAACCTGGGTATGGTGAAAAATGGTGTGCTTCCGGTACGATGGGCGAGGGCCGACGAAGCGGTCCCTGAGTGAACTACCAGGACACCTAAGGAGGATCCTGAGGGTTCTGACCAGGCGATGCATGGGCTCGCGGTGCTTAGGACACCCATTCATATGTCGAGGAAGATATATATATGTATGTTGACGAAATGATTATTGTAATCTGTTACTGGATCTTGCTGACCACCTAGTCCCAACGGAGAGTCCAGAGTGGTACTATTTTTGTGAAACAAAAGATTGAATGGAAATTTTGAGTTATGAAATCCGTGATCATATCTGTTTCGTCAATGGATTATTTCTATATTAAAGTTTTATAAAAGAGGAGTGTGTGCGTACGTGTTTTCTAAAGCTAAAGTTAAGAAAGGCATTTCAATTATGGGTGGGTGAGTACTTGTTTGGATCTACCGATTCCAGTGGGGCAGAGTGGTGGCTAACCCATGGGCTGGATGGGTTAGGCTGGAATCAGTGGAGTTTTAATAATCAAACTGAAAAATCTTAGGTTTACGTTAGGATTCGAGTACTTAGTTAATTTTCTGATAAATTTCTCAATTGAGCGAATCAACGGCTGTGCCTGATCTTGATTAGGAAAAAAGCGTTGAATTTACTCAGATGATCAAATTATATCAGTGATAGTTTCCTTCTATCTGGTTTATTCAAGTGAAGGATAGTTTAGAATTGATCTCGTTAGAAAAAAATTCGTTAAGAAAAATTCAAAAAGGTGGAATCGTCCCCGCTTTTTGGGCATGGGAAATTTTCTCGGTTTCGGTTTTCGGAGTGACCACCAGCCTAGTCTCGTGCCCGGACATTCGTGGGCGAGGCCCCGAGTGAGAAATCCTGCCCCGTGCATGAGGGGGTTGCTTCCGCTGTCAGCTACCGGGAGTTCGGTGCATGGAGGGGCAGAGGGATCACACAGTTGGTATCAGAGCCAAAATTGTCTAAATTTTTTTAATAGAAATCTGGGAAAGAAATGTTTTTCGCTTGTTAATACTATGAGAATGAACTTCAAAAATTGAAAACTTATAAATTGAATTGGAAATTTATAGATGGACACCCCGAACCTATTTGGAATTCCTAGACTCTCTCAGAGTCAGGACATGATAGCTTTTGCATTTGATCACCTCATCAACTCTGCTACAAACCGAATGAGCAGAGTGAGACTCGCTCGCCATTTTGAGAGCCTTTACTTTCCTGATCCTCTTGAGCGACGTCGATATATGTGGTTCAATGGAGGACGGTGCATTAATGTTAGTACCAGTCAGCGTCAGAGGCTCAGGCAAAATATTTCCTTGGCCACCCATGATTCTGATAAGACTAGGGCTTGTTCAGCACGTTCAACTCTTTGATCATTCACCCAGGAACTTTAGAACTTCATGTCGATTTTTTAGACTTCTTAGCCGCTTTATCCTGAGAAATAGAATTACAGCACCTCTTTGTGTAATGAATCGTGTGTACCATGGTATGTCTTCTTCACAGTTTTGCTTCCTTATGCGATTACGACTGAGGCGGTGATTCTGGAGCTGAGATGCTCTATGTACATATTGCAACTTTTATATAAATATAGAAATGTTTTCTGGAGAAAAAAAAATTCCCTATTGTATAAGTGGTTGTTTACGGACGATCTGATAAAGAAAAATTTATTATCAGACATATGTCATAGATCTCCATTAAGATCATTATCTTGTTTAAGAAATTGTTTTTTGAACCTCTTAAGTCTTAGGATCTCGTAGATGATATCAGAATAAAAATTTAATAATATATTAATTTTTGGCAGAATCATGAGACGAGGAAACCGTGGCCGTCAGCCAGACCCTCTCTCTGAAGATGACAAGCTTGACCCTGATGTTCACAAGGCTCTTCATAGGACTCAGCCAGGACCCTTCAAAGGAGAAGGGGAGAACCTAGGCGAGGCTGTGGAGAAATGGGTGGAAGCCATGGAAGAATATTTTGATGTCACAGGCTACCATGAGCGGAGCAAAATGGCTCTTGCCCAGCTGAAAATAGTGGAAACAGCCAGGGTAGCATGGCAGGGTAGCATGGAGGAACCACTATGACACCATCTAGACAGAAATACTCAGTCCTGGAACGACCTAAAAACGTATCTAAGAAAGAGATTTTGTCCCCGTGGATTTTTGGAAACCAAAATGAACGAATTTTTAGAGATAAAGCAGGAGAGCAAAACCATCGAGGAATATCACCAGGCCTTTGCTCTTCTACTCAAATATTCACCACTTCTAGATGAAGACTCATGGCCAGGTTCATTCGGGGAATGAACGAACCCTTGCACACATTGGTCAAAAATGCCAAGCCAATGTCCATGGCTGAAGCAGTAAGAATGGCAAAGGATTTTGCCAAAGCCTTTGTAGTAAAGGTCCCGCCAAAGCCTACACCCTCTAACTTTAAAAGATTCCAAGCCCAGGGAAGTACTTCAAACTTTCCACCCCCGAAGAGGCAGCAAGGCCCGAATAAGAATCAGGATGCAGGAAGATTCTGAAGTGAAGCAAGACCCTTCCCCCAGAATACTTTCTCAGGAACCCCACCTCTTTCAAGAAATCAGAGGGATGAGCTCAGAAGTGAAAACCGATGTTTTGGGTGCCAATGTTTTGGTCACCAGTTAAAAGACTGCCCGACTCCTGCCATGTCAAGGGGACAGGGAAGTCAAGGACCCCGAATTCAGAGACCAACCCCTTCATACGAGTCCAATCAAGGTCCGTCTCACCCAAGCCAGGGTAACCCCAGAAGAACTCCAGCTCAACCATCTGCCTCTGTTCAAAGTAACCTCAGAACTCCTTCCCAGAATTGGGAAAACCAAAGAGAAAGAGTTTCGCCTCAGACTGCCAGCAGCCAGAGCAGTCACAATTTCAATGTAGTAGAAGAGGAAAGAGGGCAGATCTATGCTGCAATTGAAAACCAAGGGCCTAACCATCAGTTCTCAGTCATCCATACTCCAGCAGAGTATCAGGGTAAGCCTTTTAAGCTTTTGATTAATTCAGGCAGTTCTCATTCATTCATTTCCCCTGGATGCTTGCGTAAGCTAGTCTTAGAATAGAAATTAGGGAAACCTATGCAAGTTGAATTGGCCAGTGGGAAGATTCTTTTCACTCACCATGAGGAGACAGATCTTATCCAATTCAATCTAGATGGTAATGTAACTAATTGTCAGTTCAAAGTCTTATCTCTGGGAGTTTTTGACGGGATCCTTGGAATGGATTGGCTCCACAAAAATCAAGCTGACATACATTGTCACAATGGAACCATTTCCTTCTATGACCTTCACGGGAACAAAGTTCAAGGAACTGGAGTTTTCGGATCCCCAGACCTTCAGTTAGTAAAAGCTTCCAGGTTGCTGAAAGGACTTAGGAAGAAGCAACAAATTTATGTTGTCAAAATGAACCCAGTAGACTCAAAGCTTAAGGCTAAAGAACCAGAATGGTTAAGAGAGTTTGATGATCTATTCCCAGCAGAACTAACTGAAATGCCTCTAATTCAGGAAGTAGATCATGTGATTGAATTGACCCTCGGAGCTCAGCCAGTAGCCCTGTGCACGTACAAAATGCTAGTTCTTGAAGCCATCGAACTCAAGGAATAGCGTAAGACCCAGTGTTTTACCTTGGGGTGTGCCAGTTCTCTTTTAGAAAAAGAAAGATGGAACGCTTAGACTCTGTGTGGACTACAGAGGTCTGAATCAGCTGACAGTTAAGAATAAGTATCCTATCCCAAGAATTGATGAGCTTGGAGCCCAGATCTTCACAAAGATAGATCTCGAATCCGAGTATTACCAGATCAGGATCAATGATCAAGATATACCAAAAACAGTTATCAATACTCGCTATGGGCATTATGAATTTATTGTCATGCCATTTGGATTGACAAATGCCCCAGCTACATTCAATCGCTTAATGCAGGACATTCTCAGAGAATACTTGGATGATTTTGTTCTAGTTTTCTTTGATGACATTCTGATTTACTCAAAGAATGCAGCTGACCATGAGACTCATGTCTGAAAAGTCCTTGAGATTCTAAGTAAGCACCAACTCTTTGCAAAAAAAGAGTAAATGTACTTTCTCTGTCGACCATGTTGAATACTTGGGCTTTTTGGTATCAAAAGATGGAATTTCTCTAGATTCCGCGAAAGTCCAAGTAGTCATAGATTGGCCTGAACCAAAGACAGTGAAAGAAGTCAAAGGATTCTTGGGATTGACTGGTTGGTATAGAATTTTTATACCAAAGTATGCACTCATAGCTTCCCCCCTGACTAACCTTCTCAAAAAGAATACTCCATTTCAATGGTCTGCCAAGTGCCAGAGTGCTTTTGATAAGCTGAAGCTGAAGACCACCTTGGTAACCAGTCCTATTCTGAAGCTGCCAGATTTCTCTCTACCCTTTGAGGTAGTAACTGATGCAAGTGGTTTTGCCTTGGGAGGTGCACTCATGCAGGAAGGTCATGCAGTGGCCTATGAATCCTGAAAGCTCAGAACGCATGAGAGGAATTATGCTGTCCACGACCTAGAATTACTTTTAGTAGTCTATGC
The DNA here is from genome assembly GCF_041138505.1 of Cibotium barometz. NCBI lineage: Eukaryota > Viridiplantae > Streptophyta > Polypodiopsida > Cyatheales > Cibotiaceae > Cibotium > Cibotium barometz. The sequence continues at coordinate 8,796,518 of NC_141065.1, read as the reverse complement.
CTTAAAGTTGTGGAGACATTACCTATTGGGAAAAAGATTCACTTTGATGATAGATCATCAGAGCTTAAAGTGGATCTTTACTCAGAAGGACCTCAACATGCACCTAAGAAGGTGGATGCAGACCTTATAGGAATTTGATTTTGAAATCAAGTACCGCCCAGGCAAAGAAAATGTGGTAGCAGATGCCCTCAGCAGAAAAGCCTCCTTGCTTGCAATTACTGTAATAACAAATCCCTTGATTATTGAAGCAAGTGAGAAGATCATGCAGGATAGATTCTTTGGCCCTATTGCTACCCTACTTATGCAGGAAAGCAAAACTCCTCAGGAGTTAAACAGAGTTCAAGGGTACAACCTGGATGATGGCATTATGTATTATAATCGTAGGCTATGCATTCCCAATGATGAGGGAACCAAGGATCAAATTCTGAATGAAGCCCATGATCGCCTTATAGCAGGACACCCAGGTTTCATCAAGACCTACATGTCTGTAAAGAAAAGCTTCTTTTGGCCTGGTCTGAAAAAGGATGTACTGAATCATGTGCGTCAATGTCTGACATGCCAGAAAGTTAAAGCTAAAAGAGTAAAAATGCCTGGGAAGTTACATCCATTGGATGAAGTGGGAATGTATCAGTATGGACTTTATTACCGGATTACCTTCAGTGCAATCAGGTTACAACTCCATTTTCGTGGTAGTTGACAGACTAAAACCAAAGTTGCCCATCTGATCCCAGTAAAAGAAACCTACACTGCAGTGGATGTGGCCAGAGTGTTCCTCAAAGAAATCTTCAGATTGCATGGCCTACCCAGGAGAATAGTAAGTGATCGAGATCCCAAGTTTACTTCAAGGTTCTGGACTGCATTTTTCAAAGCTTATCACCCTGAGACCGATGCTCAAACTAAAAGGGTAAACCAAGTAATCGAAGATATACTTCGGTCATGCTGTGGTGGCAGGGAACCCAAGTAGTGGCTAAGCTATCTGCACCTAGTCGAGTTCGCCTACAACGCTTCTTATCATAGAAGTATTGGGATGAGCCCTTTCAAAGCTTTGTATGGACAAGATTGCTTAACTCCATTAACTTGGTCTGACCCATTGATTAGGGTTGAGATGTCCAGACAGATGCTTGATGACATGGAGCAGCAGATGCAGTCAATTCATAAAGATATAAAAGCTGCCCATGATAGATAGAAGCAATATGCAGATAAGAAGAGGACAGATAGAGAATTCAAAGAAGCAGATATGGTCTTCATTCGAGTACGGCCCAAAAGAAGTTCTTTATCTCTTGGGAAGTACAAGAAGTTATCTCCCAGATATTGTGGGCCATATCTGATTACAAAGAAAGTAGGTGACTTAGCCTACGAGCTTCTTCTACCTCCTCATCTCAAAGTTCATAATGTATTTCATGTAAGCCTTCTAAAGAAATATGTGCCAAGCCCAAATCATGTGCTTGATGATGAAATCCTAACCTCTTCAACCCAAGGGCAGATGGAACTCCAACCTGAAGAAATTCTCGATATTCGAGAAAAGATTCTTAGGAACAGAATTCTCAGAGAATTATTGGTAAAATGGAAGTTCTATCCTTTTGAAGATGCCACCTGGGAGAATGAAATGCGAGATGAGGGCATCTCGCATTTTTCAAGTGGGAGAGAATGTAAGATTCCTCCCCAGCCTCTCAAGATGTCCAGCATCTTCCCCTATAATCAAATCCCTCTTCAGAAATATAAAAGATCTTGTTTCTACCAGTTTTGGCCTAGAGAGAGAAAATCTCCTAGATAGTGGTAATACAGTTTTTAAATATTTTTGGATAGAAAAATATCTCATCTTATTAAAATAAGTTCCCCTGAAATAGAAGTTCAAAAAGATTTTCAGAAGGTGCATTAGAAATTAAGTATAATCTGTTCAAGAGGCATTATCCTGAGGGTCAAGATTTTTTCGAAATTTTAAATTAAGGTTCCTATGGACCAATAAGATTCATCCAAATGTAGAGAGGAGATAAATAGAAGAATAAAAGAAAAATCCCCCAAAAATGAGTAAATACTCACATAAGATGAAGAGTTGACTAAGGACAAGGTTAATAGTTAAAAAAGAGAGATATTTAGGTGAAATGATGCATTTTTGACAACATCCTTTATTATCAAAAGTTTGAGATATATACATAGAGCATCACGGCTCCAAAGTCACTGCCTCAATCGCGTACGGATAAAGAAGCAAAATAGCAAAGGAGACATGCCCTGATAAACACTCACTCAAAGAGGTGCTGTAATTCTACTTCTAGGGATAAAGCGGCTAAGAAGCCTAAAAACTCGGCAAGAAATTCTAAAATTCCTGGGTGAATGATTAAAGAGTTGTACATAATGAACAACCCCTAGCCTTATCAAGATCATGGCTAAGGAAATATTTTGCCTGAGTCTCTGACACTGATTGGTATTGATATTAATACATCTTCCTCAGAGAACCACATATACCGACATCGCTCTATAGGATTAGGGAAGTATAGATCCTCAAAGTGACGGGCAAGCCTCACTTTGCTTACACGGGCAAACAGCTGGCGGGGAGTGTTCAAAGGACGGCTCACATGGCAAAAACCTGCCCAGGTCTTGACCAGCCTTGGTATGGTGAAAAATGGTGTGCTTTCGGTACGATGGGTGAGGGCCAACAAAGTGGTCCCTGAGTGAAGTGCCAGGACACCTAAGGAGGATCTTGGAGGGTTCTGACCAGGCGATGCACGGGCTCGGGGTGCTTAGGACACCTATGCGTATGTCGTGGAAGATATATATGTATGATGACGAAAAAAATTATTGTAATCTGTTACTGGATCTCGTTGCAGACTAGCTGGTCTCGACGGAGAGTCCAGAGTGATACCTGTTTTTGAGAAACAAGAAACTGGATGGAAATTTTGAGTTATGATATCTGTAAAATCAATAATTGTTTGTTCAATGGATCATTTTATAATTTCAAGTTTTAAAGAGGAGTGTGTGCGTATCTGTTTTCTAAAGCTAAAGTTAAGAAAGGCATTCATGGGTGGGTGAGTAATTGTTTGGTTCTACCGATTCTAGTGGTAGGGTGGTGGCTAACCCATGGGCCGGATGGGATTAGGCTGGAATCAGTAGAGTTTTAATAATGAAATTGAACAATAGGAATACGCTTAGAACTCGAATAGTTAAATAATAACCTGAAGACTTCTCAAATGAATAGATCAATGGCTGTGCCTGATTTAATTAGGAAAAAAGCATTGATTTCTTCAAGTTAAGTTTGTAATAGTTTTCCTTCTATCTGGTTTAACCAGATGAAGGTTAGTTTAGTCTCTTGACCTCATTAGAAAATTCGTTATTAAGAAATTCAAAAAGGTGGAATCGTCCTTGTTTTTCGGGCAAGGGAAATTTTCCCGGTTTCAATTTTGGAACGATCACCAGATGAGTCTGGTGCTCGGACATTCGAAGGCGAGGCCGCGAGTGGGAAACCCTACCCCGCGCAAGAGGAAGCTACTTCCGCTGCTACTGACCGGGAATCGTGCGCAGAGGGGGCAGTGGGATCTCACATGCTACATCCATCGTCCTCCGAGTCTTCGACTACATCAGCCTCCTCAACGCCCCCCAAATTGAGCCAAACGCCATCGAAGTCCCCGACTACATCAGCCTCCTCAACGCCCCCCACAAACGCCATCGGCCTCTACATGCATTGCAGATATTTCATAGTTCTTTCAGACCCTCTATTCACATTTTGCTGTCTATTTTGTGAATGTTGATAAGAGTGTTGAGGGATATTGCATATCGCTGTGCATATCTCTTGGTTCCAATCTCTGGGTTTTTGTCTATGCATATCGCTTGGTTTAGTACCAAGCGATTCAAAGGCCTCCGAAATCCTATTTGCTTTATATTGCTTGGTACCGACCCCATTGTGAGATAACGTTGGTCATGGGGTCAGTACCAAGTGATTCTAAGCCCTCTGGACTCTTGTTTGTTTCATATTTCTTGGTTCCAACCCCATTGTCATAATGTTTTTTGTCTACCAAGCAATTCGAAGCCCTCTAGAGTCCTCTTTGTTTTATATCACTTGGTGGCGACCCCATTGTCATAATGTTTTTCATGGGGTTAGTATACCAAGCGATTCAAAGGCCTCCGAAATCTTGTCTGCTTTATATCACTTGGTACCGACCCCACTGTGATAACGTTGGTCATGGGGTCAGTACCAAGCAATTCTAAGCCCTCTGGACTCTTGCTTGTTTTAATATTGCTTGGTTCCGACCCCATTATCATAATGTTTTTTGTGGGGTCAGTACCAAGTGATTAGAGGCCCTCTCGAGTCCTCTTTGTTTTATATCGCTTGGTGGCAACCCCATTATCATAATGTTTTTCATGGGGTCAGTACCTAGCGATTCAAAGGACTTTAGAATCTTGTCTGCTTTATATCGCTTGGTACCGACCCCACAGTGATAACGTTGGTAATGCGGTCAGTAACAAGAGATTGGAAGCCCTCTGGAGTCTTGTTTGTTTTATATTGCTTGGTTCTGTCCCCACTGTCATAATGTTTTTTGTGGGGTTAGTATACCAAGCCATTCGAAGCCCTCTGGAGTCCTGTTTGTTTTATATCGCTTGGTTCTGACCCCATTGTTATAATGTTTTTCGTGGGGTCAGTATACCAAGCGATTCGAAGCCCTCTAGAGTCCTGTTTGTTTTATATCACTTGGTGACGACCCCATTGTTATAATGTTTTTCATGGGGTCAGTACAAAGCGATTCAAAGGCCTCCGAAATCCTATCTGCTTTATATCGCTTGGTATCGACCCCACTGTGATAACGTTGGTCATGGGGTCAATACCAAGCGATTCTAAGCCCTCTGGACTCTTGTTTGTTTTCATATCGCTTGGTTTTGACCCCTTTGTCATAATGTTTTTTGTGGGATCAGTACCAAGCGATTCGAAGCCCTCTCAACTCCTCTTTGTTTTATATTGTTTGGTGGCAACTCCATTGTCATAATGTTTTTCATGGGGTCAGTACCAAGCGATTCAAAGGCCTCCCGAATCTGGTCTACTTTATATCGCTTGGTACTGACCACACTGTGATAACGTTGGTCATGGTGTCAGTACCAAGTGATTCTAAGTCTTTTGGACTCTTATTTGTTTCATATCCCTTGGTTCCAACCCCATTGTCATAATATTTTTTGTGAGGTCAGTACCAAGCGATTCGAAGCCCTCTGGAGTCTTGTTTGTTTCATATCGCTTGTTGGTGGCGACCCCATTACAGTCATAATGTTTTTCATGGGGTCAGTACTGGTCAAGCAATTCAAAGGCCTCCAGAATCCTGTCTGCTTTATATTGCTTGGTATCGATCCCATTGTCATAATGTTTTTTTTTGTGGGGCCAGTACCAAGCGATTTGAAACCCTCTAGAGTCCTGTTTGTTTTATATCACTTGGTACTAAATTTTTTAAATGTGTTTCTCATCACGCTTTGTTTATTTGTTTAGATGGCTCGTACCAATGCTCGAAGGCTTGAAAGACCTACTGATGAGTCACTACAGGCGCAAGGCAGAACAAGGAGGTATCAAGTTCACATGGCAGTTTTGCAGGAGCTTCATTACATTAAGCGCAGCTTGTGATATCTAGGCTCGCTTTCTAGAGGATTGTGCATGAAATTTGTGAGCAATGGAGTATTGGCATGCTGTGACAAGCATCTACATTATTATGTCTTCAAGAAATCACTGAGGACTGAATTATCGAGTTTTTTGAAGATGCTTACTTTCTCACCGCTCATGCCCATAGGCAGAAAATAATGCCGAGGGATTTTGATACCCTTCGTTCGATTGCGGTACAGATACTACCAGATGTTTGTTCCTATTTCTGTAAATGATCCTTGAATGCAGCGTATCCTTATAGTTTCCCCCCTCCATTTCTTGAGGCTTCAACTTCTTTTGTTTGCTCTTCTGACATTGCTTCTATGTTTGTTGTTGCTGCTTTTTTTTTTGAAGTTTCCGCTTCTCTCTGAAACTACTTCTATGTCAGTTGTTATTGTTGTAACTTCTTCTGTTGGTTGGACATTAAGTACTTCACTTGAGTATTTGGACATAATTTTCTCTATGTCCTGCTGGAATAGGGATATGAGATGTGGGTTTTCCTTGAGGATTCTTTCCTCCTTATCTTCTTCAATACCTTTCATCATGTTCAGCCCTTCTATGTACAATTGTTTGATAGCTGGATTGACTTCCCTCTTTGGATTTGTGTAGATTTTCACCTTCTTTTTCCCTTTTTTGATTGTGATTTGTTCTCTATGCCAATCGTGTTCAATCTTCCCTTGTCGGAGCCATGGTCTTCCCAATAACATTGGGTATGATCCATCATTTTCCATGCGGAGAACAAGAAAAATGATAGGGAAATCATATCCCAAGATCTGAATGTGTTCTCCTCAGACTAATCCTAGGGGATGGACTCTACGCTGGTGTGCCATCTTCACAGAAAAAGGAGCATGGTCATAGTTTGTGAGGCCAAGTTCCTTTGTTGTGGCTTTTGACAATATGTTTACTCTCAAGCCTCCATCGAGTATCACTCCATGTAGCTTCTTCCCCTTTAACATTAATGTTATTTGGGGTACATCATTGTCTATCATTGTGGCTTTTGTTGGTTTGACTTTTGTAGTCTGCTTTTGACTCGCCTGCTGCTGGTGGAGGAGTTAGACAAGTTGCTATATTCTTCCTTGGATCCAAGTAGCTTGCTTAGCAATTTATTCCTATAATTGGGGACTAAGGATAGGAGTTCAGGGATATGTCGAGTTTTAACCCCTTCATATCCTCCCATATGTCATATTGCTTTCTCCTGTGACATGCTGTTTGCTTCTTGCCTTTACGTTTGCTCTTCTTACTGCGTCTGGATTCTCGCTCGGCTTCTAACTCAGATTCTGAGTCTTTTGATTTCGACTTGCTGCCGGTTACTGTGTCGAAGAATTATACTTCTTACTCTTCTTTTTCTTTGACTTCTTTTCCAATCCCATGTTCTTTCCACTTGTTTAGCAGCTTCCATGAGCCCATCGACCCTTCGGCCACATCAATGTTGGTTGATATAACTATTGGTTTGAGTTTTTTGTTAGACCATGTAGGAACCAATTTGCAAGAGCTTCTTCAAATGGTCTATCAGCTAGAGAGAGTCTTGCATGTAGAGTGTGAAACTTAGCTGCACAATCTTCTACTAGCAGCACAACAGCTTTTGTTTCAAGCTTCACATCTTGTCCTACAGTTGAGAGTTAGTTTTGACAGCTCTGAATCTTTTGAGAAAAGCTTCTTTTAGTGCATAGAAGGTGTGAAAGGAGTTCGGGTCATACTGGGATACCCATTCGGTGGGTATGCTCTTGAATGTGGCCTACAATTGGTCCCTCTTCCTTTCATCACACGAACATTAGCATGAGTGTGATTTACCTTCCAGATAGCCTCAAACTTTATGATGTGGGTGTTGGGGTCTTCAAACGTCTTACCCTTGTATGTTGGGTACTTTGCTACTTAATGCTTATGGATTGCAGGGAGATGTGGAGTGTTTGCTAGGACAAGTGGGACACGCTACTGGTGTAGTTGATTCTGGACAAATTGGGTGATGAGTTGTCTTGCCATTGATTCTGCAACAAGAAGTTCCTCTCCCCTTTTGAAGTGTTGTGCCAGAATGTTGCCTTTGTCAGAGAAATGGTGAGACATAGAAAGTAGCAGGATCGCCAAAGTGTCGAGTGTCAATCCGACTGGCAAGACAACACCCTAGGTCAGAGGTAATTCTGGCAATGCCTAAGCCCAATGGGTTCAGAACTCACTAGCTACCTAAGCCCAATGGGTTCAGCTAATATAGAAAGTGCACACAAAACCACAAGACTCAATCTCTCACTCTCTCTCTTACTCAGATAGTAAACAATGAAATAATGTTCAAGGGCTTTGTATTACTATCAGAGTTGTACAATGCTATGTGCTCTAGATTCACTCTCTACGTACTACTGATCCCTTCTATCTCTCTATATATCTATCTCCTAACTGCCAACTACCAACTACCTCCTTCTTTGCTATCTTGGAATGACCTTCTTCTTGTTCCTTCCAGCTACCTACTATTACAAGACGCATTCTGTTAACGAACTATTATAATAAAGTACATATGATTACAATGGGCGCGTGTGTGCAGTGTTGTAAGTGAATTAAAATAACCCCTAATTATACTTATAAATATAAATTTATATATTATTTTATTAAAACTTTAATAAATTAATATATATTTATTAAAATTTTAATGAAGCAATATTTATTTCATTAAGAGTCCAAGAGCTCCAACACATCCTACATGAGGAGGTACTCCACCCCTTCAATGGTGATGGCACTCAATGAAGCTAGTCAATTTTTAATATTCACTTAAAAAATAATAATTACATGGACTCTACAATTTCAAGGATGTGTGGAGCAACACACTGCTTGCATGTTTTGCAATGTTCACTTTGACTCCCAACCTTCCTACCATCTAACTTGAAATAAAAATTACACGAGGGATGATTGGACATGAGTTGGATTTCGTGCCTCAGAAAACTAAGGGGCTAATGACTTTCTACATTAACACTAAAAGGTTCATGACCCTCCCAAAGAATATTCACATCAATGAGTGCTGAATGCCTGCCATCTCGCATGTCTTGGTCCAAGCTGAGCCACTCCCCTCGTAGAAGTCACCACCTCCTATACTTGAAAGCAAATGCACAAAGTTTGCCTCTTGCAATGAAGTACCTGTCATAAAAAACAAACAACTAACATGAAAACATAAAAACATAAAAACAACAATCAACAATCAATAACAAATATAAAAACAACAACAATAATCAACGATCGGTGTCTTACAATGAAGTACTTATGAATAAAAACTATAAACAATGAACAACAGTGTAATCTTACCTAAAGGTAGCATCTGACACAATGATTTTGCACTCAATGATATCATCATGGTGGTGAGTTATCTTGAGATCCATAACTGACCTAGTAATAGCTAAGTCATCCAATCCTCCAGATGGACACTTTAATTGATATGTTATCTTAGTTTTCTTTACTACTTCGTAGGATCCAAAACAAATGTGCAAACAAACTAACTGGAACAAACCAACTTAGATGCACATCTCTAGAGCCTGTGGAGGGTTTCATGGCAGCATGAACATCAGTTTTTGTCTTTACCCTACATGCTTCTAACATGTACAAGCTAGGATTATACCATTCCTGGGGGTGGCTAAACAACGGTGGTAGTGGAATGTGCTCCAAACTATGTCTCTCCACAACATATGTGGAAACATAAAAGTAAACATTTTGAGATGCCAATTCACTTGCACTCTTGTTGTCATAGATCAAGGCACCTATCTTTACATATGTAAAACATTTAGCTTTCCACTTAAGCACTTTACATTTTGCCATTCATGCAGAGTTGATGAATATAAAGCTGCAACAAGCAACAAACATGCTTGTATTAAAACTCTATCTAATAACCATGGACTCAAAACACAAGAACACAAAGCATAGAGATATTAACTTACTGGTAGGCTTATGTCTCACATTGAAGTTGTCATGATGCACTCAAATCTCTTTGTGCATATAAACATACTGAATGAAAGCCTCTGTTATTGTACCATTGGTGTGTCTCTCCTGAACTCTATGATTCTACCTTTCCATTGTTTGTTGGGGTCTGTTACATCTTTGAGCTTGACCTTGAAACTCCCACGAGTACTTGGTCTCATTAAAATCCAGTTTAACTTACTGTATTGATTAGGGATCCAGTTACCTTCATCATCTCTCCTACTAAACACCTCCACTGTGTGAATATTATTGATATTCCTCCTCCTTGAAGACATCTACAATAAAAAAACATAGCACCAAATTAATAAAGTTAGATTGCATGATTAATAAATATCTATGTTAATATTGTAAGCAACAAATAAACATTATAACAACAAGAAATAAACAGCAACCTATTGCTTTGATTCACATAGCCTTGTTGCTTACAACCTATGAAAATGAACATAAACACATCAAGACAAAACATAAACAAACCCTAAACCTATGATCATTACTCAGAAGTATTTTATGCCACTTAAAATCAAGAGAGTTATCTATGGTGTAGAGAAGATTATAAGCAACAAATAAAGATTAAAACAACACGAAATAAACAACAAATTATTGCTTTGATTTGCACAATCTTGTTTCTCACAACCTTGCTCCTATGAAAATAAACAACAACACATTACGACAAAACATAAACAAACCTATCTTACTTCAAGACAAAACATAGATAAACCCTAAACATATGATCATTACTCATAAGAATTTGATGTTACTTCAGATCAAGATAGCTATTTGTGGCACAAAGAAGAGAAAGTTCATGCGAGAAAACGTACATAACTCATAGAGGTTTTGTCCAAATGAGATGAAATTTTATGAGGAGAGAGCTGTGGAGAACAACATACCTGTGAAATTTCGTGAAGAAAGAACTAGAGTTGCAGAAGATATGGCAAAATTGAATTCCACCTAAAAAAGGGGGGAAATGAAAAGGTAGTGAAATGCAAAAGGAGGGAAAGTAAAAAGTTAAACATAAAAAAAGGAAAAAAATGAAATTCGGTTTTCAGACTTCCATGTGCTGACCACAAGGTACATCTGACGTGAAAGATATGGAATCTGACATTTCTCTATTTTAAAGATATGGGCTCTATTATTTTATTTTCTTAAGAGATTTGGGCAAAGATATGACAAAAGATCCATGTTACATGGATCTAGAATCCCAGCTCTGTCATTGGTCAGGCCAATCTTTTTTTATTCACTCCACCACTTCAACACAGTGCACGTGGCCCTACTCCCCTAGGACATCTCCAAGTATGATTATAGGGAGGCCCTAAAATTTAATTAATCCATGAAGATAGCAATTGAGGTCAAGGAAGAGGAAGAGGACACTGTGGACACTATCAAGGACAAAGACGACGATGATGCATCTGGTAGCATAGACATGTTAGAAGAAGGCTCCCTAATAGGATCAATGCGCGTAGGTAGCCTAGCGAAAGCTTCCCAAGGCCCTTCAACATCATGCCTCTCTTTAGCTTCACATGATTTAGCTTCCCAAGGCCCTTCAACATCATGCCTCTCTTTAGCTTCACATGATTTAGGAACTTGTACCAAAAGCAAGGAGAAAAAACATGCCTTGACACCCCTTCCCATGGACCAACCCTCTACATTAGCTCCGCCTCTCCTCTCATCACTTGTTTCCACTCCTCCTTGGGTTTTTCCACCTACATCTCCAGCACTGTTATCACCACTCTCATCTCCCAATGCCACCCCCACCACTGACCTCTATTAGGGATGTCCTCAACGGAGTTACCAAGTCCTCAACCTTGTAAGATAATCACCCCCCTCTCTCCCATCACAAGTCTTGGAAGAAGGCAAAATCCAAGAACCCTCTTATTGCAAAGAGTAGCACATCAGATGCACCCCTCTGACTACCCATTCAACTAGCATGATCCTCTCGACGATGAGATTGATATTGACAGAGCCCTTAGAATCCTAAACCAACGACAATGCTCGAGCCCTATCCTTGACACCAACAGGATCACTAATCGCCTTGATATATGCCTTATTGAGATTTATTTAAAACATAAGTTTAATCATGGTCTAGATCTCATCGAAAAAGGGACTGTGGGGGATACAAATGACCACAGGCTAGGGTAGCTTCAATAACACATGACCTTATGGAGGAGCAACCTGTGTGCAGTAGAGAAACCTTACATTCTCAAGAAAGAGTATTGCTATGCTCGAAGGTATCTCAAGATCAGACTTGTTTATTTTGCGATCGAATGTAAATGGGCCTAAGACCTCTTCGGAGTAGGAGCTCGAGAAGAACCTGAATGTAAGATCCCAGACCCCACTGCACAACGAATTCTGGGGTGCTAGCAGCGAAAGTAGCACTTCTTGTGCGGGGCAGGGTCCCACACTCGGGGCCTCGCCCACGGATATCTGGACAAGAGACTAATCCATCGGGTTTCCCAAAACTGAACCCGAAAAAATTCCTTTGCCCGCCGGAAAGCACAAGCGATTCCACTAGGACAAATTTTTCCTAACGTAGTCAAAAGCCTTAACTAACTGAACTGATCTAACCGAACTCGTAAGTTCTATAGTCAGATCAAGGGACAGATTACACTTGGATCATAGAGACCAATGCTTTTTTCCTCATCGAGAGGCACAACCGTTGATCCTTTTTCCATAGAACAATTTTTGTCCGGTGTAACGTACCCATCTTTACTAATAAAGAAATGTCCATGTAATTATGAGTTTTTATGGTATAAATATCAATGATTTTATTATTTGAGTCATTTCTACTTAGAATCTTCAAATTCTGAGCCCAAATTTAGAATTTGCGTGCGATTTTACCCTAATATAGGATTTTACAGCATCCAAAACGGACACCGGATCAAGCCTATACGCTAATTTCAATCATTTTAGTTAAAAAACGACGACCTTTAAACCTTAATAAATGCACGACCGCATGTCCGATTGACGAAGGGTCTGAACCCCTGCGACCAGGAGAACCTCCCGGACAAAAAAAATTTTCGCCCCCGAGGCAGACCGGCACGCAAATCGAGGCGGGCGTCCCAAATTTGGATACCCCGCCCCAAAATTTGGTCCGTACACACTTACTAGGGTGCCCGTACAATGACCGCCCAAGAACCAAAGGACGGTCGTCCACTGTATGGTCCACGCGTACCCTTACGTGGACACCCATGCTGCCCCAGACCAGATAAGGTACATGCGTACCACTCCTTTCCCGGACAACCGACACCGTACCTTTCCCCTAGACCCATGCAGGCCACTGATCCATAGCCTTTGAAGGTACACCATCCTTTCGTCCCTGCTTTGCACAGCGCCCGTACCCTCACCCCTTAGCTATATAAACCCCCGCCGGGGTGCTTCACAGACGGCACGCATTTCTGTGTAGCGTATGCCCTGTTGTGCCGCCGTCCGTACCGCCGTCCGTCTCTGTGTAGCGTACTTGCTGCAAGTACAACCGCCCTTGCAGCCACCCCTCTCACAGCCCCTCATTTGGCTCTTTTCAGATAAGCCAATTTTCCTCCATCCCCCCCTCTTGCTAGAAGCCAGTGTCCTTAACTCTTCTCCTCCCCCCCGTGTGAATAGACTTACAGAGAGGCTTGTAGCCACCCCTCCCAGCCCTCTCCACGTTTTTGCCTTTGCCCTTAAGGACATCTCACAATCCCCCCTCGTGTGAATAGACTTACAGAGAGGCTTGCAGCCACCCCTCCCAGCCCTCTCCACGTTTTTGCCTTTGCCCTTAAGGACATCTCACAATCCCCCCCCATTTGCGTAGACTTTAGTAAGGGTTTTTTGACTCAAGCGAGGGTTCGTGCGCCATATTCTTTTGCTCATACGGTGAGCAAACGAGCTCGGAATTCAGATCCGACTGAAGCGTTTCGATCGCAGCAGTGAGCTCTACAAGGCGACGCCTAAGATGGCCTCATCTCGGAGACGACAAAATATTACCTCAAGAGGAGCACGTAACAACGAGATGGGGGAAGATGCGCCCAACGCGGCTCCAGTCCTCCCTTTTCAAGCCCCTCAAGGAAACGGTGGCCAGGTTAGCTTGGTTAATTTTTAAAAAGAAGAGATTTTTCTTAAATTAGTGTTAATGAATGGTGTCTTTTCCTCTTTAAATGACGACATAAAAATTATATGAAGTTACGAATTATGTGATGTTGTATTCGATAAATTGCGTTGAAATTGTTATCTTCATGAATTATGAATGTTGTATTTAGTAAATTGCATTGAAGTTGTTATCTTTAGAATTCAAGATTTTTCTTTGGCTTCAACGCTAACTCCGTTCCGTGCTTGTGTAGCCGGGCGGCATCATTAGCAAAGCCCGGGAATGGCCCAAGGTATCCCTCATACCTTTGGGGGAATAAGGATCGCCGATTGAGGCGAGAGATTATGAGGCTGCCTAGTTCTGAGGGCCCAGGCTAGTGCGGTAAATAAGCCCACCCTAGTGTGCAGACATCCCTCTGAGGGGCGGGAGGATCGAGCGATGGAGCCTGAGAGGGCGACAGGCCGGCTTGAGTCCTCGCCAGCGGCCGACGATGAGGTGTATGGTCCCGTAGGGTTTTGCCCAGCATGTAGAGGCTGGAAGGCCGAATTCTAGATCATCGGCAGAATAAGAATAAGAGAGCCGGTTTGGCTTGTATGGAAATGGATTCATGTATAAACTTTTTATATAATTACATATTGTCTTTGGTATGATTGTATTGTGTAAGAGGGCTGTTTTAACGAACCTTGTGAAGAAGGGCCCTAATTAAGGAATATGTTTATTTATGTCAAACAGTGTGGTAGTATTAATTAGAAAGCAAATTGATGCATGAGTAGGGTGGAAAGTGGGAGGATGGAATGCCCTGACGGCACCATCCTACGGACGGGTGGACCCGATTAGTCGGGTAACCTTCCAACAGATTAAGTGAAAGCCCTACGTTAGCGGACTATCTTAAGTGTTTCTCCCATTTTTAAAGGGAGGAACCTTACAATTGGTATCAGAGCAAGTTTAGCTCCTAGGAATTGCAGTTTAAGGAGTGTTTTGTAATAAATGTTTTACCTAACATAATGCTAATTAGTAAAGACATCCTACTAAAACAAATAAGTTGAATTGACGTTTGAATGACTGTAGGAAGAGAAAGATGCCTACTCCAAATTTCTAGTTTTCCAATGTATCTTCGAGACTGCTAGTCACTCCTCGAATTTCGAGTTTCGCGACACCATGGTGCAGATATTAGAGAAGATATCCCTCCCTCATTTCTCTCGTATTCAAAGAGGATGGGGTAGAGATTTCTGGAGTCGTGGGCCGAGATACTTCTTCATCCGAGCAGATCAGATTGGGAACCTCACCACCGACCTTAAGCGGATTCGTTGGATTGAGAAGCTGAAGATGATCCGCTTATTTTGGTTCGTCGGTACCCCCAGACACCTCGGTGACTATAGATGGGGTTCACATACCTCAGGATCGTTGGGTGTATGACAAAGTGATGCAGGTCTTACCTGTTGATAGAGTAGCGGTGTTGGGATCTACCCCAATCCAGAGTTTACCACCCTTACCATCAGTTTTTAGAGTCTTAGAAACTACAGCGGAACCCCCATATTTCACCTATGTGGACCGCTCTACCCTTATGTCATAGTCAAGCCTAGGAATTCCCCTTGATGTCAAATAAGACTAATTATATTAGTCTCAGATCTTTGTAATAAAACTTGTCCTTGTAAATATTTGAAAATAAAATAATTTCAATGTTTTACTCTCCAAAAATTAAGCGTTGTGCAAATATGAATCTTGTAATCTTAAAAAATTATTTTTACAATGATGGCCAGGACGACCACCCTCCACTTCCCAATGCGCTTTACACCGATACCCAGGAGAAAAAGCTCCTGCTCAAGCAAATGCAACCTCCCTCCTTTAAAGGAGAAGGTTCAAAGGTTGAGAAGGATGCTGAAGTCTGGATTGAGGCGATGGACGATTATTTCTCTGCTGCCGGTACTGGAGTAGCAAATCAGTCTATGCTCGCACGGTTTCGCCTCATTGGAGATGCTAAACTTTGGTGGAAACAGTGGTGCCGTGACAAGGAAGTCACCGAGCATTCTCAAACGTGGGAAGACATCAAGCAAGCAGTGAAGGAAAGATATCTTCCTCCATCCCATGAATCCATAAAGATGAATGAGTTTTTTAGTCTTAGACAGTGCAGCTTAACTCTTGAGAATTACTATTCCAAATTTATTACCCTTCGGAAGTATGCCCCAGCTATGACTACTTCCCAGTAAGTGGCTCGTTTCTGCCAAGGGCTAAATGAACCCCTAGATTCCCGCCTTGAAGCAATGAGGCCAAGCACATTACAAGATGCTCTCATACGAGCAAAGCCCCTTGTGAAAGAAATGAAGGCTAACAAACCAAAGAATCAAAAGAGATCTTACCCTGAGGCAAACCTTAGAGATCAACCCTACAAGAAACCTCAACAGAATTTTCCCTACTACAACAGAGGGTGACAAGGCAACTCTTTTGGCCCCCGCTCATATGCTGCTTCTTCCAGAGAAGGCCCTCTGTGTTTTGAGTGCAATGAGCCGGGACACTTTAGAGCCAACTGTCCCAAGATGGCAACATCATTTCCCCAAGGTAACAGAGGAAATCAAGGCCGTGGAACCCCTACCCACCAAGGTGCAAGAGGCAGTGGCCGTGTGGCAGAGGCCACGGAGGAACAGTTGCTAGAACTGCCTGTGTTATAAGTGAAGAACCGACCTTGGAAACGGCTAAAGAAGAGCGCGCCACCGTCCATGCGACAGTAGAACACCAAGGTCCGAATAAACAATTTGGAGTAATCCAAACCCCCGCCACTCATCATGGTAAGCCATTTCAGCTTTTGATTGATTGTGGCAGTACCCATTCATTCCTTTCTCCTAGGTGCTTGCAAAAATTAAACTTGAGTCAAAAAACAGCTAGAAAAATGATTGTAGAGTTAGCCAGTGGGAAAGAAGTAGTATCTCGCCACTCTATAGGAAACCTTGATTTTGAGCTGGGTAATGAGCAAACTCATGGTCACTTTAGAGTCTTGCCACTAGGAATTTATGATGGAATCCTTGGGATGGATTGGTTAATTGCAAACAAAGCTAGCATTCATTGTAACCAGGGGAGTATCACTTTTGAAAATGAGCATGGCCAAGTAATGTCTGTTCAGGGGATCACAGGAAAACCTAAGTCTAGGGTAGTCAAGGCAAAACATCTTCTCAAGGGAACACGTAAGGGTCAGCAAGTTTTCTTAGTCAAACTCAACAAAGTCATTGAACCTAGTATGGAGACAGAACCCTCTTGGCTCCAAGAATTCTCTGACATCTTCCCTGACGAGCTTACAGGGTTACCGCCTCCTCGAGAAGTCGACCATGAAATCGAGGTGATCCCTGGAGCTCAACCCGTCTCAAAAACTCCCTATAAAATGTCCCTTCCTAAAGCCATTGAACTTAAGGAGCAACTTTCCCAACTCATTGAACAAGGATTTGTATGCCCCAGTAGCTCTCCTTGGGGAGCACCTGTTCTTTTCCAAAAAAAGAAGGATGGGACTCTCCGCCTCTGCATAGATTATCGAGGGCTAACTCAAGTTACTGTCAAGAATAAGTACCCTATTCCTCGCATCGATGAACTTCTTGACAGGCTTCATGGGGCCAAAGTCTTCTCAAAAATAGATTTCAGGTCTGGATACTATCAGATCAAAGTCAAGGAAGCAGATATACCCAAAACAGCCTTCAATACCCGTTATGGCCACTATGAGTTTACTGTAATGTCATTCGGGTTAACTAATGCTCCTGCAACCTTCAACCGCCTAATGCAAGATATATTCCGCCCGTACTTGGATGAGTTTGTGCTTGTTTTCTTTGATGACATCTTAATCTACTCCAAATCAATGGAAGAGCATGAGGAGCATGTGCGTAGAGTTCTGCAATTGCTGCGCAAACACAAACTCTATGCCAAGAAGAGCAAATGTACCTTCTTTACTCATCAAATTGAGTATCTTGGATTCATCGTCTCCAAAGATGGCATCTCAGTAGACCCCGCCAAGGTCAAGGATATTCTAGAATGGCCACCCCCTAAATTAGTTCGTGAAGTTCGTGGGTTCTTGGGAATCACGGGTTGGTATAGGATTTTTATCACAGATTATGCCTTGGTAGCTGCACCTTTGACGGATCTTCTTAAGAAGGATTGCAAAATAGTGTGGTTGCCAATCCATCAAAATAGCTTTGATCAGTTGAAAGTCATTATTACTTCTTAAAGCTTCCTGATTTCTCCAAGGAATTTGAAGTGGTTACCGATGCTAGTAGTCTAGCACTTGGTGGTGTCTTAGGCCAAGAAGGAAGACCAGTTGCTTATACTTCCCGCAAGCTGAAGCAATATGAAGCAAACTATGCCACCCATGATTTGGAACTCTTAGCAGTTGTTCATTGCCTCAAATTATGGAGACATTATCTCTTGGGGGGCGAATTCCAGCTTGTAACTGACCACAAAAGTCTAAAGTGGATCTTCACCTAGCCTAACCTCAACATGCGGCAAAGGAGATGGATTGAAATTCTACAAGAATATGACTTCGACATCAAATTCCGCCCTGGGAAAGATAATGTGGTAGCAAATGCACTTAGCCGCAAATCTTTCTTGAATGCAGTTTCAATGCCAAATAATCCTATACTGGTCAAGGTGGAAGAAGTCTCATCTCATGACCCAGATTATCAGAAGATGATAAAGTTAGTAGAAGAAGGGGGACATTCAGAGAAAGAGAAGAATCTAATCAAGGGATACTCCACTCATGAAGGAAGCCTCTACTTCAATCATCACAGGCTATGTATCCCTAAGGATCCTGCTTTAAAGAAACTAATCCTCCATGAAGCTCATGATAGCCCTGCTCTGCAGGACACCCAGGTTATGCAAAAACATTAAATGCTGTAAGAAGGAGCTTTCATTGGGCAGGCTTGAAAAATGATGTGCTTCGGTACTTGAAGCAATGTCTCTCATGCCAAAGGATCAAAGCTGAAAGGGTCAAGATGCCTGGAAAACTTCAACCCTTAGATATTCCCCAAATGAAGTGGGAGTGCATTAGGATGGATTTTGTCACAAGTCTCCCCACTGTTCAAGGAGGATATGACTCCATTCTAGTAGTAGTGGACTTACTTACCAAAGTAGCTCACCTTATACCAGCAAAGAAGACCTTCAAAGCTTCTGATGTTGCTCGAATGTTCATCAAGGAAGTCCTCAAACTTCATGGTCTCCCAAAAAGGATAGTAAGTGATCGGGATTCTGATTTCACTTCAAAATTTTGGCAGTCTTTATTTCAAGCCCTGGGAACTCAACTTTGCTTTAGCACAGCTTACCATCCAGAGACCGATGGCCAGACTGAGAGAGTCAATCAAGTAATTGAAGACATTCTCAGAGCATATTGTGGACGGGAACCAAGAAGGTGGATTCAATACCTTCCTCTGGTAGAATTTGCCTACAATACATCTTATCATCAAAGCATAGGAATGTCACCATTCAAGGCACTCTATGGGCAAGAATGCCTGTCTCCTCTAAATTTCTCTGATCCAACCATAAGAGTTGAGGCATCCAGGAAAATGCTCAAAGAAATGGAGGAACAAACCAAGGCAATCCAAAAGGATATTAAAGCTGCCCAAGATCGACAAAAGCATTATGCTGACAACAAGAGGTCTGAAAGGATCTTCAAGGAAGGAGACAAAGTTCTTCTATGAGTGCGACCCAAACGAAGTTCTCTATCACTTGGGAAATATAAGAAGCTCAGCCCTAGGTATTGTGGTCCTTATACAGTTATCAAGTGTCTAGGTAAAAGTGCCTATAAACTCCAACTCCCAGCCCATATCAAAGTCCATAATGTATTTCATGTAAGTTTGTTAAAACCATATGTCCCCAGTCTCGACCATATTCTTGATAATGAACAAGTTGTAATCCCTACTCAAGGAGTCCTTGAATTACAGCCCAGTAGCATCATAGATTCTAGGGAAAGGCAACTCTGAAATAGAACTCTTGTAGAACATCTAGTTCAGTGGAAAGATTACCCTGAAGAGGATGCAACTTGGGAAGATGAAGCTACACTCTTAAAGGATTATCCCCAATTCATGTCGAGATGAGGACATCTCGATTTCTTTAAGGGGGGAAGGATGTAACGTACCCATCTTCACTAAAATTAAGAAATGTCCATGTAATTATGAGTTTTTATAGTATAAATATTAATGATTTTATTATTTGAGTCATTTCTACTTAGAATCTTCAAATTCTGAGCCCAAATTTGGAATCTGCGCGTGATTTTACCCTAATATAGGATTTTACAGCATCCAAAACGGACACCGGCGGGGATCAAGCCTATACGCTGATTTCAATCATTTTAGTTAAAAAACGGCGACCTTTAAACCTTAATAAATGCACGACCGCACGTCCGATTGACGATCGGTCTGAACCCTTGCGACCAAGGGAACCTCCCGGACAAAAAAAAAATTCGCCCCCGGGGCAGACCGGCACGCAAATCGAGACGGGGGCCCCAAATTTGGGTACCTCGCCCCAAAATTTGGTCCGTACACACTTACTAGGGTGCCCGTACAATGACCGCCCAAGAACCAAAGGACGGTCGCCCACTGTATGGTCTACGCGTACCCTTACGTGGACACCCATGCTGCCCCAGACCAGATAAGGTACATGCGTACCACTCCTTTCCCGGACAACCGACACCGTACCTTTCCCCTAGACCCATGCAGGCCACTGATCCATAGCCTTTGAAGGTACACCGTCCTTTCGTCCCTGCTTTGCGCAGCACCCGTACCCTCACCCCTCAGCTATATAAACCCTCGGGGTGCTTCACAGACGGCACGCATTTCTGTGTAGCGTATGCCCTGTTGTGCCGCCGTCCGTCCCTGTGTAGCATACTTGCTGCAAGTACAGCCACCCTTGCAGCCACCCCTCTCACACCCCCGCATTTGTCTCTTTTCAGATAAGCCAATTTTCCTCCATCCCCCTCTTGCTAGAAGCCAGTGTCCTTAACTCTTCTCCCCCCCGTGTGAATAGACTTACAGAGAGGCTTGCAGCCACCCCTCCCAGCCCTCTCCACGTTTTTGCCTTTGCCCTTAAGGACATCTCACAATTCCCCCCCCCCATTTGCGTAGACTTTAGTAAGGGTTTTTTGACTCAAGCGAGGGTTCGTGCGCCATATTCTTTTGCTCATAAGGTGAGCAAACGAGCTCGGAATTCAGATCCGACTGAAGCGTTTCGATCGCAGCAGTGAGCTCTACAAGGTGACGCCTAAGATGGCCTCATCTCCGAGACGACAAAATATTACCCCAAGAGGAGCACGTAACAACAAGATGGGGGAAGATGCGCCCAACGCGGCTCCAGTCCTCCCTTTTCAAGCCCCTCAAGGAAACGGTGGCCAGGTTAGCTTGGTTAATTTTTAAAAAGAAGAGATTTTCCTTAAATTAGTGTTAATGAATGGTGTCTTTTCCTCTTAAAATGACGACATAAAAATTATATGAAGTTACGAATTATGTGATGTTGTATTCGATAAATTGCGTTGAAATTGTTATCTTCATGAATTATGAATGCTGTATTTAGTAAATTGCATTGAAGTTGTTATCTTTAGAATTCAAGATTTTTCTTTGGCTTCAACGCTAACTCCGTTCCGTGCTTGTGTAGCCGGGCGGCGTCATTAGCAAAGCCTGGGAATGGCCCAAGGTATCCCTCATACCTTTGGGGGAATAAGGATCGCCGATTGAGGCGAGAGATTATGAGGCTACCTAGTTCTGAGGGCCTAGGCTAGTGCGGTAAATAAGCCCACCCTAGTGTGCAGACATCCCTCTGAGGGGCGGGAGGATCGAGCGATGGAGCCTGAGAGGGCGACAGGCCGGCTTGAGTCCTCGCCAGCGGCGGCCGACGATGAGGTGTATGGTCCCGTAGGGTTTTTCCCAGCATGTAGAGGCTGGAAGGCCGAATTCTAGATCATCGGTAGAATAAGAATAAGAGAGCCGGTTTGGCTTGTATGGAAATGGATTCATGTATAAACTTTTTATATAATTACATCTTGTCTTTGGTATGATTGTATTGTGTAAGAGGGCTGTTTTAACGAACCTTGTGAAGAAGGGCCCTAATTAAGGAATATGTTTATTTATGTCAAACAGTGTGGTAGTATTAATTAGAAAACAAATTGATGCGTGAGTAGGGTGGAAAGTGGGAGGATGGAATGCCCTGACGGCACCATCCTACGGACGGGTGGACCCGATTAGTCGGGTAACTTTCCAACAGATTAAGTGAAAGCCCTACGTTAGATAGTTAGGTTCTTGGGCAACTCTATTCTAGATGACTAGGCCAATGGCTGTGCCTTGCATAAGATGAGGAAAAAAGCGTTGTCTCTAGAAATCAAGTCTAGTAGTTGTCCAATTTTTGATCAATTGCCCTATGGGTGATTTGATGTTTAGAAGATCACGCTCCCCCTGCGGGATAGAGCTAGGTCATACTTATAAATCGTATCCTCGAATCTCTACAGGGTCAAGGTGTCGATGAATAGGAAATTTTTCCCAAGATAAGACTTAGCGGACTATCTTAAGTGTTTCTCCCATTTTCAAAGGGAGGAACCTTACATCTAGGATTTACTTCATCTATCAAACTAAACAGAAATTGAGTCTCGATTTACGGATCCATCAGTCCAGTCTCATGGGTTAGCCAACCGCCCAACCACTGTAGTGATGGGATCCAATTTAGAATTTGGTTAGGTTTTGTCCCGGGTACCATGGAAAAGAGTTCCCAGGCCCCCTAGCTAGATATTCATGCAAATTTAACACCAGTCATGCCACTCACACACTCAATATAAAATTGCCTCTTTCACAGATTCAGCCATCTTTAAAACAATCAATTAATGAAATCATAGTATCACTGATCACAACCCTCCAAAATATCCGGTTGAATCTTAATTTCCAATCATTCCTTTGTCGGAGTATCTATGGCATCATTGGCAACCAGAATGCTCACCACCTAGGGGCCTTTTCAATAGTTCCTAGCTCATAGTACCCGGCAATATAATCACTTATAAAAATCAAGATGGAATCTCCGTTGAAGATTAGCAAGATCAACCAACAGATCCATATAAAAGAGCCATAGGCTCATCTGTTGAGGACCAGCAAGGTCAGTCAACCAGATCCATGCCCGCTTCCAGAAAACAACTCTTACTCCTTGTTCCAATATCTTCCACGACACACGTGTGGGTATCTTCGGTGACCCAGAGCCCGAGCACCGTATGGTCAGCACCCTCTAGAATCCTTCGCAGGTCACCTAGCGCTTCACTCATCGGCCGCTTCCTTGGTCCCTCATCCACTGCACCGGATGCTCACCATTTAAATCGAACCGAGGTTGGTCAAGACCTTGGCTGAACTTGCTACGCGAGACGTCCTCCGTTGACTCTCTGTTAGCTGTTGCAACTTTATCAGGTAGGTCTCTACGACCACATTCTCAAGACAGTCAAAATGCTTCCCCAGCATTCTTGACATAAAACAGTCATTTACAAACAGTTCACGATTACAGTCTCTATAATGAACTCTCGTCTTTCCACATTATCCCTCATCAGTCCACATTACTTATTCCACATTCCATTCATATGTGTACTCATTCTCATCCAATCACATCATTTTCCATCTCATCACCACAGATTCATTCACATATTATATTATATATTCACATCCCAATTCGCATGTCATCACACATCTCATCCATTCACTCATATCGATGACGACACATCATTTCATATACACATTCCCATTCATTATTCTACATACACATTCACATTCGTACATCCACATTCGTACATCCAATTCCACATCCGCATTCATACATACACATCCATATCCACATCCATACATCCACATCTACATTCATACATCCATATCCACATCCACATCCATACATCCATTTCCACATCCACATCCACATGCATACATCCATTTCTACATGCACATTCATACATCCACATCCACATTCCATATCTACATCTATACATCCACATCCATGCCCACATCCACACATACACATTCACATTCACATCCCATACATCCATATCCACATTCTACATTCATATATCCATATCCACATTCCACATTCATACATCCACATCCACATTCACATCCCATACATCCATATCCACATTCTACATTCATATATCCATATCCACATTCCACATTCATACATCCACATCCACATTCACATTCATACATCCACATCCACATTCGATATCTAAATCTATACATCCACATCCATGCCCACATCCATACATCCACATTCACATTCACATTCACATCCCATACATCCATATCCACATTCCACATTCATATATCCATATCCACATTCCACATTCACATATCCACATACATACATCCATACAACCACAACCATACATCCACATCCATTTACATCTATCTGATTCCTGTCACATCTTATCACATCTATTTATAGAATGTAGGAGAATTCTAATTTATTGATATAAAGATTCTTTACGCATCTAATTAGGCATAAAGACAACTTTAGTAGGAATAACACTTTTATAAAAATCCTTTTATACATCTATTTAGGCATAAGTTCAATTTTAAGGAAAAAAATACTTTCGAAAATTAAAAATAAACCTTTTATGCATTTTACTATGCATAAATTCCATTTTAATGAGAATAACACTTTTAAAATAAAAATAAATCTTTTATGTTTCTATCTATGCATAAATTTAATTTCAATGAAAATAATACTTTCGAAATAAAAATAAATCCTTTTATGCATCTATCTATGAATAAATTAGAAATTGATAAGAATAACTCTTTTGTAATAAAAATAAAATTCTTTATGCATAAAATCAAAGTTGATGAAAATAACACTTTTGGATTAAAATAAATTCTTTATGTATCTTTCCATGCATAAATCCAATTTAGTAGGAATTATACTTTTAGAATAAAAGAATTTCTCTTATGCATCTAATTTATGCATAAAATCCATTTATGATGAAAATCACACTTTTAATATGAAAATATATCTTTTATGCATACTTTTATGCATAGAATCAATAATGATAAAAGTACCACTTTTATAATTAAAAAATAATCTTTTATGCATAAAAATCCATTTTGATGAAAGTAACACTTTCATAATTAAAAAAAATTCTTTCATGCATACTTTTATGCATGAAAATCAATTATGATAAAAGTAACACTTTTATAAAAAAAATAATCTTTTATGCACAAAAGTCCATTTTGATGAAAGTAACACTTTCATAATAAAAGAAAATTATTCCTTTATGCATAAAAATCTATTTTGATGAAAGTAACACTTTCATGATAAAAAGATTATTCTTTTATGCATAAAAAAATTAATAATCACTATGCATCTTCCATGCATGAAAATGACACTTTTAGAGTATAGAATTGATAAGAATTACTCTTTTAGCATAATAAAAGATAATACCTATTTCCAAAAATTTCGCCATAACCTCCTTTGTATGGCTGACCATTTTTTAAAATTTTCTACTTAATTTTATCTTAAAAATTAACTCTAATTGATAATAATCAATATGCATCTTCTATGCATGAAAATGACACTTTTAGAGTATAGAAATGATAGGGATTACTCTTTTGGCATAATAAAAGATAATACTTATT
Source organism: Cibotium barometz (assembly GCF_041138505.1). Lineage (NCBI taxonomy): Eukaryota > Viridiplantae > Streptophyta > Polypodiopsida > Cyatheales > Cibotiaceae > Cibotium > Cibotium barometz. Next base: position 8,771,299 of record NC_141065.1, on the reverse strand, counting down.
TCCAAAATTTTTTGCCATAACCTCCTTTGTATGGGTGACCATTTTTTAAATTTTCCTACTTAATTTGTCTTAAAAATTAACTCTAATTGATTTAAAGTAATCTAGACTAATCAAAATTCACTTATAAAAGAGAAAACATTATAAAAAGTGTAATTCCAACAATTATCACTTAACTAGGATAAAGAAGGGTTGATTCTAAGAAGAGAGAGGGAAAAAGCCTTTCGATCAAGGCATAGCATCCATTTATCACTTCAAACAATCATAAGAATCAGGAAAGCATAAAAATCACTAAAGAAAATTACAAGATCTCTACTTACATAATATCTTGGAGCTTTCCTTTGGCTTGATGGTTTGAGGGTTCTACTCTTATTTGTGACAAGAGTGGCCACCAATCTTTGGAAGAGGGAAATGTCAAAAAACTAGTGAATTATTAAAAAATTCACAATTCTTGGCTTGGGAGGAGTAGAGTAATAGTGCATAAACACTATTATTTTTCAACAAAGGAGGAGGCTTCTATTTATAGGAAAAATTGAGCTTCTAACCAAACAAATTGATTCTAGAATTTTCCAAATCAGTTTGGACAATTTTTGACCATTTTTAGGTCAGTTGAGCTAACTTTTTGGAACTAGACTTGAATTAGGAGAGAGTAGAGATGAAATATCTCAATTTTTGAAGATTTAAAACTCAATTGCACATGTGAATTAGGTGCCTCATTCATGAGGGGGGAATCCCCATTGTGAGGTGTCAAAAATCCATTTTTTAAGCTTTTCCTTTGGTCCTTAGTCCACTCTTCATCTTATGTGAGTATTTACTCATTTTTTGGGGGGTGATTTTCTTTATTTCTTCTATTTATCTTCTTCATATATTTGGATGAATTTGATTGGCCCTTCAAAACCTTAATTTAAAATTTTTCAAAAATCTGGACCCCTAGGATGAGGCCTCTTAAATAAATTATACTTAATTTCTAATGCACCTTCTGAAAATCCTTTTGAACTTCTGTTTCGGAGAAACTTATTTTAATAAGAAGAGATATTTTTCTATCTAAAAATATTAAAAATCTGAATATTCTCTCTCTAGAATATTTTCTCTCTCTAGATCAAAACAAGTAGAAACAAGATCTTTTATTTTTCTGAAGAGGGAATTGATTACGGGGAAGATGCTGGACATCTTGAGAGGCTGGGGAGGAATGTTACATTCTACCCCACTTAAAAAACGCGAGATGTCCTCATCTTGCAGGTGGAGTATGATCTCTTTCATCTTCTTCTTCTTCTTCAATCACTTCCAGCGTTGCTGCCTTGGAAGTGGACGGCTGATTTGGGAACAACTCTCTTTGACTTCCCCTATTCTGAGGTGGAGGTCTTGCATTACTTTGGATTGAAACTGCAGGTTGGATAGAGGGTCTACCTCTGGGATTTCCTTGATTTTGACGGATAGAACCGTGATTACTCTCGAAGGAAGGGGCTGGAGTCTGGAATCTTGATCCCTGATTTCCCTGCATTGAAAACCTTGATCCAAAAGGATTTGGGCAATCCATGCACTGCGATGTCCAATTCCTTGACAATTATAGCATTTCACTCTCTTGTTCAAGGGTGGAACTTCTGAAGTTGAAATCCAGGGAATTGAGTTTTGGGAAAAGGACATTTCTTCCATTCTGGAACTTCCCATATCTTGGGTTTGACCCTGATATCTCTTAGGCGGAGGAAGGTTGGAATCACCTTCTAGGAATAAAACCCTTTTGAAAGGTGATGGTGCTGGCTTTGGCGGGACTTTGACATCAAAGGCTTTGGCGAAATCCTTTGCCATTCTTATTGCTAACATTGAGATAGGTTTTGCATTCTTGACTAAAGTATCCAATGGCTCGTTCATTCCCCGAATGAACCTGGCCATCAGCTGCTCTTCATCCAATTGAGGGGAATATTTAAGAAGAAGGGCAAAAGCCTGATGGTACTCTTCAATTGTCCGGTTTTCCTGCTTTAGTTCCAAGAACTCATTCATCTTAATTTCAAGAAAGCCTGGGGGACAAAACCTCTTTCTGAGGTAAGCCTTGAGATCGGTCCAGGTTTGGGTATTTCGGTCGAGATGGTTTGTCTCGCAGTGGTTTCTCCATGCCACTCTAGCTGTCTCCACTATCTTCAACCTTGCAAGAGCCATTTTGCTCTTCTTATTGTACCCGGTGACATCGAAGTATTCTTCCATTGATTCGATCCACTTCTCCACAACCTCGCCCAAGTTTTCCCCTTCACCCTTGAAAGGTCCAGGCTGTGAACTATGAAGAGTTTTACGAACATCCAGGTCGAGCTCTTCTTCATCGAGTTGGGGGTTAACATTTCTACCACGACGACCTCGATCCATGTTCCTATCAATACGAAAATTCTTGTTAAGTCTCTTTATTTAAGATTCAATCCGATTTTTGATTCAACTGATTCCGGGGTTCTCGGCTCCCCCACGGAGTCAAGGGATAAAGATACTCATATAGAACGCATTATTAGTTAACAATTCATTCAGAATTATCTCATTCATATCTTTAACAGAATAATGGTCCATCAGACTGAATTTTTCTATTCAAACAATCCTCCATGGGGATTTCAATTTTTCAGATTTTTAATTTATAACTTGATCCACTGACCAAAATTTAAGAGTAGTAATCTGGCAGCACAATCCACTAATCTCATAGTGATTTTCTGAAGTCATTAACGTCATTATAGCTACGAACATTATCACAGGGACTCGTCCCATTCATCCTCAATGTGGTTTTGCTTGACTTATTATTACATTTCAACCAAATTTCAGGAATCATAATTTTTCAATCAGAATCCAAATCAATTCATCAGTTCACAACCAGAATTTAAAAATCATATCAACCACATTCGAATTCATCATCTGGATAGCATTAATGCTTATAATTTCAAGTCTTAGATTTACTCGTATATACTGCCAGTAAAGAGCTACAGTTATACCCTCGGTATATACGGGTAGTCATGGTCCTTGGAATTATAAGGTAAACACCATCATGTCTAGGCTTCAAGCAAGTCAGGGATTTCATACAATTGTAGTAGTTCCATCTGAAGACCCAATTACTAATTTATGAATTTCAATTCAATTAACAATTTGTATGAATTTCATCACACAATTCTGATCTTATGCTGCTACTTCATAACTTTTTGACATTTTTGGCTTTTTGGTTGATCCTCATTAGTCAACTTGGTCCGATACCAATTGTAAGATCCCAGACCCCACTGCGCAACGAGTTCTGGGGTGCTAGCAGTGGAAGTAGCACTTCTTGCGCGGGGCAGGGTCCCACACTCGGGGCCTCGCCCACACAGATATCCGGACAAGAGACTAATCCATCGGTTTTTCCAAAACTGAACCCAGAAAACTTTCCTTTCCCGGAAAGCACAGGCGATTCCACCAGGATAACTTTTTTCTAACGTAGTCAAAAGCCTTAACTAACTGAACTGATCTGACCGAACTCGTAAGTTCCATAGTCATATCAAGGGACAGATTGCACTTGGATCATAGAGACCAATGCTTTTTTCCTCATCGAGAGGCACAGCCATTGATCCTTTTTCCATAGAACAATTTTTGTCCGGGATTTACTTCATCTATTGAACTAAACAGAAATTGAGTCTCGATTTATGGATCCATCAGTCCAGCCTAACCCCATCCAGTCCCATGGGTTAGCCAACCGCCCAACCACTATAGTGATGGGATCCAGTTTAGAATTTGGTTAGGTTTTGTCCTCCCGGGTACCAGGGAAAAGAGTTCCAAGGCCCCCTAGCCAGATATTCATGCAAATTTAACACCAGTCATGCCACTTACACACCCAATATGAAATTGCCTTTTTTCACATATTCAGCCATCTTTAAAATAATCAATTAATGAAATCATAGTATCACTGATCACAACCCTCCAAAATATTCGGTTGAATCTTAATTTCCAATCATTCCTTCGTCGGAGTATCTATGGCATCATTGGCAACCAGAACGCTCACCACCTGTCCACTCAGGGGCCTTTTCAATAGTTCCTAGCTCATAGTACCCGGCAATATAATCACTTATAAAAATCAAGATGGAATCTCTGTTAAAGATCAGCAAGATCAACCAACAGATCCATATAAAAGAGCCATGGACTCATCCGTTTTGAGGACCAGCAAGGTCAGTCAACCAGATCCATGCCTGGTTCCAGAAAACAACTCTTACTCCTTGTTCCAATATTTTCCACGACGCACGTGTGGGTATCTTCGACGACCCAGATCCCGAGCATCGTATGGTCAGCACCCTCCTCTAGGATCCTTCGTCGCTCGCAGGTCACCTAGCACTTCACTCATAGGCCGCTTCCTTGGTCCCTCATCCACCGTACCGGAAGCTCACCATTTAAATCGGTCAAGACCTCGGCCGACCTTGCTATGCGAGACGTCCTCCGTTGACTCTCCACGACCACATTCTCAAGACAGTCAAAATGGTTCCCCAGTATTCTTGACATAAAACAGCCATTTACAAACAGTTCACAATTACAGTTTCTATAATGAACTCTCGCCTTTCCACATTATCCCTCATCAGTACACATTACTTATTCCACATTCCATTCATATGTGTACTCATTCTTATCCAATCACATCATTTTCCATCTCATCACCACAGATTCATTCACATCACATATCATATATTCACATCCCAATTCGCATGTCATCACATCTCATCCATTCACTCATATCGACGATGACACATCATTTCACATACACATTCGCATTCATTATTCTACATACACATCCACATCATACATCCAATTCCACATCCGCATTCATACATACACATCCATATCCACATCCATACATCCACATCCACATTCATACATCCATATCCACATCCATATATCCATTTTCACATCCACATCCATACATCCACATCCACATTCATACATCCATATCCACATCCATACATCCATATCCACATCCACATCCATACATCCATTTTCACATCCACTCCACATACATCCATATCCACATCCACATTCATACATCCACATCCACATTCCATATCTACATCTATACATCCACATCCATGCCCACATCCATACATCCACATCCATACATCCACATTTACATTCACATCCCATACATCCATATCTATATTCTACATTCATATATCCATATCCACATTTCACATTCATACATCCACATCCACATTCACATCCCATACATCCATATCCACATTCTACATTCATATATCCATATCCACATTTCACATTTATACATCCACATCCACATTCACATTCATACATCTACATCCACATTCCATATCTACATCTATACATCCACATTCACATTCATACATCTACATCCACATTCCATATCTACATCTATACATCCACATCCATGCCCACATCTATACATCCACATTCACATTCACATCCCATACATCCATATCCACATTCTACATTCATATATCCATATCCACATTCCACATTCATACATCCATATCCACATACATACATCCATACAACCACATCCATACATCCACATCCATTTACATCTATCTGATTCCTATCACATCTTATCACATCTTTTTATAGAATGTAGGAGAATTCTAATTTTTTGATATAAAGATTCTTTACGCATCTAATTAGGCATAAAGACAACTTTAGTAGGAATAACACTTTTATAAAAAATCCTTTTATACATCTATTTAGACATAAGTTCAATTTTAAGGAAAAACACTTTCGAATTAAAAATAAACCTTTTATGCATTTTATTATGCATAAATTCCATTTTAATGAGAATAACACTTTTAAAATAAAAATAAATCTTTTATGTGTATATCTATGCATAAATTCAATTTCAATGAAAATAATACTTTCTAAATAAAAATAAATCCTTTTATGCATCTATCTATGGATAAATTTGAAATTGATAAGAATAACTCTTTTGTAATAAAAATAAAATTCTTTATGCATCTATTTATGCATAAAATTAAAATTGATTAAAATAACACTTTTGGATTAAAATAAATTCTTTATGCATCTTTCCATGCATAAATCCAATTTAGTAGGAATTATACTTTTAGAATAAAAGAATTTCTCTTATGCATCTAATTTATGCATAAAATCCATTTATGATGAAAATCACACTTTTAATATAAAAATATATCTTTTATGCATACTTTTATGCATAGAATCAATAATGATAAAAGTAACACTTTTATAATAAAAATATAATCTTTTATGCATAAAAATCCATTTTGATGAAAGTAACACTTTCATAAAAAAAAATATTCTTTCATGCATACTTTTATGCATGAAAATCAATTATGATAAAGGTAACACTTTTATAAAAAAAATAATTTTTATGCATACTTTTATGCATGAAAATCAATTATGATAAAAGTAACACTTTTATAATAAAAAAATAATCTTTTATGCATAAAAATCCATTTTGATGAAAGTAACACTTTCATAATTAAAAAAAATATTCTTTCATGCATACTTTTATGCATAAAAATCAATAATGATAAAAGTAACACTTTTATTAAAAAAAATAATTCTTTTATGCACAAAAATCCATTTTGATGAAAGTAACACTTTCATAATAAAAGAAAATCTTTACTTTATGCATAAAAATCTATTTTGATGAAAGTAACACTTTCATAATAAAACAAAATTATTCCTTTATTCACAAAAATCTATTTTGATGAAAGTAACACTTTCATAATAAAAAGATTATTCTTTTATGCATTTAAAAAAAAATCAATATGCATCTTCTATGCATGAAAATGACACTTTTAGAGTATAGAATTGATAAGAATTACTCTTTTAGCATAATAGAAGATAATACCTATTTTCAAAAATTTTGCCATAACCTCCTTTGTATGGCTGACCATTTTTTAAATTTTTCTACTTATTTTTTTTATTAACTCTAATTGATAATAATCGATATGCATCTTCTATGCATGAAAATGACACTTTTAGAGTATAGAAATGATAGGGAATACTCTTTTAGCATAATAAAAGATAATACTTATTTGCAAAAGAAAAATGCCATAACCTCCTTTGTATGGCTGACCATTTTTTAAATTTTTCTACTTAATTTGTCTTAAAAATTAACTCTAATTGATTTAAAGTAATCTAGACTAATCCAAATTCACTTATAAAAGAGAAAACATTATAAAAAGTTTAATTTCAATAATTATCACTTAACTAGGACAAAGAAGGGTTGATTCTAAGAAGAGAGAGGGGAAAAGCCTTTCGATCAAGGCATAGCGTCCATTTATCACTTTAAATAATCATAAGAATCAAGAAAGCATAAAGATCACTAAAGAAAATTACAAGATCTCTACTTACATAATTTCTTGGAGCTTTCCTTTGGCTTGATGGTTTGAGGGTTCTACTTTTATTTGTAACAAGAGTGGCCACGAATCTTTGGAAGAGGGAAATGTCAAAAAACTAGTGAATTATTAATAAATTCACAGTTCTTGGCTTGGGAGGAGTAGAACACTATTATTTTTCAATAAAGGGGGAGGCTTCTATTTATAGAAAAAATTGAGCTCCTAACCAAACAAATTGATTCTAGAATTTTCCAAATCACTTTGGTCAATTTTTGACCATTTTTAGGTCATTTGAGCTAACTTTTTCAAACTAGACTTGAATTAGGAGGGAGGAGAGATGAAATATCTCAATTTTTGAAGATTTAAAACTCAATTGCACATGTGAAGTAGGTGCCTCATTCATGAGGGGGGAATCCCCATTGTGAGGTGTCAAAAATCCATTTTTTAAGCTTTTCCTTTGGTCCTTAGTCGACTCTTCATCTTATGTGAGTATTTACTCATTTTTTGGGGGGTGATGTTCTTTATTTATTCTATTTATCTTCTTCATACATTTGGATGAATTTGATTGGCCCTTCAAAACCTTAATTTGAAATTTTTCAAAAATCTGGACCCCTAGGATAAGACCTCTTAAATAAATTATACTTAATTTCTAATGCACGTTTTGAAAATCTTTTTGAACTTATGTTTTGGGGGGACTTATTTTAATAAGAAGAGATATTTTTCTATCCAAAAATATTCAAAATCTGAATATTCTCTCTCTAGAATATTTTCTCTCTCTAGACCAAAATAGGTAGAAATAAGATCTTTTATATTTCTGAAGAGGGAATTGATTACGGGGGAAGATGCTGGACATCTTGAGAGGCTGGGGAGGAATCTTACACTGAAGCTGTAGTTCAATTTCCCATGGGTACCTCCACCTCGACCGCATGATGTGGAAGTTCATACAAGATTACGATGTAGTGTCGGATCCTGATATGGTTGCCACCATCCGCTTTTTTAGGCTCATCATTTTCCTTTTGGTAGATATTTGTGATTTGCATGCATTTGATGAAGGTCAATGGGGCATGGCCTTCGACATCAATAAGGGTTCCACTTTTTGCCAAATACTCGCCTACTATAAGCCAGTGAGAGTGGTGCATTCTCACATTCCAAGATATGTTCAAAGACAACCTTCTAGACATCCTATAAATCGTTTCATTAGGCCACCTAATACATGAAGTCCTATTCAACTTTTCTTGTAACTTTAATGGCTTTTACCACTAGCCTCCCCAAAGCTTTATTGCCAATTCCAAGGATGGAACCATGATTAGGGAGGGGTAATGTTAACCACATTGGCTAACATTACTCCAAAACACACGACAACATCGTCAAGCCATATTTTTGTACCTTGCAATATGATTTATGTAAAATGATTATGGGAAATCTTTGAGCTTATGACTTGTGTAATGTATAGTCAAACACCAAGCTTACAACTTGTGTAAGCTTGGTGTTTGACTATACACCAAATGATTATGGGAAATCTTTGAGCTTATGACTTGTGTAATGCTATTAATGTATATTTAGACTAGGAAATTAGCCTTGATTATCAGGCATTGTACAAATGAATCTTGTATATAAGACATTTTGGTTAATGAGAAAACACATAATCTTGATTATCAGGCATTGTACAAATGAATCTTGTATATAAGACATTTTGGCTAATGAGAAAACACATAATCCTATTCACCCAGTTGAGTTTGAGTCTTCTTACTCTTATGATTGAAATAGCTTGTATGCTTTCTCTTCTTGTTGTTGGTGCATGCATGTGTGGGTGAGTGATAGTGTTGATGGATGTTCTCTTCTCCATCTCTCCTTCTCTTGTCTACTCTTTTATGCTCTCACTCACGGTGGCACCGAAATAGAGGTTGAGCTTTTCATAGCTCTCTCTCTCTCTCTCTCTTTGCTCCCCACCCATTTGTAAAGCTCCTTTGTGGTGACAACAAAGGAGGCAAGGTTGAGGACCCTAGCTCTCCACAAGAGAGAGTTACTCTACCAAGAATGGCTTGAAGTGAAAACCAGTAAGACCCTTGCATTCTCCTCTCCTTCTCTCTATCTTACAAGGCTCAAGTGTTCTCAATCGATGAACATGCCAATATGTCTCTATCGTCATCCTTTTATTCTTACTGCACCATTCCATGACACATATAGAGAACATCACCAATGAGAAGAAACGATCTCATGTCAATTTGATGCTGGACAAGGAGTATGCTACGTGGAGGAGCTCTCACCAAAGGGTATTGTGAGATGAGGCTGAAGCACAGAGGTTATGTGAAGAAGGAAATAAGCACATTGATCTTTGGGTGCAAGGAAGCTTATATCCACCAGATCCACTCACATAGTTAAACATCCTCCTTTTGTATCATTACATGATATTGGTGAAGGTCAGATGGTTTCTTGCACAAGACTTTGCCATCAAGATTACAATGCTCATAGACATTGGATCTTGGCTGAGATGATGGTAGACATCTCTAACCAACCTATGTAAGGGTTAGAAAATACCTTGGATACACTTCAAAAAGATTTGAGGATTCATGCTTTGAAGATAAATGAGTTGAAGTCATTCCTTGAATCTTATCAACAATAAGCAGTGAGGGAGCTAAAAGAGGAGAAGGAGATTTTGGTTTCCACTTCAGAGCAACTACATGATACACTAAAAAAAATGGTTAACCAACATGCACAGCTCAAAAACTCACCCATGGGGGTCTTAAGGTGAGGCAGAAACAAATAAAGCATGTTGATAGCTTGGCAGAAAGAGGAGGTTCTAAGAAATGAAGAATAAAGATAGCTCGGAGCTATGTTTAAAATGTTGCTAGATTTAATCTCTAACAATGAGGTGATAGAGTCTCTACTATGGATATCGTTCCATCTCCAAGCTATTCTTCAAGCAGCTCAAGCCTCAATTGGTTACATGTTTTTTGGGCTGCCAATGCCATACAATGCGTGTAAGGTAAGGCAACATGATAACTTGGCTATTTCTAGCTTGATAGTAGGTGAGTACTACAAATACATAGAGGAAACTATGCCACCAACAATAGAGAAAGAAGAAGAAGAATAGCATATTCGAGTATAATATATTCAACGATAGTTTTGTGGATGTGAGTAGAGTACAAGCTTGCATGGTTAAGTATTATATCGAATGATGATTGCTTTGCAGGTGATGTATTATTTGAAACCATAACTTTTTTGATTAATATTATTCCTTTTATATGTAAGAAGAGACATCTATTAAGTCTCATTTTTATTATATTATCTTTCTTTTTTATAGTGTAATGAAAATCTTATCTTTGTGCTTAAGCTTGATGAGGCTCAAGTTCTTAAGCATCATCCAATAAGCATTTCATTAATGAATAGAGCTTTGGATTACTCCAAATATGCAAGATTGATTTGCCTACATTTAGTGTGTAGTTTGAAATGTAGCTATTATGGATAACATAAACTCAAGTGCTAAATAAGAGTTATGATAACTTCAATTAGATATTCTCACACTTTGAGGTTCCATACATTATTGATGCTTAGAATAGAGGTGAGTTACTACAAGAGGAAGATACTTGGATCTTCACAATAGAGTGGCAAATGAGTGCAGCTTTGAACGCCTTACTCTTGAGACAACCTAGAGAAGAAAGAAGGTAATTATCAAAGATTACAAAGAGGCCATCAATAGCCTTATAGTAATAATTGTGGATGTTGAGAAATGTGATGCCAAAGAGCACAAGGAAGAGAAAGGGAGCGAGCTGAGTAAGCCAAACAAGAGCAAAGTCTAGCATGAATCCATATGAGCAAAGGGAATTATCCCACATTGATGTATAAGCCCAAGGCGTACTATCTTGTAGACTAATTAACTTGAGTGCAATTTAATTAGCATACACTTATTATCGTGAGTTCACTTAGGTATCACCCATCATAATCACGAGTTTACTTAGGTATCACCCACCTTAGATTAGTCATGTTAATTGAGTTATCATTAGATTAGGATTAGCTTATCATTAGGAAGTTGATTGCAATCAAGAGAGTTTGATCCATGCTTCTCATATCAGAGCTTAGATCTAGCTCTCCCTAGTTTAGGTTCAACTCCTTAGCAAATGCTTAGGTTTAGAAAGATTAACATTTCTCTCATTTTTCCATGCGACATTAGGGTCTCACACATTGAGATTAGGGAGTTTACTTAATTGCTTTATAATTAAGATTTGCTCATTTAACTTATCTTTAGTGGAGCATTAGTGAGAGAGAATTGCAAAGAGACAAGCAGAACAATAGAATTGAGCCATCGTTGTACTAGTTGTAGGCAAGGCATTTAGACCACAACTTTGAAGGCTAGAATTGGGAAATCGTAGTGGTGGGGAGTAGAGAAAGAAAGAGAGCAACCAAGAAGAAGAGAGGGCACATAGGCCTAATAGTTATTTGCTGCTCTCCACATAACCAAATAGCGTGTGTTAGCCTCTCTGCACTCACATGTGACTGGATTCTGCGCTCAGAGCTTGAAGGCAAAATTGAGAGTACAAGAGGTTGTACGCAACAGCTCTGAAGAAGAGCAACACCATGATCAGAAGACAGAGCGAGCTCACCAGCATCAAGCAACAATGTAAGGGATCCTGTGCCAGTCTTCATTCCAAAAGAAGCGCATATGTCCACGCACGCAGCCACAAAACCTGTCTATACTTCAGTAAGCGAACGGCGTGTTCTCTCTGCTGTCAGCTGGCATCAACAAGCTCCACCGCATAGCTCAACAAACGAGTAGCCAGCCTTAGAGATAAGGTTAAATTAAAAATAAAAATTTTAAAAAAAATCCATTAAGGGCGTGTTCTTATGGGCTTATCTATCTCAAGTGTTTTTATTGTAAATATGTCAAGGATCACATTAGCAAAAAAAATCATCACCAAAAAACCTATCAAGGGGGAAGTATTGCTCCAAAATGATGTATTGTAAAAGCGGCCAATATGAGCATGCGAGAAGTGAGTGTGAAAATGAAGAGAAACTTACTTGTAAAAATCTCGGAACCAAATGAGTATGCGAGTGCATGTGTACATAAACAAAGTAAGAGTGCATTAACATCAAATCTAAACATGACCAGAGCATAAGTGCATGAGATGACCATATTCCAAAGCACGACATGCACACATAATTAGTTGACTCAAGAAAATAAATTCAAATTACACATGTATCCATTCGAAGACGCATATAAATCAACAAATTATATAAACTCAAATTAAAAGAGACTTATTTGCAACACAAGATAAGAGATTTTTTTAAAAAGATATACATCGAGATTTACATTGCTTTTGAGAATTACATTTATGCGAGATATACAAAAATAAAACTAAAGATCCTGGCCCGGAGGATCTCTCTAGCATTGCATGCGTTGCACCAACTGTATGTCCTTTTCACTGATGGTGACCCTTTTCGCATGGGCAACTGCAAACACCGTGTCGCCAAAAATGTCCACGCCTCCATAGCCTCCTAGAGTGCCTCCAAAGCTTTGCTTGTCCACTGCGTAGGTAGTGGGCTTGCTGTTGCGTGAACCCAGAACCTCCTATCACGACAGTCTTGCAGATCCTGCATGATCTCTTGCACCACATGTTGGAAAGAGAGCTTTGGTATGAGCAGGTTCATCGTATTTTGGTATTTCCTAATCTCACAGAGAGCCACAGTGCCAGGCCTCCACCTATGCTTGTGATGTTGCTGTCGTGGTTGTTGGACGGGGGGTACTTTATGTCCCACCTTGGGGGGCCAGACTCTCTTAGCAGTTTGCTTGGTGCGAGCCATGCTCTTGGAGGTGAGAGAGAAATGAAAGATGAGAAATGAGGTGAAATGAGAGTTACTTCCATACTTATAGATGAAAATTTATATATTTTCTAAATTATCTCAATACATAAATTGATACTTTGTAATTTCTAAAAATAGTTTTCCTTATCAGAATAAGCTCTAATTTTATGTGTAAATATAAGTATCATGGAATACCTCCTAGATAAAATATCAACCCCATCACAAGTCTGTAGGGACCTTGTCCAAAGGCTCGCGTGTATAGACCTGCTATTAGAAAAAGAAGGCCTCTACACGACACGTGACATTACCCCCCCTTAAGAAGAGTTTTCGTCCTCGAAAACAAACTAGGGAAACCTTTTGGAAATTGCACTACGGCGTTCCCAGGTAGCTACCTCCCTCACGATACTGTAGAATCTTTTCAGGTTCATGTGGTATCTTTGGTGGCTCTATCAAGTCCACCAAAATATCTGGAGAAACTGCGTTCTCTAACCCGTGAACTGATTTCTTCAGTTTACTGACATGGAAGATAGGATGGACTTGAGAACTCTCCGGTAACTCAAGTTTATATGCTACGTCCCCAATCTTCTTAAGGATTTTAAAAGGACCACAATATCTCGGAGAAAGTTTATTACACTTTCTCGTTTTCATGGTTTCTGACTGCGCAGGAACCTTGAGGAATACAAAGTCACCTTCTGCAAAGGTCACCTTTCTACGTCCTTTATCCGCATAAGTTTTAGCGCGATCCTGAGCGCTACGAATGCTCTCACGTGCGGCTCTGAGCATATCATTCATATCTTCAAGGAAATCCTTGACAGATTGAATCTTCTCCTTTTCTAGGCTTACAGCCATCGGAGATCTCGGCTGGAATCCATACATTAACATGAATGGTGTAAATCCGGTCACTGAGTGTTTGGAGCTGTTATAGGCAAACTCCAATAAGGGCAAGTACTCTTCCAAATTAGATTGCTTCTTACTAACATAAGAACACAACATATCCTCTAGAATTTGGTTAACTCTTTCAGTTTGACCATCAGACTCCGGATGATCTGCCGTACTCATACTCAGAGTAGTATCCAACTTTTTGAAGACTTCCCTCCAAAAATGACTGTTGAACTTTCTATCTCTATCCGACACTATATCTGCGGGCAGGCCATATAGCTTGTAGAGATGTTTAATAAAGAGTTTTGCCAACTCTGGCGTTTTAACAGTTCTCTTCGTGGCAATAAACTTTGCCATTTTAGTTAACCTGTCCACTACCACCCACACCGAGTCATTCCCTCGACTCATCTTGGGTAAACCGGTAATGAAATCCATGGAAATGCTTTCCCATTTCCCTTGAGGAATCTCCAGTGGATGGAGTAGTCCTCCAACCTTAAGACGTTCATGTTTATTAACCTGGCACTTATTGCATTTCAGCACATAAGTCTGGATGTCCTTAAACAAACTAGGCCAATAAAACTGTCTTTTTACTAGTGCATAGGTCTTTTGAATCCCAGGATGACCCGCACTTGGACTATCATGACTTTCTTTAAGAATTTGGGCCCAAAAGTCACCAATAGTTGGTACACATACTCTACCCTTGTAGAATAAGTACCTGTCGTCAATGGAGTACTTAGCATATTTCTCCCCCCGACGAAGTTTATCACTCCCCTTTGAAGCCGTGGCAGTCAAAGGTGATGAAGGGCCTACGTCAGAGCTCTCCGGCTCCAAACTATACCTAGAAGACATGGCTAGTCTCTCCAGACTAACTCTCGCTTTCCTTCCCGTTGCACCTTCGGCCAGTCTCTCTAGACTAACAATATGTGCCAATGAGGGAGGTGGTCGCGTCTGTGAAGAAGTGCGTACGCGTACAGCGCGCCAGACCTCTGTAAAAGATGGATCGTGCTCACATAAACCACGTAAGGACTCCAAGAAATCATTCTTGAAGACTGTGAAACTAAGTTCATTAATCTGTGGCATGCGACTAAGTGCATCTGCCACCACGTTATACTTACCTTTCTGGTAACGTATCTGAAGGTCAAACTCCTGTAGAATCTCCGCCCACCGAGCTTTTCTACCCTTCAGTTCATTTTGACTTGAAAGCCATTTCAGACTTTCATGGTCCGTCCGGACCTCAAAAGTAGCACCATATAAATAGTGTCTCCACTTTTTCAGTGCATGAACTATCGCTAGTAACTCTCGCTCATAAGCCGAGTAGTTACGCTGTGCACGATCTAACTTTTTACTCTTAAATGAAATTGGGCGTCCCCTTTGCATAAGTACGGCCCCAATGGCCTCATTACTAGCGTCTGTTTCCAAAACAAAAGGCTCATTCGGATCGACAATAGTCAAAATAGGTGCAACTGCTACGGTCACCTTGAGCTTATCAAAGCTGTTCTGTTGGGCTTCCCCCCAACTAATGTTTCTTGTTTTTGACCGTAACTGGTCAGTCAACGGGACTGCAATCTTCGCGTAGTCCTTCACATACTGTCGATAGAATCCCGACATGCCAAGAAAAATCTGCAGTTCCTCGAGATTCTTTGGCCATTTAAGAGCGCTGGCCATTTAAGAATAGCCTCTACTTTTTCTGGCTCCATCCGCGTACCATCGACGGATATAATATGGCCAAGGTAGTGAATTTTTGTTTCAAAAAATTCACATTTGCTCTTCTTTGCAAATAGTTTATGCTTTCGCAACAACTCGAACACTAGACGCAAATGCTCTATGTGTTCTTCTGTGTCTTACTGTACACAAGAATATCATCTAGGAAAACTACTACGAATTTTCCCAGATATGGACGTAAAATACTGTCCATCAACGTCATAAACGTTGCTGGAGCATTGGTTAGTCCAAATGGCATAACCAAAAGCTCAAAATGCCTGAAACGGGTCATAAATGCTGTCTTCGCAACATCTTCTGCCTTTATTCTAACCTGATGATACCCAGATCTCAGGTCTATTTTTGTAAAGTATCTCGATCCATAGAGTTGATCAAACAACTCATCCATGCGTGGCATCGGATACTTGTTCTTAATCATTATCTGATTAAGAGCCCTATAGTCTATGCACATCTGCATAGATCCGTCTTTCTTCTTTACCAGAAGAATAGGCGATGCCCACGGACTTGAACTAGGACGAATGAAGCCTTTGTTCAAATATTCCGTTAATTGTTTTTCCACTTCCTGTGCCTCGGAGTGGCTTAATCTATAAGCAGGTTTGCTTATAGGTTTTGATCCTGGCATAACTTCGATGCCATGGTCTACTTCTCTAGATGGTGGTAAACCATTTGGCAAATCATCAGGAAAAACATCCTGAAATTCCTCTAATAAATTCATTAAAGTATCCACGTACTTTTTCTTTAATGTCTCATTCACCTTGGATTTTTTCTTGTTTGAATCACATGCATGCCAAACAGGGTTTTCAAACAGTGGGTCTCGTCCAAGGTTATTTTGTTTTCCTTGTTTGTCTACGCAAACATTATTTATCGTTTCATCTACGGAAACAGAATTCAAAAGAGGGTAACAAGCATATACCTCTGCTATCTGGTCTCTGGACCGCTCTACACAGCTCCATGGAGGAAATAAGTGGTGTGGCAGGGATAGTACGGTCGCCCTATAGGGTAATGACTCTACCTCCGTGCTCAAAACATAGCGTATTATGTAAGTAATTCCGAGCTAGACTAGGGCCCAAGCCATACAGCCACTCCCTGCCTAGATATACGTCTGCTCTGGCTAAGTGCATGACCTGAAAGTCAAGCGGAGCCTCATAGTCCAGCATAGATAATGGGACCCCCAATACTACGGTATTCCATACCGTTTTGTCATATCCGTTGGCTAGGCCAACAGTATAGTCAACCCCAACTTCTTGACTAACGAATAGTTCAAGAAGTTATGGGTAGCTCCATCATCAATAAAAACTGTGACTCTACGGCCACGTATGGTGTCATACATGCGCACCATGTCATGCGGACCTACAGTAGGCTGCCACATTGCTGGTGTCACTGAACAAGCGTGATGCTCATCACAATGACACGCTGTCACCTCTCTGAACTCTGCGGAACTGAGAGGGAGTCTCTGCACTGTATGCAACTACCTAGAAGATTTACCATCTTTTTTGGGCTCGTTGCCACTCGTGCTGGCTTTAGGCTTTGGACACTCAGCCTTCGTGTGCCCTACTTCATTGCAATTAAAGCAGCGATTTTCCTTTCGTGCTTTAATATACTGCTCTTTCTTTTGGATTTCGCTGTCTCTTTTCTTCTTGGATGGTCGAGGTTTTTTAGACCAATGAACACCCTGTCCTTCCTGGTCCGTCCTATCCCCTTGTTTATCACTGTGGAACCCTTTTCTTTTGAGGCCTGACCTCCTCTTTTCACTACCCTCGGCCTTGCTAGAACCACCATGCGCACTATGGCGCTTGATGTTATCAAATATTTGCGCATACTTAATTGCCTCTGCCAGGTCTTTAGGCTCTAAGGGCTCTACGTACTCAAGGTAATCATCTTTGAGGCCTCTCTTAAAGCCTCGCAATGTTTGGAATGCATCGATTGCCTTTAGCTTGAGTACTATCTCCCTGTAGTCTGAGATGTACTAAGTTAGGGATAGCTCTGTAGCATCGTGACTAAATCAGCGTGGACTTTACCCATATTGTTTAATTTGGCATTAAGATATTTAAACAGTCCACTAGAGAGCTCCGTCTCTGTCAGGACATCAGCAGGGTCCAATAGGTCATAGTCGTCGTCGTCATAATCCAAGAGGTCCTCCTCGGTCCCCTCGACGATGTCAGTGCTCATGTCCTCTGGCTCGTCGGCCAGAAAGGGGTCATTTGCCAATGCGGCCACTGCAGGCTCGCTGGGTCCTAGGGCACGAGGAGGGCACTGGCGGATCACGCGTGATCGACGAGCGCACTCCGGACCGAACAACGGTCGGGCGTGTACGGCCTGACAATTCGGTCAGGGTCAAACCCGCGACCGAGGACAAGAGACTTGAAAAACCTAGAGAAGTAGAAGGCGGTGGGGACACACTACGCCTAGCAGACATCTTTAATTCTTGCAAAAAACAATGCGAGAACTTGGAAATTATTAAAAAAAAACGCTAATAAAATGAGTAGTGGTGGAGAGAGAATAGTCACCCCCCTTTACGGGGTTGCTTGTCGATTTGTGTTTCCTATGAGCCTCTACAAGCGTCGCTAGTCCGGGATGCTCCGATCCACGAGAAAAAAATGCCTGCAACTCATAAAAATTTAATTCGCTCGGGAAGTTGTGCGTGAAAAACTTGGATTATCCCTTGCCGGGATTATTCCTCCTCCCCAGCCGAGAGAGAGGATCCGTTTAAATTTACTTTCATTTTTAATTTTATTAAAAATGAATAATGAAATATATATAAAAAAATAAATGGTTTTTTTTCTCCTTCTTTTGGTTGCCTGCAGCGCTAGTGGCCGCCTCCTGGCTGGCTGCCGCCTAGTTTGGTTGGCCGCTGCCCCTGGCTGGCCGCCGCCTGGCTGGCCGCCTAGGCTGCTTGGTTGGCTTGGCCGCCCATTGGCCTGGCCGCCTTGCTGGCCGCCTGGGCCGCTTGGTTGGCCTGGCCGCCCACTGGGCTGGCCGCTTGGATTCTTCAACACAAGCTCCTCCAGCGATAGAGTTCACGCAGACTTTTCGCCCACACAAACGGCGCACAAAATGGCGCAAATGGGTGCTCTCGCCCCACCTCTCCCCCACACACAGTCGAGAACGTTGCATTAATATGTTGCGTTCTACAGCAGCAAGTTGTGGGGCTGGTCTTCGCCCCCCCACCCCCACACACAGTATTACGCAGACAAACTTCAATTTTGAAAGGCAAAAAAAAAACGAAATAGCTTACCTGGTTTTGCTTGCTGTGTGTGACGGGGAGAGAGAGAGAGAGAGAGAGAGATTGTTCTTCCCTTCAAAAATGACTTGGCCGCCTCCCTCCACACACTCCATTGTGGAGATAAGGATGAGGAGATGAATGGTCGAAAACCATCGAGTGGGCTCCGGTCCCCCGGTCACGCGCGGACTCTGACGACCCAATCGAACTGACGCTCTGATACCAGTGTTAGATATCCGTAACGCCGCTACGAGCGTTACCACAGGAGGGGACGGCCTCTGGCTCACCACCCAGCCATAGAGGAAGAATGAGGATTGCCCCTCATCCCCCACCAGGCTATATAGTGTGTGGCCTACCGTCCACACTAGCCTGGCCGCCCATGACTCCGCATGGGCGTCCTCTCCCACTGAACCCCGGATATGGCCATCCGGTCTGCCGCCGTCGGTCACGGGCGTTACAGCCTACCTGACAACTATTGTACGAATCCTACGAACAAGAGTGAGATTCGAGGGCTTGAGTGTGATGCATCGGGCATGGATGGCTAACAGCTGACCATCATGCATGAGATCCACCAAGTAGCTTTCAGCCGCCCCTTGAAGAGCAAGAAATGCTTGGGCTGACCATCGCTCCACATTACATGCTCGATCTCTTGAAAAGTACTTGTAGTGATTCCCCCTTTGTAGATCTTGTAGTATTTCTCGCACCAACCTCGAGAAAGGCGCGTTGGGTATAATCAACTTAGGAATCTTCTAGAACCTCCTAATTTCACGAAGAGTGGTGGTGCCTGGTCTCCATCTTCTCTTCTTATGTGTAGGTGGATGAGCATTTCTAGCTGGAGCAGTGGGAGGAGCTTGACCTTCATCATTGTCGGTGTTAGTACATTCACTAGATTCAGCTGAATGAACCTGTGTCTTGGAAGGCATCTTGTTTGCTCTTTGCTTAGTACGCACCATACTCACAAGCTAGAAGGAATGGAGGAATGGAAGAAATGAAAGAAGTGCCTTTATTTATAAATGGAACTTACTATAAGTTATTGACACTTACTTTTAAAAAATATCAACACTATCAAAAAGTTATCCATGTTGACTTTAGTAAACACTCATTTTGAAAAAGTTGTCCATGTTGACTTTAGCAAACACCTATTTCTTTAAAACATTGGATTTCTCCAATACTCTCATAAACATAAAATGTTATTTCATAATTACAATTCTATCGATATTTCCATTTGCTACCGACTCTCTCTTGGGTTGTCAACCATTCTGCATGATGTTCTTTGGCCATGCTATTTTCATATCTTGCTTTCCTCACTTCATATATTGCCCTACGAAACAGCTTCTGTATCATTGGATTTTGACTTTATTAATTTGTCCTCATATCTTATCTCTATTCTCCTATACCACCATTGGAGTAACTGCCTCATAGGATTGGAATAATTGATTCCACCTCCATGTGCGGTTGCTTTTTGCAATCTACATCGAGCTTGCCAATGATATTACTCCATGCCTTGTGTAGACCATATCACCAAACTTCCTTATTCAGCAAAGTATGGACCATGAGCCTCAAGTATATGCTACATTCAAAAACAGAGGATCCACAATTAAACTCAAAATATTACATTCACAATTTAATTGTAGAAATGAAATGGAGACCACTCTGACCATATAGTGTGTAATGCAATTTGAAGTCCATGCCTTTGTCATTGAGCTATGTAAGTTTACAACCACCTCTTTAATGCATTGGCATCATCAGAATTGAATATCATCTTTTGTAAAAGTGGTGCCGATTTATCAAGTGTAATCCACACATTTGCTTTTGCTATCCGTGTCCGTCCCCCATTGCTCCGATTAGGGACGGCCATGATGTGTAGTTTTTTCCATGCTTTGTACTTCTCTAGTTGTTTTACAAGCAACTTACCATCTTTATCTCGTGGTGGAGATAAGAATTTCCTAGCCTTCACTCCCCCAAAACATGGTTTGCATAGCAAATTTCCACTCTTTCCTGACTTTTTCTTGTCCTTTTTTATTTCTACTTGGCCCTGGTGCAATCCAACATCCGATAAGACTTTCTCTACCTTCTTGCATGTTGCATCAACATCTGAAGTAGGCTGCATCTTGTAGGCAAAACACACGTACTCAGACACCAACTTCTCTATTATCCTTACTATGTAATGCAAGGTGCAAAAGTGGACCCTTGTTAAGGGTATTTCTAAAATAGGATCCCACTTAGGATCTAATGGCACCAACATTTCATTCCTTTGAATACACTGGTCACGTGTTGGAGCACCGTTGTCATGTACTTGCAATCCATTATTTCTTCCCATCCTTACCTTTCTTTCTAGGTTGCATGCAATATAAGCAAGGGAACTCAGCTGATGCTGAATTTGAAACACCAAACATACAGTTCAATGTTTTCAAATCGCCAGCAAGATGCCATTCTATCTTTTATTCACCAAATCCATCGATATGCAAAACTTCACCATTTTTTTTCCATCGTACAATATCTGGTATTTCTATTAAGTTAAAAAAATCTTAAGTACTTCATGGTCCTCCTTTGGTACCTCAAATGCAGCAAGCCACCATATTTCATTCTCCGATTGCACACTGAAATTCTTTGGATGTTTTGAATTGATGCTGGGATCCAACGCCCTATTCATGAAAAGATGCAGGGGAGAAGAGAGCTTGAGCTCTTGCAAGCACACACACACTCACAAAACCCTAAAAGAGAGCACACAAGGTGAGAGGCTGAAAATCTTCTTCACACAACACTCAACACACCATATACAAAGATAAGAGTACACCCATATGAAAAGGTACTCAACCAAATACATACTAGGGTTCTCTATAGTGTGAACCCAACTACATGAGCAGTTGGCGCTATAACTATGCTAGTCTCTAGAATGGCTCACATAGCCTGTCATCCCACTAGCCGCATATCACTCATGATCTCACCAACCATGCCAATGGTGTAAGTGTAGGGCCTATCTCCCAGGCGGGTCATCAGTGTCCACCGCCTCACTAGATGAGCTTGATATCTCAACACTCCCCCTCGAGCTCAACTCCATCTCATGTACACCAAGAAAAGCCCTGAATTTGTGGAGCTTCTCTGTACCCAATGCTTTGGTGAAAATGTCAGCGACCTGATCCTGTGTGCTGACATAAACAAGGTCAACGTCTTAGTGCCAAAACCTTCTCTCTCTGACAAAATGATAGTGGACCTCTATATGCTTCGTGCGAGCATGAAAAACTGGGTTCCTGGCCAATTGTATACTGCTAATGTTGTCACAAAAAATGACAACTTATCCACTGATAGACCCAAATCTGCAAGTAGCTTTCTCAACCAAGCTACTTCACATGCTGCCATAGCAGCACCTCTGTACTCTGCCTCTGTACTGGATAGCGCAACCGTAGGCTGCTTCTTGCTGCTCCAAGTCATAGCAGCACTCCCCAAAGAAAACATGAAGCCACTAGTAGATCTTCTATCTGAGATACTACCAGCCCAATCAACATCTGTGTACCCATGTACACATATCTCTATCCCAACTTCATAAAATAGTCCACAATGCAAAGTAGACCTCACATACCTCAGTATATGTCTCAATGCATCCAAATGCGGCTTCCCAGGAACCTGCATAAACTGACTCACCAAACCAACAGCATAGCTCAAATCTAGCCTGGTGATCGTCATATAGATCAAGCTTCCTACTATACGCCTATACATAGTAGGATCCTCGAAAATCTCTCCTGAATCTGCACTCAACTTGCCATTTTGATCCAATGGCACTGAGATAGGCTTACAGCCTGTCATACCATACTTGGACAACATGTCCAAGCCATATTGTCTCTGCAGTAATCCAATACCATGTGGTGACCTAATCACCTCAATGCCCAAATACTCTCTGAGCTCCCCTAGATCCTTCATCTCAAACTTCTGTCTAAGCAAGATCTTTACATCAAAGATCTCTGCATCATGGTCCCCCGTAATGGTTAGGTCATCTACATAGATGACAACAAGCACAACCCCTCTATCACTGTGTCTCTCACATACAGTGAGAAATCTGTATTGGCTACATGAAAGCCAATAGTGACAAGATACTGAGAAATCTTGTCAGACCATGCTCTTGGTTCTTGTTTTAAGCAAGATCTTTACATCAAAGATCTCTGCATCATGGTCCCCCATAATGGTCAGGTCATCTACATAGATGACAACAAGCACAACCCCTCTATCACTGTGTCTCTCACATACAGCGAGAAATTTGCATTGGCTACATGAAAGCCAATAGTGACAAGATATTGAGAAATCTTGTCAAACCATGCTCTTGGTGCTTGTTTTAAGCCATACAAGGCTTTCTTCAATGTGCAAACATGCTCGAGGTGACTCACATCCTCATAACTAGGTGGCTGCAACATATACACCTCTTCCTGCAAATCCCCATGCAAGAATGCATTCTTTACATCCATCTGATGTAAAGACCATTGCTTTGACGCAGCCACTGCTATCACAACTCTCACTATTGCCATCTTGGCAACAACTGGGCTGAAAGTTTCCTCATAATCAATGCCATTGTAGAAGAGAAGAGCTTGGGTGAAGACCAACAGTCTTCACAAAACAAAAACAGTTTAGAGCAACAAGCCTTCTACACAAGTTTAGGAAGAGGACAAGGTAGAGGAGGCCGTGGATGCGGCCAAGGAGGTGGCCGAACAGGTAATCAGAATTATGGCCAACAGCAGCAACAACAGTTCGAGAATTCACAACAACAACATGCAGGTGGAAGAGGCCAATTCAGAGGCAGGGGGAGTCAAAGCAGTCATGGAAATTGGCAAAGGCAGTATAATGATACACGTGGATGCTTTTATTGTGGTAAGCCTAGACATGTGCAGGCAGATTGTTCTAAGAAGCAGGCTTACATACAAAATGGGAAATTGCAGCAAAACAACTATGCATCCTCGAGCAAAAACAATGAGGATAATGAAAGGTTGTTTGTTATGCAGCATGTCGTTATGCCATGTCTGAAAATGTTGAAGCAGCACATAAAGATGATGTATGGTACGTTGATTCAAGTGCTTCGAACCACATGACAAGCCTGGGGAGTGGTTCAAGGAGATGAAAAACCTTGAAAGACTAGGTTTTGTGGAAACAGGGGATGACACTGCTCATCCAATTGTCCATGTTGGAGATGTGCCATTGTCTATGCACGATGGCAAAGTGAAGTACCTTGCGAATGTACTTCATGTTCCGAACATAATAAAGAATCTGGTTTCAGTTGGCCAGATGATTTAGGGTTTGCAGGTTCGTTTTAATCCTGATGGTTGTTATGTTGAAGACTTTAAAGACAAGTGCAGGTTGGTTGCAAAAGGCAACAGAGTGCGTAGAATGTTTACATTGAATGTAAACATGCCTGAAGTTAGTGCTACGATGTTTGTAAATGGTTCAAGAATTGTTGCAAACACAAACAGTTGGCATAAAAGAATTGGACATGTGAATGTGCAGAGAATTAAATCTATGCAGACTAAAGGAATTCTGACAGGGTTGCCAAAGTTTAAAGTTGAAGGTATGCAGAAAATATATGAAGCATGCCAATTTGGAAAGCAAACAAAGCATGTAATGTGAGCAGAAACGTGACAGAAATGTGAGCAGAAATGCACTAGATGTTGTGCATTCAGATGTATGGGGTCCTACGAAGACCATGTCTATGGGAGGCTACAGGTATTATGTGACATTTATTGATGACCACACAAGGAAAGTGTGGGTATACTTCATGAAGGAGAAGGGTGAGGTGTTCACTCATTTTTGAATTTCAGAGTTATGGTTGAAAAGCAAACATGGAAATATGTAAAGTGCCTAAGGTCAGATGGAGGGGGAGAGTACTTCTCCAATGAGTTCTCTGAATTTTTGAAGAAGCATGGTATTCGGAGACAGTTTACATGCAGATACACTCTGCAGCAAAATGGAGTTGGTGAGTGGAAAAACAAGCACATTGCTGAGATTGCGTGAGCATTGATGGGAGAGAAGAATATGCCGCATAGCTATTCAGAAAACCTGATTTGTCTCATTTGAAAGTCTTTGGGTGCATTGCATATGTGCATGTGCCACATGAGTTGAGAACTAAGCTGGATCCAAAAGCTGAAAAATGTGTGTTTATTGGATCTTCCCTTGAGCAAAAGGGATAAAGGTGTTATAACCTTGCTATACCTGAGTTAAGGGTAAGCAGGAATATTGTTTTTGATGATATGAGCAGCTGGTATGCTGCAACTAAAAAAGAAGCTGTTGGAGCTGATGTGAGTGGAAATGTGGTAGCACAGAATGCAAGTCAGCAGTATTTGAGTGGACCAAGAGAGTCCTCATCTAGTGGTTCAGTTGATAGACCATGGAGTGGCAGGCTGCGTCATAATACCAGTCCTACAAATGTGATTAGTACATCACATAAAGGCAAAGAGAAAGTGGTTGAGCCCCTTAGTATGCCTGACATTTCTGCAAGGCATTCTCATGTTGATGGAGAGTCTAGTGGCTCAGAGATGAGCCTTGATGAGGATCTTGGGATACTACCTATGAGAACACCTAGTGTAAAGAAGGCTATGGAAGCCATGAATGCAAAGCTGCAAGATCTGGAAGAGTGAAGAATCCTGTGCAAAGGTTTGCCTATAATAGCCATGTGGCACATCACTATGCATACATAGCAAAAGTTGTGCAGGTTGTAAAGCCCACATGCATTGATGAGGCTGTTGAAAATGTGTGTTGGGAGAAAGCTATGGATGAGGAGATGGATGCACTATATGGAAATGAGACTTGGGATTTAGTGTAATTACCTGAGGGCAAGAAAGCCATTGGATGCAAGTGGGTGTACAAAGTAAAACATAACATGATGGAAGCATAAGCAAGTACAAGGCTAGATTGGTAGCCACCCAAAGGATATGCGCAGAAAAATCTTCTTCTTCTTCACACAACACTCAACACACCATATACAAAGATAAGAGTACACCCATATGAAAAGGTACTCAACCAAATACATACTAGGGTTCTCTATAGTGTGAACCCAACTTAATGAGATGGCGCTATAACTATGCCAGTCTCTAGAATGGCTGTCACACAGCCTGTCATCCCACTGGCCGCATATCACCCATGATCTCACCAACCATGTCAATGGTGTAAGTGTGGGGCCTATCCCCCAGCAGGTGGGTCATCAATGTCCACCGCCTCACTAGATGAGCTCGATATCTCAACAATTCATTAGTGTCACACGTTCAAGCTTTTGGCCCTTAATGACTTCACTCTCATCATGCTTTAAAACAAATTGAAGCTTACCTCTGCACTCTTTGATAAACATGTTGTAGAACTTTACCATTGCTGCTTATAGCTTGCATACATTCAATACAAAGTTATTTTCTACATGCAATTTGAAGGGCACTTCCTTTGATCCAGCCATATGCCTTGAGCATCTGTAGCTGTGAAGGTATTGCTTATCTCCTTCAAGCGTACTCTTGCAACATCATCACCAATGGTTTTGAATTTTGGGTTTTCCAATACATACTTCATCATACCTTTGCTTAAGACCTTTGTAATTGCATCATCAACCTCTTCACTTGGGTTGGAAAACATATTCTTCATGTTTGCACATTGTGCATAGACCCGCCGATTATATTGCCCACTCTCTAAGGTTCCTCCCTTCTAAAATGGGGGAACCACTTAAGATAGTCCACTAAGTCTTATCTTGGGAAAAATTTTCTATTCATCGACACCTTGACCCTATAGAGATTCAAGGATACGATTCATAGGTATGACCTAGCTCTATCCCACAGGGGTAGCATGATTTTCTAAACATCAAATCACCCATAAGGCAATTGATCATAAATTGGGCAACTACTAGACTTGATTTCTAGAGGCAACGCTTTTTTCCTTATCCATGCAAGGCACTGTGAGATCCCTGTTCCCACCGCGCAACGGATTCGGGGTACTAGCAGCGGAAGTAGCACTTCTTGCGCGAGGCAGGGTCCCACACTCGGGGCCTCGTCCACGGATATTCGGACAAAAGACTATTCCGTCGGTTTTTCCAAAACCGAACCCGGAAAAACTTCCCTTATCCGGAAAGCACGGGCGATTCCTCCAGGATAACTTTTTACTCTAACGTAGTCAAGACCATTAATAATGATCAAACTGATCCGACTGCACCTATAAAGATACTCGGTCAGATCAAGGAAGAAACTTGCACTTGGATCATTGGGATCAACGCTTTTTTCCCCATCAAGAGGCACAGCTGTTGATTCTTATCCATAGAACAATTACTATCCGGGACTTACTTCATCTATCGTAATAACGGAAATTGAGTCTCGATTTACGGATCCATCAATCCAGCCTAACCCCATCCGATCCCATGGGTTAGCCAACCACCCAACCACTGTAGTGATGGGATCCAATTTGGAATTTGGTTAGGTTTTGTCCCGGGTACCAAGGAAAAGAGTTCCAAGGCCCCCTAGCCGGAAGTTCATGCAAACATAAAACTAGCCACACCACTTACACACCCAATATGAAATTGCCTTTTTCTTAGCATCAGCTAACTTTAAAACAATCCTTTAATGAAACCATAGTACCACTGATCATAATCTACCAATTTATCTGGTTGATTCATAATTTCCCATCATTCCTTCATCAGAGTATCTATGGCATCATTGGCAACTAGAACGCTCACCACCTGTCCACATAGGGGTCTTTTCAATAGTTCCTAGCCCATAATACTCGGCAATATAATCACTTATAAAAATCAAGATGGACTCTCGTTAAAGATCAGCAAGATCAACCAACAGATCCATATAAAGAGCCATGGACTCATCCATTGAAGACCAGCAAGGTCAATCAACCAGATCCATGCCCGGTTTCACAAAACAACTCTTACTCCTTGTTCCAATATCTTCCTCGACGCACGCGTGGGTATCCTAGGCGACCCAGAGCGCGAGCACCGTATGGTCAGCACCCTCTAGGATCCTTCACAGGTGACCTAGCGCTTCACTCATAGGCCGCTTCCTTGGTCCCTCATCCACCGTACCGGAAGCTCACCATTTTAATCGAACCGAGGCTGGTCAAGACCTCGGTCGACCTTGCTATGCGAGACGTCCTCCATTGACTCTCCGTTCAGCAGTTGCAACTTTATCAGTTAGGTCTCCACGACCTTAATCACAAGACGGTCAAAATGCTTCCCCAGCATTCTTGACATAAAATAGCCATTTACAAACAGCATTTATAAACAGTTTACAAATACAATTTCTATATTAACTCTCATTTTTCCACATTATCCCTCATTAATCCACATTACTTATTCCACATTCCATTTATATGTGTACTCATCCAATCATATCATTTTCCATCTCTTCACTTCAGATTCCTTAACATCACATATCATATATTCACATCCATATCCACATCCATACATCCACATCCACATCCATACATCCACATCCATACATCCACATCCACATTCACATCCATACATCCATATCCACATCCATACATCCACATCCATATCCACATCCATACATCCACATCCACATCCACATTCACATCCATACATCCACATCTACATGCTTACCTCCATTTTCACATCCTCATTTATACATCCACATCCCATATCCACATTCATACATACACATCCACATCCACATTCACATCCATACATCCACATCTACATGCTTGCCTCCATTTTCACATCCTCATTTATACATCCACATTCATACATACACATCCATATCCACATCCATACATCCACATCCACATGCATACATCTACTATCACGTCCTCATTCATACATCCACATCCACATACATACATACATCCACATCCACATTCCCATTCACATCTATACATCCACATCTACATCCACATACATACATACATCCACATCCACATTCCACATTCACATCTATACAGCCACATCTACATCCACATTCACATCTATGCATAAACATCTTCATGCATACATCCCTTTCCACATTCATACATCCACACTCCCATCTCCACATCCACACATCCACACTCCCATCTCCACATCCACACATCCATATACATACATCCATTTCCACATTCCCATTCATATAACCCCATATGCCTTCACATCTAATCTTTTACATCACATCCATTCTCGCCCTATCACAACCCATATACATCTTATCCTATCACATACACTTCTTACCTCATCCCATACACATCTTATCAAATCTTAATTCATCTTATCACCTCATAACTTATTTCATAAGCATCTTATCACCTCTTGTCACATCTTATACACCTCTTATCACATCCTATCACATCTCATATCTATTTATAGAATACAAGAGAATTCTTATATTTGATATAAGATTTCTTTACACATTTATTTATGCATAAATTCTATTTAAGGAGATTAATACTTTCGAAGTGAAAATCAATCTTTTATGCATCTTCTTATGCATCAATTCAATTTGGTAGGAATTACACTTTTAGAATAAAAGAATTTCTCTTATGCATCTAAGTTATGCATAAAATCCATTTATGAGGAAAATCACACTTTTAGTATAAAAAGAATATCTTTTATGCATACCTCTATGCATGAAATCCAATATGATAAAAGTAACACTCTTACAATAAAATAATCAACTTTTATGCATACCTCTATGCACGAAATTCAATTATGATAAAAGTCGCACTTTTATAATAAAATAATCAATCTTTATGTATACCTCTATGCATGAAATTCAAATATGATAAAAGACACACTTTTATAATAAAATAATCAACTTTTATGCATACCTTTATGCATGAAATTCAAATATGATAAAAGTAACACTTTGGACATAAAAATTTATTCATTATTAGTATACTTCTATGCATGAAATAAAAATGATAAAAGTAATACTTTTGATATAAAAATTTATTCATTATGTATACTTTTATGCATGAAATAAAAATGATAAAAGTAACACTTTTGATATAAAAATTTATCCTTTATGCATACTTCTATGCATGAAAATAAAAATGATAAAAATAACACTTTTGATATAAAAATTTATTCTTTATGCATACTTCTATGCATGAAAATAAAAATTGATGAAAATAACACTTTTGATATAAAAAATTATCCATTATGCATACTTCTATGCATGAAAATAAAAATGGTAAAAGTAACACTTTTGATATAAAAATTTATCCATTATGCATAGTTCTATGCATGAAAATAAAAATAATAAAAGTAACACTTTTGATATAAAAATTTATCCATTATGCATACTTCTATGCATGAAAATAAAAATAATAAAAGTAACACTTTTGATATAAAAATTTATCCATTATGCATACTTCTATGCATGAAAATAGAAATGGTAAAAAGAACACTTTTGATATAAAAATTTATCCATTATGCATACTTCTATGCATGAAATAAAAATGGTAAAAATAACACTTTTGATATAAAAACTTATCCTTTATGCATGATATTAAAATTCAATTTCTCCATGATTATAATGAGATTCTTTCAATTAATCTAGGATGATAATTCCTAGAATATGGTAGGAAGTCCTCTTTTCATGCTAAGAATGAAATTATTTTATGCATAATTTTTATAAAAATTTTGCCATAGCTCCGCTGCTATGATTGATAAATCTCAATTTTTCTAAGGGGTAAAGCTTATCATTAAGGAAATAATTAAAATGATCTCTAATTGGATTATTAATCCATAATGGATTGAATCATCAATATACATAAACTAAAAGCATAGAAAAAAGCCATGAATTTGGCCTCAAGCATAGCTTAATCTTGGGTTAAGGAAAAGCTTTATGAAAAGCTTGATTTGGATTGAGAATGGGTCATGAGTATGACCATTTCTTGAGTGAAAGAGAGAAATTACATAAAAACCATTAGAATTTAAACATAAATGAAAATTAACTTCAATAGCATTTATTAAATTATGTAACTCTTCACTACTATTCACCAATTAACTTCAATAGCATTTAAAAAACCATACCAATTAAGCTTCTCAAGCTTGAGAGGGGTTGAGAAGAGAGAAACATTGAGAAATATGGAAAAGAACAATATTCACTAATTACCTTACAAATTGCTTGATTCTTTGTTCACGGTAGAGGCCCCCAACCAATCAATTTGTTAAGTATATTGATGGAGCCACCAATGGGGATTGAAGAAAGAGGGAAGCTCTAAAAACTAGTGAATTATTAATGAATTCATAGTTCTTGGCTTAGGTGGAGTAGAGTAACGATGCATAAACACTATATATTTTTCAACAAGGGGGAGGCTTCTATTTATAGGAAAAATTGAGCTCCTAACCAAACAAACTGATTCTAGAATTTTCTAAATCAGTTTGGTCAATTTTTGACCATTTTTAGGTCAGTTAAGCTAACTTTTTGGAACTAGACTTGAATGAGGAGAGAGGAGAGATGAAATATCTCAATTTTTATGAGTTTAAAACTCATTCAAGCATGTGAAATATGCACCTCCTTTAAAGAACTCCCCTTCCTTACATATGTGTCATAATGGAATCATTTTAATATTGCTCATAGCTTTTTTTTTTTCTAATAAACCTTGTACATTTTCAACTCCATCTTATGTGAAATATGCACCTCCTTTAAAGAATTCCCCTTCCTTACATATGTGTCATAATGGAATC
This sequence comes from Cibotium barometz, assembly GCF_041138505.1. Classification (NCBI taxonomy): domain Eukaryota; kingdom Viridiplantae; phylum Streptophyta; class Polypodiopsida; order Cyatheales; family Cibotiaceae; genus Cibotium; species Cibotium barometz. Next base: position 8,739,726 of record NC_141065.1, on the reverse strand, counting down.
ATTTTAATATTGCTCATAGTTTTTTTACTAATAAACCTTGTACATTTTCAACTCTTCATCTTATGTGAAATATGCACCTCCTTTAAAGAATTCCCCTTCCTTACATATGTGTCATAATGGAATCATTTTAATATTGCTCATAGTTTTTTACTAATAAACCTTGTACATTTTCAACTCTTCATCTTATGTGAGCATTTACTCATTTTTGGATACCCAAAATATCTCATATTTTTAATATTGCTCATAGTTTTTTACTAATAAACCTTGTACATTTTCAACTCTTCACCTTATGTGAGCATTTACTCATTTTTGGGTATCTTCTTTTTACAAATTGGATTTATCTCCTCCCTACACATGGATTGATGCTATTGGCCCATAGGAACCTTAATTGGACCATAGTCTAAAGATTTCTGAAAATCTAGACCCTTAGACTAAGGTTCTTTATACCTATTTCCAATTAATTCCAATTGCACATTGGAAAATTCTTTTTGAATTTCTGTTTCAGGGGAACTCATCTGAATTATAAGAGATATTTTTCTATCCAAAAATATTCAAAATCTGAATATTCCTCTCTAAAATAATTTTTCTCTCTCTAGGCTAAAATAGTTAGCAACAAGGTCTTTATATTTCTGAAGAGGGTTGATTACAGGGGAAGATACTAGACATCAAAAAGGGGTTGGGGGAGGAATCTTACATTCTACCCCACTTAAAAAACGCGAGATGCCCTCATCTCGCAGTTGGAGTATGATTTCTTTCATCATCTTCTTCTTCTTCAATCACATTCAACTTTACGCCTTGGAAGTGAACGGTCGATTTTTCCCTGGTACTCTGCTGGAGTATGGATGACTTGAGAACTGTCGGTTAAGCCCTTGGTTTTTCCATTGCAGTAAAGATCTGCCCTTCTTTCCTCTTCTACTTCTTCTGAAATTGTGACTGCTCTGGCTGCTGCAGTCTGAGGTGGAATTCTTTCTCTTTGGTTGCCCCTGTTCTGGAAAGGAGTTCTGAGGTTACTCTGGGTAGAGGCAGACGGTTGATTTGGAGTTCTTCTCGGGTTACCCTGGCTTGGGTGAGACGGACCCTGATTAGACTGGTATGAAGGAATTGGTCTCTGAATTCGGGGTCCTAGACTTCCCTGTCCCCTTGACATGGCAGGAGTTGGGCAGTCTTTTAACTGATGACCAAAACCTTGGCATCCAAAACACCGGTTCTCACTTCTGGGCTCATTGTTCTGCATCCTTAAAATAGATGGTCCTCCTGAGAAAGTATTTTGGGAGAAGGATCTTCCTTCACTTTGGAGTCTTCCTGCATCTTGATTCTGAATCGGTCCTTGCTGCCTCTTTGGAGGTGGAAAGTTTGAAGTACCTTCCTGGTCTTGGAATCTTTTAAAGTTAGAGGGTGCAGGTTTTGGCGGGACCTTTACTACAAAGGCTTTGGCAAAATCCTTTGCCATTTTTACTGCTTCAGCCATGGACACGGGTTTGGCATTTTTGACCAGTGTGTCCAAAGGTTCGTTCATTGCCCGAATGAACCTGGCCATGAGCTGTTCTTCATCTAGAGGTGGTGAGTATTTGAGTAGAAGAGCAAAGGCCTGGTGATATTCTTCAATGGTTTTGTTCTGCTGCTTTAGTTCTAAAAATTTGTTCATTTTGGTTTCCAAAAATCCAGGGGGACAAAATCTCTTTCTCAAATAGGTTTTTAGGTCATTCCAAGATTGGGTATTTCTATTTAGACGGTTGGTGTCACAGTGGTTCCTCCATGCTACCCTGGCTGTTTCCACTATTTTCAACCGGCCAAGAGCTATTTTGCTCAGCTCATTATGACCTGTGACGTCAAAATACTCTTCCATGGCTTCCACCCATTTCTCCACAGTCTCACCCAGGTTCTCCCCTTCTCCTTTGAAGGGTCCTGGCTGAGTCCTATGAAGAGCCTTGCGAACATCAGGATCAAGTTCGTTATCTTCAGTGGGGTCTGGCTGCTGACGGCTACGATTTCCTCGTCTCATGATTCTGTCAAAAATTTATATATTAGAGAGAGAATAGTTATAAGATTAGAGAGGAGATTCTTATTTTTGAATACCTCAAAAACTGGGGAGAATTCTTACATTCTACCCCACTTAAAAAAAGCGCGAGATGTCCTCATCTCGTAGGAAGAGAACAACTCTTTTTCTTACGACCCAAATTATTCTGGGGTTCCTTACATTCTGGTCAACCCAACAGAATACCTTCTGAACATTCCTCCACGGGAAATTTTAGTTAAGCAAGTTCTCAATTTGTCCTCCCTTAACTTGATCTACCGGTCAACAAGTGTTAACAGTAGCAATCTGACAGCACAACCCACTAATCTCATAGTGATTTGTTCAAATCATTATCATCAATCCAGTTATGAATATCATCACTGGGACTCGTCCCATTCATCCTCATTGTGGTTTCGCTCAGCTTATTACATTTTAACTAAATTTCAGAAATCATCATTTTCAATCAGAATCCAATTCAATTTCATCAGTTTCCAAACAGAATTAAAAATCATATCAACCACATTCGAATTCATCATCTGGATAGCATTAACGCTTTTAATTTCAAGTCTTAGATTTACTCGTATATACTGTCAGTAAAGAGCTGCAGTATACTCTCGGTATATACGGGTAGTCACGGCCCTTGGAATTATAAGGTAAATACCATCATATCTAGGCCTCAAGCAAGTCAGGGATTCTATATAATTACGGTATTTCCATCTGAAGACCCAATTACCCAATTACGAATTGCAGTTTAAATATCAAATTGTATGAATTATATCACACAATTACAACCTTTTTGTGCTTCTTGATAAATTTTTGACATATTTGGTTTCTCAGTTGATCTTTATTAGCCAATTGGCTCTGATACCAACTGTGAGATCCCTGTTCCCACCGCGCAACGGGGTACTAGCAGCGGAAGTAGCACTTCTTGCGCGAGGCAGGGTCCCACACTCGGGGCCTCGTCCACGGATATCTGGACAAAAGATTAATCCGTCGGTTTTTCCAAAACCGAACCTGGAAAAACTTCCCTTATTCGGAAAGCACGGGCGATTCCTCCAGGATAACTTTTTACTCTAACGTAGTCAAGACCATTAATAATGATCAAACTGATCCGACTGCACCTATAAAGATACTCGATCAGATCAAGGAAGAAACTTACACTTGGATTATTGGGATCAACGCTTTTTTCCCCATCAAGAGGCACAGCCGTTCATTCTTATCCATAGAACAATTACTATCCGGGACTTACTTCATCTATCGTAATAACGGAAATTGAGTCTCGATTTACGGATCCATCAATCCAGCCTAACCCCATCCGATCCCATGGGTTAGCCAACCACCCAACCACTGTAGTGATGGGATCCAATTTGGAATTTGGTTAGGTTTTGTCCCGGGTACCAAGGAAAAGAGTTCCAAGGCCCCCTAGCCGGAAGTTCATGCAAACATAAAACTAGCCACACCACTTACACACCCAATATGAAATTACCTTTTTCTTAGCATCAGCTAACTTTAAAACAATCCTTTAATGAAACCATAGTACCACTGATCATAATCTTCCAATTTATCTGGTTGATTCATAATTTCCCATCATTCCTTCATCAGAGTATCTATGGCATCATTGGCAACTAGAACGCTCACCACCTGTCCACACAGGGGTCTTTTCAATAGTTCCTAGCCCATAATACTCGGCAATATAATCACTTATAAAAATCAAGATGGACTCTCGTTGAAGATCAGCAAGATCAACCAACAGATCCATATAAAGAGCCATGGACTCATCCATTGAAGACCAGCAAGGTCAATCAACCAGATCCATGCCCGGTTTCACAAAACAACTCTTACTCCTTGTTCCAATATCTTCCTCGACGCACGCGTGGGTATCCTAGGCGACCCAGAGCCCGAGCACCGTATGGTCAGCACCCTCTAGGATCCTTCGCAGGTGACCTAGCGCTTCACTCATAGGCCGCTTCCTTGGTCCCTCATCCACCGTACCGGAAGCTCACCATTTTAATCGAACCGAGGCTGGTCAAGACCTCGGTCGACCTTGCTACGCGAGACGTCCTCCATTGACTCTCCGTCAGCAGTTGCAACTTTATCAGTTAGGTCTCCACGACCTTAATCACAAGACGGTCAAAATGCTTCCCCAGCATTCTTGACATAAAACAGCCATTTACAAACAGCATTTATAAACAGTTTACAAATACAATTTCTATATTAACTCTCATTTTTTCACATTATCCCTCATTAATCCACATTACTTATTCCACATTCCATTTATATGTGTACTCATCCAATCATATCATTTTCCATCTCTTCACTTCAGATTCCTTCACATCACATATCATATATTCACATCCATATCCACATCCATACATCCACATCCACATCCACATTCACATCCATACATCCACATCCACATCCACATCCACATTCACATCCATACATCCATATCCACATCCATACATCCACATCCATACATCCACATCCACATCCACATTCACATCCATACATCCACATCTACATGCTTACCTCCATTTTCACATCCTCATTTATACATGCACATCCCATATCCACATTCATACATACACATCCACATCCACATTCACATCCATACATCCACATCTACATGCTTGCCTCCATTTTTACATCCTCATTTATACATCCACATTCATACATACACATCCATATCCACATCCATACATCCACATCCACATGCATACATCTACTATCACGTCCTCATTCATACATCCACATCCACATACATACATACATCCACATCCACATTCCCATTCACATCTATACATCCACATCTACATCCACATACATACATACATCCACATCCACATTCCACATTCACATCTATACAGCCACATCTACATCCACATTCACATCTATGCATAAACATCTTCATGCATACATCCCTTTCCACATTCATACATCCACACTCCCATCTCCACATCCACACATCCACACTCCCATCTCCACATCCACACATCCACATACATACATCCATTTCCACATTCCGATTCATATAACCCCATATGCCTTCACATCTAATCTTTTACATCACATCCATTCTCGCCCTATCACAACCCATATACATCTTATCCTATCACATACAATTCTTACCTCATCCCATACACATCTTATCAAATCTTAATTCATCTTATCACCTCATAACTTATTTCATAAGCATCTTATCACCTCTTGTCACATCTTATACACCTCTTATCACATCCTATCACATCTCATATCTATTTATAGAATACAAGAGAATTCTTATATTTGATATAAGATTTCTTTACACATTTATTTATGCATAAATTCTATTTAAGGAGATTAATACTTTCGAAGTGAAAATCAATCTTTTATGCATCTTCTTATTGTAAGGTTCCCCCCTTCCACAAATAGGGGAAACGCTTAAGATAGTCCACTAAGTCTTAACTTGGAGAAAATTTCCTACTCATCGACACCTTGACCATACAGAGATTCAAGGATACGATTCATAGGTAAGACCTAGTTCTATCCCGCAGGGGGAGCGTGGTCTTCTAAAATCAAATCACCCATAGGGTAATTGATCACATAAATTGGGTAACTACTAGTCTTGATTCCTAGAGACAACGCTTTTTTCCTCATCCATGCAAGGCACAGCCGTTGGCCTAGTCTTCTAGAATAGAATTGCTCGAGAACCTATTTATCTAACGTAGGGCTTTCACTTAGTATGTTGGAAAGCTACCCGACTAATCGGGTCCACCCGTCCGTAGGATGGTGCCGTCGGGGCATTCCATCCTCCCACTTTCCACCCTACTCACGCGTCAATTTGTTTTCTAATTAATCCTACCACACTGTTTGACATAAACAAACATGTTCCTTAATTAAGGCCCTTTCACAAGGTTTATTAAAACAGCCTTTGCCTTTTTCCACAATACAATAATGCCAAAGATAAGATTTATAAAAACAAAGTTTAAACATGAATCAATTTCGTACAAGCCAAACTGGCTCTCTTATTCTTTTCCTTTATACCGCCGATGATCTAGAATTCGGCCTTCCAGCCTCCACATGCTGGGCAAAACCCTACGGGACCATACACCTCATCGTCGGCCGCTGGCGAGGACTCAAGCCGGCCTGTCGCCCTCTCAGGCTCCATCGCTCGATCCTCCCGCCCCTCAGAGGGATGTCTGCGCACTAGGGTGGGCTAATTCACCGCACTAGCCTGGGCCCTCAGAACTAGGCAGCATCATCACAATCACTTGCCTCAATCGGCAAACCTCATTCTCCCAATGGTATGAGGGATACCATGGGCCAACTCCGAGCCTTACTAACGTCTCCGCCGTCTGGCTATACAAGCACAAGAACGGGGCAGCGTCAAGGCAGGGAGAAGTTATACCTGTACCTTAATTTAACCAAGATAGCAATCCATTTATTCAACTAAACCATAGTACTAGAATCCATGTTACCTTCTCAAGAAAACAATCCTTTTCACAAAGATTTTAGCATTTCAACTTGAGATTGCGATAAGACATTCTTTATTCAGGCATATGCTATTGCTTAAAAGAATACAAACTTTAAATGGTAAATCAATCAAATAGATCACTGTAACAATCAATAGAGAAGCCGGGGCCATACCTCAACCCCTAAGAATGATATGTAAATGAAAAATAAAATATGTATATACCTTATAGAAATTTGTCGTTTATCGTTGCCTTTGCTCGTTATTAACAAGAGCTTTAGAATATAGAGTCTTCTAATACTTTCTCTTATGATTGAAATCATCCAATCATCTCCAAGCTTTATCTCCTCTTACTTATACTGTGACTCTTCTCTCTTTCTAAGATCTATGGTGGCAAAATAGCCTTCTCTTACAGGGCTACGGCATACTATTCTTTCTCTAAAGAAAAGCTATGGAGTTTTGGTCTCTTCCTCCGAAAGACTATAGCAATCTAAGCTTCTTTTCTGAGATATTAGATAAGAATGAAGGGATATATGCATCTCAAACTCTAGGATTACCTTGAGGCTACTTGCTGTCTTCTCACAGTTTTCTCTATGTAAAGACCCTGACAGAAACAGCAAACTGTTTCGGCCATAACTCTCTGATAAAAACTCAGAATATAGTCATGTGACCAGTCAAAAGAACGGGAAGGCATCTAGTCTACAAGCCAGCGCGGGCAGAATAGGCAAAAACGTCTGTATATAGCCGCAAACGCACTATCTTTAGAAACGCGTTGTTTTTCCACATTTTTAGTATGCATGGACTCTAAATGTGTAAAAGTACTCTAAATATGACCTCTTATCACCTAAATTCGAAATTCTATTTTTGGAGATACTTATCTCTTAATAAAACTATTCTTATGTTCTTATTTCTTTTAAGATTTTTGGAGCTAATATTTTTATTTTAACACTTTCCTAATGTTTCTAGCCTTATTGTCTCACTCTTTCTAATTACACTCTCTTTTCTTATTGAAATCTATATTAAAAGAGACACAAACATACATGGCTTGGGAGGGACATTACACTTATGCATCAATTCAATTTGGTAGGAATTACACTTTTAGAATAAAAGAATTTCTCTTATGCATCTAAGTTATGCATAAAATCCATTTATGAGGAAAATCACACTTTTAGTATAAAAAGAATATCTTTTATGCATACCTCTATGCATGAAATCCAATATGATAAAAGTAACACTCTTACAATAAAATAATCAACTTTTATGCATACCTCTATGCACGAAATTCAATTATGATAAAAGTCACACTTTTATAATAAAATAATCAATCTTTATGCATACCTCTATGCATGAAATTCAAATATGATAAAAGACACACTTTTATAATAAAATAATCAACTTTTATGCATACCTTTATGCATGAAATTCAAATATGATAAAAGTAACACTTTGGACATAAAAATTTATTCATTATTAGTATACTTCTATGCATGAAATAAAAATGATAAAAGTAATACTTTTGATATAAAAATTTATTCATTATGTATACTTTTATGCATGAAATAAAAATGATAAAAGTAACACTTTTGATATAAAAATTTATCCTTTATGCATACTTCTATGCATGAAAATAAAAATGATAAAAATAACACTTTTGATATAAAAATTTATTCTTTATGCATACTTCTATGCATGAAAATAAAAATTGATGAAAATAACACTTTTGATATAAAAAATTATCCATTATGCATACTTCTATGCATGAAAATAAAAATGGTAAAAGTAACACTTTTGATATAAAAATTTATCCATTATGCATAGTTCTATGCATGAAAATAAAAATAATAAAAGTAACACTTTTGATATAAAAATTTATCCATTATGCATACTTCTATGCATGAAAATAAAAATAATAAAAGTAACACTTTTGATATAAAAATTTATCCATTATGCATACTTCTATGCATGAAAATAGAAATGGTAAAAATAACACTTTTGATATAAAAATTTATCCATTATGCATACTTCTATGCATGAAATAAAAATGGTAAAAATAACACTTTTGATATAAAAACTTATCCTTTATGCATGATATTAAAATTCAATTTCTCCATGATTATAATGAGATTCTTTCAATTAATCTAGGATGATAATTCCTAGAATATGGTAGGAAGTCCTCTTTTCATGCTAAGAATGAAATTATTTTATGCATAATTTTTATAAAAATTTTGCCATAGCTCCGCTGCTATGACTGATAAATCTCAATTTTTCTAAGGGGTAAAGCTTATCATTAAGGAAATAATTAAAATGATCTCTAATTGGATTATTAATCCATAATGGATTGAATCATCAATATACATAAACTAAAAGCATAGAAAAAAGCCATGAATTTGGCCTCAAGCATAGCTTAATCTTGGGTTAAGGAAAAGCTTTATGAAAAGCTTGATTTGGATTGAGAATGGGTCATGAGTATGACCATTTCTTGAGTGAAAGAGAGAAATTACATAAAAACCATTAGAATTTAAACATAAATGAAAATTAACTTCAATAGCATTTATTAAATTATGTAACTCTTCACTACTATTCACCAATTAACTTCAATAGCATTTAAAAAACCATACCAATTAAGCTTCTCAAGCTTGAGAGGGGTTGAGAAGAGAGAAACATTGAGAAATATGGAAAAGAACAATATTCACTAATTACCTTACAAATTGCTTGATTCTTTGTTCACGGTAGAGGCCCCCAACCAATCAATTTGTTAAGTATATTGATGGAGCCACCAATGGGGATTGAAGAAAGAGGGAAGCTCTAAAAACTAGTGAATTATTAATGAATTCATAGTTCTTGGCTTAGGTGGAGTAGAGTAACGATGCATAAACACTATATATTTTTCAACAAGGAGGAGGCTTCTATTTATAGGAAAAATTGAGCTCCTAACCAAACAAACTGATTCTAGAATTTTCTAAATCAGTTTGGTCAATTTTTGACCATTTTTAGGTCAGTTAAGCTAACTTTTTGGAACTAGACTTGAATGAGGAGAGAGGAGAGATGAAATATCTCAATTTTTATGAGTTTAAAACTCATTCAAGCATGTGAAATATGCACCTCCTTTAAAGAACTCCCCTTCCTTACATATGTGTCATAATGGAATCATTTTAATATTGCTCATAGCTTTTTTTTTTCTAAAAAACCTTATACATTTTCAACTCCATCTTATGTGAAATATGCACCTCCTTTAAAGAATTCCCCTTCCTTACATATGTGTCATAATGGAATCATTTTAATATTGCTCATAGTTTTTTTACTAATAAACCTTGTACATTTTCAACTCTTCATCTTATGTGAAATATGCACCTCCTTTAAAGAATTCCCCTTCCTTACATATGTGTCATAATGGAATCATTTTAATATTGCTCATAGTTTTTTACTAATAAACCTTGTACATTTTCAACTCTTCATCTTATGTGAGCATTTACTCATTTTTGGATACCCAAAATATCTCATATTTTTAATATTGCTCATAGTTTTTTACTAATAAACCTTGTACATTTTCAACTCTTCACCTTATGTGAGCATTTACTCATTTTTGGGTATCTTCTTTTTACAAATTGGATTTATCTCCTCCCTACACATGGATTGATGCTATTGGCCCATAGGAACCTTAATTGGACCATAGTCTAAAGATTTCTGAAAATCTAGACCCTTAGACTAAGGTTCTTTATACCTATTTCCAATTAATTCCAATTGCACATTGGAAAATTCTTTTTGAATTTCTGTTTCAGGGGAACTTATCTGAATTATAAGAGATATTTTTCTATCCAAAAATATTCAAAATCTGAATATTCCTCTCTAAAATAATTTTTCTCTCTCTAGGCTAAAATAGTTAGCAACAAGGTCTTTATATTTCTGAAGAGGCTTGATTACAGGGGAAGATACTAGACATCAAAAAGGGGTTGGGGGAGGAATCTTACATTCTACCCCACTTAAAAAACGCGAGATGTCCTCATCTCGCAGTTGGAGTATGATTTCTTTCATCATCTTCTTCTTCTTCAATCACATTCAACTTTACGCCTTGGAAGTGAACGGTCGATTTTTCCCTGGTACTCTGCTGGAGTATGGATGACTTGAGAACTGTCGGTTAAGCCCTTGGTTTTTCAATTGCAGTAAAGATCTGCCCTTCTTTCCTCTTCTACTTCTTCTGAAATTGTGACTGCTCTGGCTGCTGCAGTCTGAGGTGGAATTCTTTCTCTTTGGTTGCCCCTGTTCTGGAAAGGAGTTCTGAGGTTACTCTGGGTAGAGGCAGACGGTTGATTTGGAGTTCTTCTCGGGTTACCCTGGCTTGGGTGAGACGGACCCTGATTAGACTGGTATGAAGGAATTGGTCTCTGAATTCGGGGTCCTAGACTTCCCTGTCCCCTTGACATGGCAGGAGTTGGGCAGTCTTTTAACTGATGACCAAAACCTTGGCATCCAAAACACCGGTTCTCACTTCTGGGCTCATTGTTCTGCATCCTTAAAATAGATGGTCCTCCTGAGAAAGTATTTTGGGAGAAGGATCTTCCTTCACTTTGGAGTCTTCCTGCATCTTGATTCTGAATCGGTCCTTGCTGCCTCTTTGGAGGTGGAAAGTTTGAAGTACCTTCCTGGTCTTGGAATCTTTTAAAGTTAGAGGGTGCAGGTTTTGGCGGGACCTTTACTACAAAGGCTTTGGCAAAATCCTTTGCCATTTTTACTGCTTCAGCCATGGACACGGGTTTGGCATTTTTGACCAGTGTGTCCAAAGGTTCGTTCATTGCCCGAATGAACCTGGCCATGAGCTGTTCTTCATCTAGAGGTGGTGAGTATTTGAGTAGAAGAGCAAAGGCCTGGTGATATTCTTCAATGGTTTTGTTCTGCTGCTTTAGTTCTAAAAATTTGTTCATTTTGGTTTCCAAAAATCCAGGGGGACAAAATCTCTTTCTCAAATAGGTTTTTAGGTCATTCCAAGATTGGGTATTTCTATTTAGACGGTTGGTGTCACAGTGGTTCCTCCATGCTACCCTGGCTGTTTCCACTATTTTCAACCGGCCAAGAGCTATTTTGCTCAGCTCATTATGACCTGTGACATCAAAATACTCTTCCATGGCTTCCACCCATTTCTCCACAGTCTCACCCAGGTTCTCCCCTTCTCCTTTGAAGGGTCCTGGCTGAGTCCTATGAAGAGCCTTGCGAACATCAGGATCAAGTTCGTTATCTTCAGTGGGGTCTGGCTGCTGACGGCTACGATTTCCTCGTCTCATGATTCTGTCAAAAATTTATATATTAGAGAGAGAATAGTTATAAGATTAGAGAGGAGATTCTTATTTTTGAATACCTCAAAAACTGGGGAGAATTCTTACATTCTACCCCACTTAAAAAAAGCGCGAGATGTCCTCATCTCGTAGGAAGAGAACAACTCTTTTTCTTACGACCCAAATTATTCTGGGGTTCCTTACATTCTGGTCAACCCAACAGAATACCTTCTGAACATTCCTCCACGGGAAATTTTAGTTAAGCAAGTTCTCAATTTGTCCTCCCTTAACTTGATATACCGGTCAACAAGTGTTAACAGTAGCAATCTGACAGCACAACCCACTAATCTCATAGTGATTTGTTGAAATCATTATCATCAATCCAGTTATGAATATCATCACTGGGACTCGTCCCATTCATCCTCATTGTGGTTTCGCTCAGCTTATTACATTTTAACTAAATTTCAGAAATCATCATTTTCAATCAGAATCCAATTCAATTTCATCAGTTTCCAAACAGAATTAAAAATCATATCAACCACATTCGAATTCATCATCTGGATAGCATTAACGCTTTTAATTTCAAGTCTTAGATTTACTCGTATATACTGTCAGTAAAGAGCTGCAGTATACTCTCGGTATATACGGGTAGTCACGGCCCTTGGAATTATAAGGTAAATACCATCATATCTAGGCCTCAAGCAAGTCAGGGATTCTATATAATTACGGTATTTCCATCCGAAGACCCAATTACCCAATTACGAATTGCAGTTTAAATATCAAATTGTATGAATTATATCACACAATTACAACCTTTTTGTGCTTCTTGATAAATTTTTGACATATTTGGTTTCTCAGTTGATCTTTATTAGCCAATTGGCTCTGATACCAACTGTGAGATCCCTGTTCCCACCGCGCAACGGGGTACTAGCAGCGGAAGTAGCACTTCTTGCGCGAGGCAGGGTCCCACACTCGGGGCCTCGTCCACGGATATCCGGACAAAAGATTAATCCATCGGTTTTTCCAAAACCGAACCTGGAAAAACTTCCCTTATTCGGAAAGCACGGGCGATTCCTCCAGGATAACTTTTTACTCTAACGTAGTCAAGACCATTAATAATGATCAAACTGATCCGACTGCACCTATAAAGATACTCGATCAGATCAAGGAAGAAACTTGCACTTGGATCATTGGGATCAACGCTTTTTTCCCCATCAAGAGGCACAGCCGTTGATTCTTATCCATAGAACAATTACTATCCGGGACTTACTTCATCTATCGTAATAACGGAAATTGAGTCTCGATTTACGGATCCATCAATCCAGCCTAACCCCATCCGCCGATCCCATGGGTTAGCCAACCACCCAACCATTGTAGTGATGGGATCCAATTTGGAATTTGGTTAGGTTTTGTCCCGGGTACCAAGGAAAAGAGTTCCAAGGCCCCCTAGCCGGAAGTTCATGCAAACATAAAACTAGCCACACCACTTACACACCCAATATGAAATTACCTTTTTCTTAGCATCAGCTAACTTTAAAACAATCCTTTAGTGAAACCATAGTACCACTGATCATAATCTTCCAATTTATCCGGTTGATTCATAATTTCCCATCATTCCTTCATCAGAGTATCTATGGCATCATTGGCAACTAGAACGCTCACCACCTGTCCACACAGGGGTCTTTTCAATAGTTCCTAGCCCATAATACTCGGCAATATAATCACTTATAAAAATCAAGATGGACTCTCGTTGAAGATCAGCAAGATCAACCAACAGATCCATATAAAGAGCCATGGACTCATCCATTGAAGACCAGCAAGGTCAATCAACCAGATCCATGCCCGGTTTCACAAAACAACTCTTACTCCTTGTTCCAATATCTTCCTCGACGCACGCGTGGGTATCCTAGGCGACCCAGAGCCCGAGCACCGTATGGTCAGCACCCTCTAGGATCCTTCGCAGGTGACCTAGCGCTTCACTCATAGGCCGCTTCCTTGGTCCCTCATCCACCGTACCGGAAGCTCACCATTTTAATCGAACCGAGGCTGGTCAAGACCTCGGTCGACCTTGCTACGCGAGACGTCCTCCATTGACTCTCCGTCAGCAGTTGCAACTTTATCAGTTAGGTCTCCACGACCTTAATCACAAGACGGTCAAAATGCTTCCCCAGCATTCTTGACATAAAACAGCCATTTACAAACAGCATTTATAAACAGTTTACAAATACAATTTTTATATTAACTCTCATTTTTCCACATTATCCCTCATTAATCCACATTACTTATTCCACATTCCATTTATATGTGTACTCATCCAATCATATCATTTTCCATCTCTTCACTTCAGATTCCTTCACATCACATATCATATATTCACATCCATATCCACATCCATACATCCACATCCACATCCACATTCACATCCATACATCCACATCCACATCCACATCCACATTCACATCCATACATCCATATCCACATCCATACATCCACATCCATACATCCACATCCACATCCACATTCACATCCATACATCCACATCTACATGCTTACCTCCATTTTCACATCCTCATTTATACATCCACATCCCATATCCACATTCATACATACACATCCACATCCACATTCACATCCATACATCCACATCTACATGCTTGCCTCCATTTTCACATCCTCATTTATACATCCACATTCATACATACACATCCATATCCACATCCATACATCCACATCCACATGCATACATCTACTATCACGTCCTCATTCATACATCCACATCCACATACATACATACATCCACATCCACATTCCCATTCACATCTATACATCCACATCTACATCCACATACATACATACATCCACATCCACATTCCACATTCACATCTATACAGCCACATCTACATCCACATTCACATCTATGCATAAACATCTTCATGCATACATCCCTTTCCACATTCATACATCCACACTCCCATCTCCACATCCACACATCCACACTCCCATCTCCACATCCACACATCCACATACATACATCCATTTCCACATTCCGATTCATATAACCCCATATGCCTTCACATCTAATCTTTTACATCACATCCATTCTCGCCCTATCACAACCCATATACATCTTATCCTATCACATACAATTCTTACCTCATCCCATACACATCTTATCAAATCTTAATTCATCTTATCACCTCATAACTTATTTCATAAGCATCTTATCACCTCTTGTCACATCTTATACACCTCTTATCACATCCTATCACATCTCATATCTATTTATAGAATACAAGAGAATTCTTATATTTGATATAAGATTTCTTTACACATTTATTTATGCATAAATTCTATTTAAGGAGATTAATACTTTCGAAGTGAAAATCAATCTTTTATGCATCTTCTTATGCATCAATTCAATTTGGTAGGAATTACACTTTTAGAATAAAAGAATTTCTCTTATGCATCTAAGTTATGCATAAAATCCATTTATGAGGAAAATCACACTTTTAGTATAAAAAGAATATCTTTTATGCATACCTCTATGCATGAAATCCAATATGATAAAAGTAACACTCTTACAATAAAATAATCAACTTTTATGCATACCTCTATGCACAAAATTCAATTATGATAAAAGTCACACTTTTATAATAAAATAATCAATCTTTATGCATACCTCTATGCATGAAATTCAAATATGATAAAAGACACACTTTTATAATAAAATAATCAACTTTTATGCATACCTTTATGCATGAAATTCAAATATGATAAAAGTAACACTTTGGACATAAAAATTTATTCATTATTAGTATACTTCTATGCATGAAATAAAAATGATAAAAGTAATACTTTTGATATAAAAATTTATTCATTATGTATACTTTTATGCATGAAATAAAAATGATAAAAGTAACACTTTTGATATAAAAATTTATCCTTTATGCATACTTCTATGCATGAAAATAAAAATGATAAAAATAACACTTTTGATATAAAAATTTATTCTTTATGCATACTTCTATGCATGAAAATAAAAATTGATGAAAATAACACTTTTGATATAAAAAATTATCCATTATGCATACTTCTATGCATGAAAATAAAAATGGTAAAAGTAACACTTTTGATATAAAAATTTATCCATTATGCATAGTTCTATGCATGAAAATAAAAATAATAAAAGTAACACTTTTGATATAAAAATTTATCCATTATGCATACTTCTATGCATGAAAATAAAAATAATAAAAGTAACACTTTTGATATAAAAATTTATCCATTATGCATACTTCTATGCATGAAAATAGAAATGGTAAAAAGAACGCTTTTGATATAAAAATTTATCCATTATGCATACTTCTATGCATGAAATAAAAATGGTAAAAATAACACTTTTGATATAAAAACTTATCCTTTATGCATGATATTAAAATTCAATTTCTCCATGATTATAATGAGATTCTTTCAATTAATCTAGGATGATAATTCCTAGAATATGGTAGGAAGTCCTCTTTTCATGCTAAGAATGAAATTATTTTATGCATAATTTTTATAAAAATTTTGCCATAGCTCCGCTGCTATGACTGATAAATCTCAATTTTTCTAAGGGGTAAAGCTTATCATTAAGGAAATAATTAAAATGATCTCTAATTGGATTATTAATCCATAATGGATTGAATCATCAATATACATAAACTAAAAGCATAGAAAAAAGCCATGAATTTGGCCTCAAGCATAGCTTAATCTTGGGTTAAGGAAAAGCTTTATGAAAAGCTTGATTTGGATTGAGAATGGGTCATGAGTATGACCATTTCTTGAGTGAAAGAGAGAAATTACATAAAAACCATTAGAATTTAAACATAAATGAAAATTAACTTCAATAGCATTTATTAAATTATGTAACTCTTCACTACTATTCACCAATTAACTTCAATAGCATTTAAAAAACCATACCAATTAAGCTTCTCAAGCTTGAGAGGGGTTGAGAAGAGAGAAACATTGAGAAATATGGAAAAGAACAATATTCACTAATTACCTTACAAATTGCTTGATTCTTTGTTCACGGTAGAGGCCCCCAACCAATCAATTTGTTAAGTATATTGATGGAGCCACCAATGGGGATTGAAGAAAGAGGGAAGCTCTAAAAACTAGTGAATTATTAATGAATTCATAGTTCTTCGCTTAGGTGGAGTAGAGTAACGATGCATAAACACTATATATTTTTCAACAAGGGGGAGGCTTCTATTTATAGGAAAAATTGAGCTCCTAACCAAACAAACTGATTCTAGAATTTTCTAAATCAGTTTGGTCAATTTTTGACCATTTTTAGGTCAGTTAAGCTAACTTTTTGGAACTAGACTTGAATGAGGAGAGAGGAGAGATGAAATATCTCAATTTTTATGAGTTTAAAACTCATTCAAGCATGTGAAATATGCACCTCCTTTAAAGAACTCCCCTTCCTTACATATGTGTCATAATGGAATCATTTTAATATTGCTCATAGCTTTTTTTTCTTCTAATAAACCTTGTACATTTTCAACTCCATCTTATGTGAAATATGCACCTCCTTTAAAGAATTCCCCTTCCTTACATATGTGTCATAATGGAATCATTTTAATATTGCTCATAGTTTTTTTACTAATAAACCTTGTACATTTTCAACTCTTTATCTTATGTGAAATATGCACCTCCTTTAAAGAATTCCCCTTCCTTACATATGTGTCATAATGGAATCATTTTAATATTGCTCATAGTTTTTTACTAATAAACCTTGTACATTTTCAACTCTTCATCTTATGTGAGCATTTACTCATTTTTGGATACCCAAAATATCTCATATTTTTAATATTGCTCATAGTTTTTTACTAATAAACCTTGTACATTTTCAACTCTTCACCTTATGTGAGCATTTACTCATTTTTGGGTATCTTCTTTTTACAAATTGGATTTATCTCCTCCCTACACATGGATTGATGCTATTGGCCCATAGGAACCTTAATTGGACCATAGTCTAAAGATTTCTGAAAATCTAGACCCTTAGACTAAGGTTCTTTATACCTATTTCCAATTAATTCCAATTGCACATTGGAAAATTCTTTTTGAATTTCTGTTTCAGGGGAACTCATCTGAATTATAAGAGATATTTTTCTATCCAAAAATATTCAAAATCTGAATATTCCTCTCTAAAATAATTTTTCTCTCTCTAGGCTAAAATAGTTAGCAACAAGGTCTTTATATTTCTGAAGAGGGTTGATTACAGGGGAAGATACTAGACATCAAAAAGGGGTTGGGGGAGGAATCTTACATTCTACCCCACTTAAAAAACGCGAGATGTCCTCATCTCGCAGTTGGAGTATGATTTCTTTCATCATCTTCTTCTTCTTCAATCACATTCAACTTTACGCCTTGGAAGTGAACGGTCGATTTTTCCCTGGTACTCTGCTGGAGTATGGATGACTTGAGAACTGTCGGTTAAGCCCTTGGTTTTTCAATTGCAGTAAAGATCTGCCCTTCTTTCCTCTTCTACTTCTTCTGAAATTGTGACTGCTCTGGCTGCAGTCTGAGGTGGAATTCTTTCTCTTTGGTTGCCCCTGTTCTGGAAAGGAGTTCTGAGGTTACTCTGGGTAGAGGCAGACGGTTGATTTGGAGTTCTTCTCGGGTTACCCTGGCTTGGGTGAGACGGACCCTGATTAGACTGGTATGAAGGAATTGGTCTCTGAATTCGGGGTCCTAGACTTCCCTGTCCCCTTGACATGGCAGGAGTTGGGCAGTCTTTTAACTGATGACCAAAACCTTGGCATCCAAAACACCGGTTCTCACTTCTGGGCTCATTGTTCTGCATCCTTAAAATAGATGGTCCTCCTGAGAAAGTATTTTGGGAGAAGGATCTTCCTTCACTTTGGAGTCTTCCTGCATCTTGATTCTGAATCGGTCCTTGCTGCCTCTTTGGAGGTGGAAAGTTTGAAGTACCTTCCTGGGCTTGGAATCTTTTAAAGTTAGAGGGTGCAGGTTTTGGCGGGACCTTTACTACAAAGGCTTTGGCAAAATCCTTTGCCATTTTTACTGCTTCAGCCATGGACACGGGTTTGGCATTTTTGACCAGTGTGTCCAAAGGTTCGTTCATTGCCCGAATGAACCTGGCCATGAGCTGTTCTTCATCTAGAGGTGGTGAGTATTTGAGTAGAAGAGCAAAGGCCTGGTGATATTCTTCAATGGTTTTGTTCTGCTGCTTTAGTTCTAAAAATTTGTTCATTTTGGTTTCCAAAAATCCAGGGGGACAAAATCTCTTTCTCAAATAGGTTTTTAGGTCATTCCAAGATTGGGTATTTCTATTTAGACGGTTGGTGTCACAGTGGTTCCTCCATGCTACCCTGGCTGTTTCCACTATTTTCAACCGGCCAAGAGCTATTTTGCTCAGCTCATTATGACCTGTGACGTCAAAATACTCTTCCATGGCTTCCACCCATTTCTCCACAGTCTCACCCAGGTTCTCCCCTTCTCCTTTGAAGGGTCCTGGCTGAGTCCTATGAAGAGCCTTGCGAACATCAGGATCAAGTTCGTTATCTTCAGTGGGGTCTGGCTGCTCTGACGGCTACGATTTCCTCGTCTCATGATTCTGTCAAAAATTTATATATTAGAGAGAGAATAGTTATAAGATTAGAGAGGAGATTCTTATTTTTGAATACCTCAAAAACTGGGGAGAATTCTTACATTCTACCCCACTTAAAAAAAGCGCGAGATGTCCTCATCTCGTAGGAAGAGAACAACTCTTTTTCTTACGACCCAAATTATTCTGGGGTTCCTTACATTCTGGTCAACCCAACAGAATACCTTCTGAACATTCCTCCACGGGAAATTTTAGTTAAGCAAGTTCTCAATTTGTCCTCCCTTAACTTGATATACCGGTCAACAAGTGTTAACAGTAGCAATCTGACAGCACAACCCACTAATCTCATAGTGATTTGTTGAAATCATTATCATCAATCCAGTTATGAATATCATCACTGGGACTCGTCCCATTCATCCTCATTGTGGTTTCGCTCAGCTTATTACATTTTAACTAAATTTCAGAAATCATCATTTTCAATCAGAATCCAATTCAATTTCATCAGTTTCCAAACAGAATTAAAAATCATATCAACCACATTCGAATTCATCATCTGGATAGCATTAACGCTTTTAATTTCAAGTCTTAGATTTACTCGTATATACTGTCAGTAAAGAGCTGTAGTATACTCTCGGTATATACGGGTAGTCACGGCCCTTGGAATTATAAGGTAAATACCATCATATCTAGGCCTCAAGCAAGTCAGGGATTCTATATAATTACGGTATTTCCATCCGAAGACCCAATTACCCAATTACGAATTGCAGTTTAAATATCAAATTGTATGAATTATATCACACAATTACAACCTTTTTGTGCTTCTTGATAAATTTTTGACATATTTGGTTTCTCAGTTGATCTTTATTAGCCAATTGGCTCTGATACCAACTGTGAGATCCCTGTTCCCACCGCGCAACGGGGTACTAGCAGCGGAAGTAGCACTTCTTGCGCGAGGCAGGGTCCCACACTCGGGGCCTCGTCCACGGATATCCGGACAAAAGATTAATCCATCGGTTTTTCCAAAACCGAACCTGGAAAAACTTCCCTTATTCGGAAAGCACGGGCGATTCCTCCAGGATAACTTTTTACTCTAACGTAGTCAAGACCATTAATAATGATCAAACTGATCCGACTGCACCTATAAAGATACTCGATCAGATCAAGGAAGAAACTTGCACTTGGATCATTGGGATCAACGCTTTTTTCCCCATCAAGAGGCACAGCCGTTGATTCTTATCCATAGAACAATTACTATCCGGGACTTACTTCATCTATCGTAATAACGGAAATTGAGTCTCGATTTACGGATCCATCAATCCAGCCTAACCCCATCCGATCCCATGGGTTAGCCAACCACCCAACCACTGTAGTGATGGGATCCAATTTGGAATTTGGTTAGGTTTTGTCCCGGGTACCAAGGAAAAGAGTTCCAAGGCCCCCTAGCCGGAAGTTCATGCAAACATAAAACTAGCCACACCACTTACACACCCAATATGAAATTACCTTTTTCTTAGCATCAGCTAACTTTAAAACAATCCTTTAGTGAAACCATAGTACCACTGATCATAATCTTCCAATTTATCCGGTTGATTCATAATTTCCCATCATTCCTTCATCAGAGTATCTATGGCATCATTGGCAACTAGAACGCTCACCACCTGTCCACACAGGGGTCTTTTCAATAGTTCCTAGCCCATAATACTCGGCAATATAATCACTTATAAAAATCAAGATGGACTCTCGTTGAAGATCAGCAAGATCAACCAACAGATCCATATAAAGAGCCATGGACTCATCCATTGAAGACCAGCAAGGTCAATCAACCAGATCCATGCCCGGTTTCACAAAACAACTCTTACTCCTTGTTCCAATATCTTCCTCGACGCACGCGTGGGTATCCTAGGCGACCCAGAGCCCGAGCACCGTATGGTCAGCACCCTCTAGGATCCTTCGCAGGTGACCTAGCGCTTCACTCATAGGCCGCTTCCTTGGTCCCTCATCCACCGTACCGGAAGCTCACCATTTTAATCGAACCGAGGCTGGTCAAGACCTCGGTCGACCTTGCTACGCGAGACGTCCTCCATTGACTCTCCGTCAGCAGTTGCAACTTTATCAGTTTGGTCTCCACGACCTTAATCACAAGACGGTCAAAATGCTTCCCCAGCATTCTTGACATAAAACAGCCATTTACAAACAGCATTTATAAACAGTTTACAAATACAATTTCTATATTAACTCTCATTTTTCCACATTATCCCTCATTAATCCACATTACTTATTCCACATTCCATTTATATGTGTACTCATCCAATCATATCATTTTCCATCTCTTCACTTCAGATTCCTTCACATCACATATCATATATTCACATCCATATCCACATCCATACATCCACATCCACATCCACATTCACATCCATACATCCACATCCACATCCACATCCACATCCACATTCACATCCATACATCCATATCCACATCCATACATCCACATCCATATCCACATCCATACATCCACATCCACATCCACATTCACATCCATACATCCACATCTACATGCTTACCTCCATTTTCACATCCTCATTTATACATCCACATCCCATATCCACATTCATACATACACATCCACATCCACATTCATATCCATACATCCACATCTACATGCTTGCCTCCATTTTCACATCCTCATTTATACATCCACATTCATACATACACATCCATATCCACATCCATACATCCACATCCACATGCATACATCTACTATCACGTCCTCATTCATACATCCACATCCACATACATACATACATCCACATCCACATTCCCATTCACATCTATACATCCACATACATACATACATCCACATCCACATTCCACATTCACATCTATACAGCCACATCTACATCCACATTCACATCTATGCATAAACATCTTCATGCATACATCCCTTTCCACATTCATACATCCACACTCCCATCTCCACATCCACACATCCACACTCCCATCTCCACATCCACACATCCACATACATACATCCATTTCCACATTCCGATTCATATAACCCCATATGCCTTCACATCTAATCTTTTACATCACATCCATTCTCGCCCTATCACAACCCATATACATCTTATCCTATCACATACAATTCTTA
This sequence comes from Cibotium barometz, assembly GCF_041138505.1. Classification (NCBI taxonomy): domain Eukaryota; kingdom Viridiplantae; phylum Streptophyta; class Polypodiopsida; order Cyatheales; family Cibotiaceae; genus Cibotium; species Cibotium barometz. The sequence goes on along the minus strand of NC_141065.1, from coordinate 8,717,232 downwards.
CCTCATCCCATACACATCTTATCAAATCTTAATTCATCTTATCACCTCATAACTTATTTCATAAGCATCTTATCACCTCTTGTCACATCTTATACACCTCTTATCACATCCTATCACATCTCATATCTATTTATAGAATACAAGAGAATTCTTATATTTGATATAAGATTTCTTTACATATTTATTTATGTATAAATTCTATTTAAGGAGATTAATACTTTCGAAGTGAAAATCAATCTTTTATGCATCTTCTTATGCATCAATTCAATTTGGTAGGAATTACACTTTTAGAATAAAAGAATTTCTCTTATGCATCTAAGTTATGCATAAAATCCATTTATGAGGAAAATCACACTTTTAGTATAAAAAGAATATCTTTTATGCATACCTCTATGCATGAAATCCAATATGATAAAAGTAACACTCTTACAATAAAATAATCAACTTTTATGCATACCTCTATACACGAAATTCAATTATGATAAAAGTCGCACTTTTATAATAAAATAATCAATCTTTATGCATACCTCTATGCATGAAATTCAAATATGATAAAAGACACACTTTTATAATAAAATAATAAACTTTTATGCATACCTTTATGCATGAAATTCAAATATGATAAAAGTAACACTTTGGATATAAAAATTTATTCATTATGTATACTTCTATGCATGAAATAAAAATGATAAAAGTAATACTTTTGATATAAAAATTTATTCATTATGTATACTTTTATGCATGAAATAAAAATGATAAAAGTAACACTTTTGATATAAAAATTTATCCTTTATGCATACTTCTATGCATGAAAATAAAAATGATAAAAATAACACTTTTGATATAAAAATTTATTCTTTATGCATACTTCTATGCATGAAAATAAAAATTGATAAAAATAACACTTTTGATATAAAAAATTATCCATTATGCATACTTCTATGCATGAAAATAAAAATGGTAAAAGTAACACTTTTAATATAAAAATTTATCCATTATGCATAGTTCTATGCATGAAAATAAAAATAATAAAAGTAACACTTTTGATATAAAAATTTATCCATTATGCATACTTCTATGCATGAAAATAAAAATAATAAAAGTAACACTTTTGATATAAAAATTTATCCATTATGCATACTTCTATGCATGAAAATAGAAATGGTAAAAATAACACTTTTGATATAAAAATTTATCCATTATGCATACTTCTATGCATGAAATAAAAATGGTAAAAATAACACTTTTGATATAAAAACTTATCCTTTATGCATGATATTAAAATTCAATTCCTCCATGATTATAATGAAATTCTTTCAATTAATCTAGGATGATAATTCCTAGAATATGGTAGGAAGTCCTCTTTTCATGCTTTGAATGAAATTATTTTATGCATAATTTTTATAAAAATTTTGCCATAGCTCCGCTCTGCTATGACTGATAAATCTCAATTTTTCTAAGGGATAAAGCTTATCATTAAGGAAATAATTAAAATGATCTCTAATTGGATCATTAATCCATAATGGATTGAATCATCAATATACATAAACTAAAAGCATAGAAAAAAGCCATTAATTTGGCCTCAAGCATAGCTTAATCTTGGGTTAAGGAAAAGCTTTATGAAAAGCTTGATTTGGATTGAGAATGGGTCATGAGTATGACCATTTCTTGAGTGAAAGAGAGAAATTACATAAAAACCATTAGAATTTAAACATAAATGAAAATTAACTTCAATAGCATTTATTAAATTATGTAACTCTTCACTACTATTCACCAATTAACTTCAATAGCATTTAAAAAACCATACCAATTAAGCTTCTCAAGCTTGAGAGGGGTTGAGAAGAGAGAAACATTGAGAAATTATGGAAAAGATCAATATTCACTAATTACCTTACAAATTGCTTGATTCTTTGTTCACGGTAGAGGCCCCCAACCAATCAATTGGTTAAGTATGTTGATGGAGCCACCAATGGGGATTGAAGAAAGAGGGAAGCTCTAAAAACTAGTGAATTATTAATGAATTCATAGTTCTTGGCTTAGGTGGAGTAGAGTAACGATGCATAAACACTATATATTTTTCAACAAGGGGGAGGCTTCTATTTATAGGAAAAATTGAGCTCCTAACCAAACAAACTGATTCTAGAATTTTCTAAATCAGTTTGGTCAATTTTTGACCATTTTTAGGTCAGTTAAGCTAACTTTTTGGAACTAGACTTGAATGAGGAGAGAGGAGAGATGAAATATCTCAATTTTTATGAGTTTAAAACTCATTCAAGCATGTGAAATATGCACCTCCTTTAAAGAACTCCCCTTCCTTACATATGTGTCATAATGGAATCATTTTAATATTGCTCATAGCTTTTTTTTTTCTAATAAACCTTGTACATTTTCAACTCCATATTATGTGAAATATGCACCTCCTTTAAAGAATTCCCCTTCCTTACATATGTGTCATAATGGAATCATTTTAATACTGCTCATAGTTTTTTTACTAATAAACCTTGTACATTTTCAACTCTTCATCTTATGTGAAATATGCACCTCCTTTAAAGAATTCCCCTTCCTTACATATGTGTCATAATGGAATCATTTTAATATTGCTCATAGTTTTTTACTAATAAACCTTGTACATTTTCAACTCTTCATCTTATGTGAGCATTTACTCATTTTTGGATACCCAAAATATCTCATATTTTTAATATTGCTCATAGTTTTTTACTAATAAACCTTGTACATTTTCAACTCTTCACCTTATGTGAGCATTTACTCATTTTTGGGTATCTTCTTTTTACAAATTGGATTTATCTCCTCCCTACACATGGATTGATGCTATTGGCCCATAGGAACCTTAATTGGACCATAGTCTAAAGATTTCTGAAAATCTAGACCCTTAGACTAAGGTTCTTTATACCTATTTCCAATTAATTCCAATTGCACATTGGAAAATTCTTTTTGAATTTCTGTTTCAGGGGAACTCATCTGAATTATAAGAGATATTTTTCTATCCAAAAATATTCAAAATCTGAATATTCCTCTCTAAAATAATTTTTCTCTCTCTAGGCTAAAATAGTTAGCAACAAGGTCTTTATATTTCTGAAGAGGGTTGATTACAGGGGAAGATACTAGACATCAAAAAGGGGTTGGGGGAGGAATCTTACATTCTACCCCACTTAAAAAACGCGAGATGTCCTCATCTCGCAGTTGGAGTATGATTTCTTTCATCATCTTCTTCTTCTTCAATCACATTCAACTTTACGCCTTGGAAGTGAACGGTCGATTTTTCCCTGGTACTCTGCTGGAGTATGGATGACTTGAGAACTGTCGGTTAAGCCCTTGGTTTTTCAATTGCAGTAAAGATCTGCCCTTCTTTCCTCTTCTACTTCTTCTGAAATTGTGACTGCTCTGGCTGCAGTCTGAGGTGGAATTCTTTCTCTTTGGTTGCCCCTGTTCTGGAAAGGAGTTCTGAGGTTACTCTGGGTAGAGGCAGACGGTTGATTTGGAGTTCTTCTCGGGTTACCCTGGCTTGGGTGAGACGGACCCTGATTAGACTGGTATGAAGGAATTGGTCTCTGAATTCGGGGTCCTAGACTTCCCTGTCCCCTTGACATGGCAGGAGTTGGGCAGTCTTTTAACTGATGACCAAAACCTTGGCATCCAAAACACCGGTTCTCACTTCTGGGCTCATTGTTCTGCATCCTTAAAATAGATGGTCCTCCTGAGAAAGTATTTTGGGAGAAGGATCTTCCTTCACTTTGGAGTCTTCCTGCATCTTGATTCTGAATCGGTCCTTGCTGCCTCTTTGGAGGTGGAAAGTTTGAAGTACCTTCCTGGGCTTGGAATCTTTTAAAGTTAGAGGGTGCAGGTTTTGGCGGGACCTTTACTACAAAGGCTTTGGCAAAATCCTTTGCCATTTTTACTGCTTCAGCCATGGACACGGGTTTGGCATTTTTGACCAGTGTGTCCAAAGGTTCGTTCATTGCCCGAATGAACCTGGCCATGAGCTGTTCTTCATCTAGAGGTGGTGAGTATTTGAGTAGAAGAGCAAAGGCCTGGTGATATTCTTCAATGGTTTTGTTCTGCTGCTTTAGTTCTAAAAATTTGTTCATTTTGGTTTCCAAAAATCCAGGGGGACAAAATCTCTTTCTCAAATAGGTTTTTAGGTCATTCCAAGATTGGGTATTTCTATTTAGACGGTTGGTGTCACAGTGGTTCCTCCATGCTACCCTGGTTGTTTCCACTATTTTCAACCGGCCAAGAGCTATTTTGCTCAGCTCATTATGACCTGTGACGTCAAAATACTCTTCCATGGCTTCCACCCATTTCTCCACAGTCTCACCCAGGTTCTCCCCTTCTCCTTTGAAGGGTCCTGGCTGAGTCCTATGAAGAGCCTTGCGAACATCAGGATCAAGTTCGTTATCTTCAGTGGGGTCTGGCTGCTGACGGCTACGATTTCCTCGTCTCATGATTCTGTCAAAAATTTATATATTAGAGAGAGAATAGTTATAAGATTAGAGAGGAGATTCTTATTTTTGAATACCTCAAAAACTGGGGAGAATTCTTACATTCTACCCCACTTAAAAAAAGCGCGAGATGTCCTCATCTCGTAGGAAGAGAACAACTCTTTTTCTTACGACCTAAATTATTCTGGGGTTCCTTACATTCTGGTCAACCCAACAGAATACCTTCTGAACATTCCTCCACGGGAAATTTTAGTTAAGCAAGTTCTCAATTTATCCTCCCTTAACTTGATCTACCGGTCAACAAGTGTTAACAGTAGCAATCTGACAGCACAACCCACTAATCTCATAGTGATTTGTTGAAATCATTATCATCAATCCAGTTATGAATATCATCACTGGGACTCGTCCCATTCATCCTCATTGTGGTTTCGCTCAGCTTATTACATTTTAACTAAATTTCAGAAATCATCATTTTCAATCAGAATCCAATTCAATTTCATCAGTTTCCAAACAGAATTAAAAATCATATCAACCACATTCGAATTCATCATCTGGATAGCATTAACGCTTTTAATTTCAAGTCTTAGATTTACTCGTATATACTGTCAGTAAAGAGCTGCAGTATACTCTCGGTATATACGGGTAGTCACGGCCCTTGGAATTATAAGGTAAATACCATCATATCTAGGCCTCAAGCAAGTCAGGGATTCTATATAATTACGGTATTTCCATCTGAAGACCCAATCACCAAATTACGAATTGCAGTTTAAATATCAAATTGTATGAATTATATCACACAATTACAACCTTTTTGTGCTTCTTGATAAATTTTTGACATATTTGGTTTCTCAGTTGATCTTTATTAGCCAATTGGCTCTGATACCAACTGTGAGATCCCTGTTCCCACCGCGCAACGGGGTACTAGCAGCGGAAGTAGCACTTCTTGCGCGAGGCAGGGTCCCACACTCGGGGCCTCGTCCACGGATACCTGGACAAAAGACTAATCCGTCGGTTTTTCCAAAACCGAACCCGAAAAAACTTCCCTTATCCGGAAAGCACGGGCGATTCCTCCAGGATAACTTTTTACTCTAACGTAGTCAAGACCATTAATAATGATCAAACTGATCCGACTGCACCTATAAAGATACTCGGTCAGATTTTGAGCTCGGTAATGAGCAAACTCATGGTCACTTTAGAGTCTTGCCATTAGGAATTTATGATGGAATCCTTGGGATGGATTGGTTAGTTGCAAACAAAGCTAGCATTCATTGTAACCAGGGGAGTTTCTCTTTTGAAAATGAGCATGGCCAAGTAATATCTGTTCAGGGGATCACAGGAAAACCTAAATCTAGGATAGTCAAGGCAAAACATCTTCTCAAGGGAACACATAAGGGTCAGCAAGTTTTCTTAGTCAAACTCAACAAAGTCATTGAACCTAGTATGGAGACAGAACCCTCTTGGCTCCAAGAATTCTCTAACATCTTCCGTGACGAGCTTACAGGGTTACCGCCTCCTCGAGAAGTCGATCATGAAATCGAGGTGATCCCTGGAGCTCAACCCGTCTCAAAAACTCCCTATAAAATGTCCCTTCCTGAAGCCATTGAACTTAAGGAGCAACTTTCCCAACTCATTGAACAAGGATTTGTACGCCCCAGTAGCTCTCCTTTTGGGAATCACCTGTTCTTTTCCAAAAAAAGAAGGACGAGACTCTCCGCCTCTGCATAGATTATCGAGGGCTAAATCAAGTCACTGTCAAGAATAAGTATCCTATCCCTCGCATCGACGAACTTCTTGACAGGCTTCATGGGGCCAAAGTCTTCTCAAAAATAGATTTGAGGTTTGGTTACTATCAGATCAAAGTCAAGGAAGCAGATATACCCAAAACAGTCTTCAATACCCGTTATGGCCACTATGAGTTTACTGTGATGTCATTCGGGTTAACCAATGCTCCTGCAACCTTCAACCGCCTAATGCAAGATATATTCCGTCCTTACTTGGATGAATTTGTGCTTGTTTTCCTTGATGACATCTTAACCTACTCCAAATCAATGGAAGAGCATGTGCGTAGAGTTCTGCAATTGCTGCGCAGACACAAACTCTATGCCAAGAAAAGCAAATGTACCTTCTTTAGTCATCAAATTGACTCATCTTGGATTCATCATCTCCAAAGATGGCATCTCAGTAGACCCCGCCAAGGTCAAGGATATTCTAGAATGGCCACCCCCTAAATCAATTCGTGAAGTGCGTGGGTTTTTGGGAATCACGGGATGGTATAGAATTTTTATCAAAGATTATGCCTTGGTAGCTGCACCTTTGACGGATCTTCTTAAGAAGGATTGCAAAATAGTGTGGCTGCCAATCCATCACAACAGCTTTGATCAGCTGAAGGTCATTATTACTTCTACCCCAGTCTTGAAACTTCCTGATTTCGCCAAGGAATTTGAAGTGGTTCCTTATGCTAGTAGTCTAGCACTTGGTGCTGTCTTAGGCCAAGAAGGAAGACCAGTCACTTATACTTCTCGCAAGCTAAAGCAATATGAAGCAAATTATGCCACTCATGATTTGGAGTTCTTAGCAGTTGTTCATTGCCTCAAATTATGGAGACATTATCTCTTGGGGGAAAAATTCCAGCTTGTAACTGATCACAAAAGTCTAAAGTGGTCTTCACCCAGCCTAACCTCAACATGCGGCAAAGGAGATGGATTGAAAGAAGTCTCATCTCATGATCCAGATTATCAGAGAATGATGAAGTTAGTAGAAGAAGAGGGAAATTCAGAGAAAGAGAAGAATCTAATCAAGGGATACTCCACTCACGAAGGAAGCCTATACTTCAATCACAGGCTATGCATCCCTAAGGATCCTGCTTTAAAGAAACTAATCCTCCATGAAGCTCATGATAGTCCTGCTCTGCAGGACACCCAGGCTATGCAAAAACATTAAATGCCGTAAGAAGGAGCTTTCATTGGGCAAGCTTGAAAAATGATGTGCTTCGGTACTTGAAGCAATGTCTCTCATGCCAAAGGATCAAAGCTGAAAGGGTCAAGATGCTTGGAAAACTTCAACCCTTAGATATTCCCCAAATGAAGTGGAAGTGCATTAGTATGGATTTTGTCACAAGTCTCCTCACTGTTCAAGGAGGATATGACTCCATTCTAGTAGTAGTGGACTTACTTACCAAGGTAGCTCACCTTATACCAGCAAAGAAGACCTTCAAAGCTTCTGATGTTGCTCGAATGTTCATCAAGGAAGTCCTCAAACTTCATGGTCTCCCAAAAAGGATAGTAAGTGATCAGGATTCGGACTTCACTTCAAAATTTTGGCAGTCTTTATTTCAAGCCCTGGGAACTCAACTTTGCTTTAGCACAGCTTATCATCCAGAGATCGATGGCCAAATTGAGAGAGTCAATCAAGTAATTGAAGACATTCTCAGAGCATACTGTGGACGAGAACCAAGAAGGTGGATTCAATACCTTCCTCTGGTAGAATTTGCCTACAATGCGTCTTATCATCAAAGGAGAGGAATGTCACCATTCAAGGCACTCTATGGGCATGAATGCTTGTCTCCTCTAAATTTCTCTGATCCAACCATAAGAGTTGAGGCATCCAGGAAAATGCTCAAAGAAATGGAGGAACAAACCAAGGCAATCCAAAAGGATATTAAAGCTGTCCAAGATCGACAAAAGCTTTATGCTAACAACAAGAGGTCTGAAAGGATCTTCAAGGAAGGAGACAGAGTTCTTCTACGAGCGCGACCCAAACAAAGTTCTCTATCACTTGGAAAATATAAAAAGCTGAGCCCTAGGTATTGTGGTCCTTATACAGTTATCAAGTGTCTAGGTAAAAGTGCCTATAAACTCCAACTCCCAGCCCATATCACAGTCCATAATGTATTTCATGTAAGTTTGTTAAAACCATATGTCCCCAGTCTCGATCATATTCTTGATGATGAACAAGTTGTAAGACCTACTCAAGGAGTCCTTGAATTACAGCCCAGTAGCATCATAGATTCTAGGGAAAGGTAACTCCAAAGTAGAACTCTTGTAGAACATCTAGTACAGTGGAAAGATTACCCTGAAGAGGATGTAGCTTGGGAAGATGAAGCTACACTCTTAAAGGATTATCCCCAATTCATGAGACGAGATGAGGACATCTTGATTTCTTTAAGGAGGGAAGGATGTAACATACCCATCTTCACTAATAAAGAAATGTCCATGTAATTATGAGTTTTTATGGTATAAAAATCAATGATTTTATTATTTGAGTCATTTCTACTTAGAATCTTGAAATTTTGAGTCCAAATTTGGAATCTGCGTGCGATTTTACCCTAATATAGGATTTTACAGCATCCAAAACGGACACCAGATCAAGCCTATACGTAAATTTCAGTCATTTTAGTTAAAAATGGAGACCTTTAAACCTTAATAAATGCATGACCGGGCATCCGATTCACAAACGGTTTGAACCCCAACGACCAGGAGAACCTCTCGGACAAAAAAAAAATCGCCCCTGGGGCGGTCCGGCATGTAAATTGAGACGGACGTCCCAAATTTGGGTACCCCGCCCCGAAATTCAGTCCGTACACACTAACTAGGACGCCCGTACGATGGCCGCCCAAGAACCAAAGGACGGTTGCCCACTATGTGGTCCACACGTACCCTTACGTGGACAACCATGCTGCCCCAGACCAGATAAGGTACATGCGTACCACTCCTTTCTCGGACAACTGACACTGTACCTTTCCCCTAGACCCATGCACGCCACTGATCCATAGCCTTTGAAGGTACACCGTCCTTTAATCCTTGCTTTAGTTACAGATTTGACTCAACCCTAGCTCCTCAGATCTTCACCCACAACTGATTTCTCTCAACCAATTCAACCAAAACAACATATCCACCCAAACAAATCATCACAACTCGTCTTCTTAAATCTCAAGGCTACTATGAGGGTTACACATGGATTTGGGTGCCGACGAAGAGGACGCACATGTCTATAGTGTCAAATAGTCACAAACACATCAATAGGCCAATCAACAGTTTTTGCCGACCCTAATGCCAAAAAACAAGGGAAAACAAATTGATATACCTCCATCCCCAACATCTCACAAGATTTGGATTCCAAAAGTTATTCAAGAGATGGCATGTAATGCTACACTTTTACACTCCACATATATTGCTTCCACATCAAATGTGTTGGACCAGAAACAAGCATTTGAATTTTTCAATAACAAACCTCAACATCAACACAATCCCATGTCATTCTCTCCCCATTGACATCCACTTCACCACCACCAGGTTCTTTATCTTCAAGCTCCACGTTTGCATCTACCTTCATACCAAACCAACTACCACTAGGGCATCAGTGTGGATAGCCACAACTTGCTTTGCGCAGTGCCCGTACCCTCACCCCTCAGCTATATAAACCCACGGGGTGCTCCACAGGCAGCACGCATTTCTGTGCAGCGTATGTCCTATTGTTCAGTCGTCCGTACCGCCATCTATCCCTGTGCAGTGTACTTGCTGTACTTGTTGTAGTGCAGCCGTCCCTTGCAGCCCCCCTCTCACACCCCCTCATTTGCCTCTTTTCAGATAAGCCAATTTTCCTCCATTCCCCTCTTGCTAGGAAGGTAGTGTCCTTAACTCTTCTCCCTCCCCGTGTGAATAGACTTACAGCAGCCCTCTCAGCCCTCCTCCACGTTTTTACCCTTAAGGACATCTCACAATCCCCCCCCCATCTGCGTAGACTTTAATAAGGGTTTTTGCCTTAAGAAAGGGTTCGTGCGTCATACTCTTTTGCTCATACGGTGAGCAAACGAACTCGGAATTCAGATCCGACTGAAGCGTTTCGATCGCATCAGCGAGCTCTACAAGGTGACGCCTAAGATGGCCTCTTCTCGGAGACGTCAAAATATTGCCTCAAGAGGAGCGCGCACTAACGAGATTAGGGAAGATGCTCCCAATGCGGCTCCAGCCCTCCCTTTTCAAGCTCCTCAAGGAAATGGTGGCCAGGTTAGCTTGGTCATTTTTTTTAAAGAAGAGTTTTTTCTTAAAATTAGTGTTAATAAATGTGTATCTTTTCCTTTTAAAATAACGACATAAAATTGTATGAAGTTACGAATTATGTTATGATGTATTCAGTAAATTACGTGGAAATTGTTATCTATTCGAATTGTGTAATGCTATACTTAATAAATTGCATTGAAATTGTTATCTTTAAGAGTACAAGTTTTTTTTATGGCTTCATACTCACGTGTCAATTTGTTTTCTAATTAATCCTACCACACTGTTTGACATAAATAAACATGTTCCTTAATTAAGGCACTTTTCACAAGGTTTGTTAAAACCACCTTTTTTTCAATACAATAATGCCAAAGATAAGATTTATAAAAACAAAGTTTAAACATGAATCAATTTCATACAAGCCAAACCGGCTCTCTTATTCTTTTCCTTTATACTGCCGATGATCTAGAATTCGGCCTTCCAGCCTCTACATGCTGGCAAAAACCCTATGGGACCATACACCTCATCGTCGGTCGCTGGCAAGGACTCAAGCCGGCATGTCGCCCTCTCAGGCTCCATTGCTCGATTCTCCCGCCCCTCAGAGGGATGTCTACGCACTAGGGTGGGCTAATTCATCGCACTAGCCTGGGCCCTCAGAACTAGGCAGTATCACAATCACTCGCCTCAATCGGTGAACCTCATTCTCCCAATGGTATGAGGGATACCATGGGCCAACTTCGGGCCTTACTAACATCTCCGCCGTCTGGCTATATAAGCACAAGAACGGGGCAGTGTCGTCAAGGCAGGGAGAGTTGTACCTGTACCTTAATTTAACCAAGATAACAATCCATTTACTCACTAAACCATAGGACTAGAATCCATGTTACCTTCTTAAGAAAACAATCCTTTTCACAAAGATTTTAGTATTTCAGCTCGAGATTTACGAAGACATTCTTTATTAAGGTATATGTTGTTGCTTAAAAGAATACAAACTTTAAATAGTAAATCAATGAAATAGATCACTATTAACAATTAATAGAGAAGCCGGGGCCATACCTCAACCCCTAAGAATGATATATAATTGATAAACAAAATACGTATATACCTTATAGAAATTTGTTGTTTATCATTACCTTTGCTCGTTAACAAGAGCTTTAAAACTTGAAATATGAGAATAGAGTCTTCTAATACCTTGTCTTTTGATTGAAATCATCCAATAATCTCCAAGCTTTATCTCCTCTTACTCGTACTGTGACTCTTCTCTCTTTCTAAGGTCTATGGCAAAATAGCCTTCTTCTCTTACAGGGCTACGGCATACTCATTTGGAATCTGCGAGCATACTCATTTGGAATCTGCCGAGCGACTTGCTGGGAAGATTCCAAATGAGTATGATTCTACCCTGCTATCCCTATTTCTTGACCTAACTTTTGCTCTAGCTCATGATTCCTTGTAGTAGCCAAGGGTGGGCTTGACGTTCCTCTTGAATTAGGGAACCTCTTCTTGATTAACATGGAAGGACTCATGTCCTTTTTGACACTTCCTATATAAAAAAAACAATTTATACATGAATCAATTCTATACAAGCCAAAGCGGCTCTCTTATTCTTTTCCTTTATACCGCCAATGATCTAGAATTTGGCCTTCCAGCCTCTACATGCTGGGCAAAATCCTACAGGACCATACACCTCATCTTCGGCCGCTGGCGAGGACTCAAGCCGACCTGTCACCCTCTCAGGCTCCATCGCTCGATCCTTCCGCCCCTCAGAGGGATGTCTGCGTACTAGGGTGGGCTAATTCACCGCACTAGCCTGGGCCCTCAGAACTAGGCAGCATCACAATCACTCGCCTCAATCGGCGAACCTCATTCTCCCAATGGTATGAGGGATACCATGGGCCAACTCTAGGCCTTACTAACGTCTCCAGCGTCCGGCTATACAAGCACAAGAACGGGGCAGCGTCAAGGCAGGGAGAGTTATACTTGTACTTTAACTTAACCAAGATAGCAATCCATTTACTCACTAAACCATAGGACTAGAATCCATGTTACCTTCTTAAGAAAACAATCCTTTTCACAAAGATTTTTACATTTCAACTTGAGATTGCGATAAGACATTCTTTATTAAGGTATATACTATTGTTTAAAAGAATACAAACTTTAAATAGTAAATCAATCAAATAGATCACTATTAACAATCAATAGAGAAGCCGGGGCCATACCTCAACCCCTAAGAATGATATATAATTGAAAAACAAAATATGTATATACCTTATAGAAATTTATCGTTTATCGTTGCCTTTGCTCGTTTAACAAGAGCTTTAGAACTTGACATAGGAGAATGGAGTCTTCTAATACCTTGTCTTATGATTGAAATCATCCAATTATCCCCAAGCTTTATCTCCTCTTACTCGTACTGTGACTTCTCTCTTTCTAAGGTCTATGGTGAAATAGCCTTCTCTTACAAGACTACGGCATACTATTCTTTCTTTAAAAGAAAAGCTATGGAGTTTTGGTCTCTTCCTCCGAAGGACCATAGCAATCTAAGCTTCTTTTCTGAGATATTAGATAAGAATGAAGGGATATATGCATCTCAAGCTCTAGGATTACCTTGAGACTACTTGCTTCCTTCTCATAGTTTTCTCTGTGTAGAGACCCTGACAGAAATAGGAAATTGTTTTGGCCATAACTCTCCGATAAAAACTCAGAATATAGTCATATAGCCAGTCAAAAGAACGGGAAGGCATTTGGTCTACAAGCCTAACTGGGCAGAATAGGCAAAAACGTCTGTATATAGCCACAAACGCACCATCTTTAGAAACGCGTGGTTTTTTCATTTTTTTATTATGCATGGACTCTAAATATGTAAAAGTACTCTAAATATGACCTCTTATTACCTAAATTCAAATTTCTATGTTTGGAGATACTTATCTCTTAATAGAACTATTCTTATGTTCTTATTTCTTTTAGGATTTTTGGAGCTAATATTTTTATTCTAACACTTTCCTAATGTTTCTAGCCTTGTTGTCTCACTCTTCTCTAATTACACTCTATTTTCTTATTGAAATCTATATTAAAAGAGACACATACATACATACATGTCTTCAATTACTTGATTGACTCTCTCAGTTTGGCCATCGGTCTCTGGATGATAAGCTGTGCTAAAGCAAAGTTGAGTTCCCATGGCTTGAAATAAAGACTGCTAGAATTTTGAAGTGAAGTTAGAATCCCGATCACTTACTATCCTTTTTGTCGGGGGGCAAATTCCAGCTTGTAATAACTGACCACAAAAGTCTAAAGTGGATCTTCACCCAGCCTAACCTCAACATGCAGCAAAGGAGATGGATTGAAGTTCTACAAGAATACGATTTCGACATCAAATTTCGCCCTGGGAAAGATAATGTGGTAGCAGATGCACTTAGCTGCAAATCTTGCTTGAGTGCTATTTCAATGCCAAATAATCCCATTCTGGTCAAGGTGGAAGAAGTCTCATCTCATGATCCAGATTATCAGAGGATGATGAAGTTAGTAGAAGAAGGGGGAAATTCAGAGAAAGAGAAGAATCTAATCAAGGGATACTCCACTCATGAAGGAAGCCAAATAGGGAAAACACTTACGATAGTCCACTAAGTCTTAGCTTAGAGAAAATCTCCTACTTATCGACACCTTGACCATACAGAGATTCAAGGATACAATTCATACGTAAGACCTAGTTCTATCCCGCAGGGGGAGCGTGGTCTTCAAAAAATCAAATCACCCATAGCCTGTAATTGATCATAATTTGGGCAACTACTAGTTTTGATTCCTAGAGACAACGCTTTTTTCCTCATCCATGCAAGGCACGGCCGCTGGCCTAGTCTTCTAGAATAGAGTTACCCAAGAACCTATTTATCTAGTGTAGGGATTTCACTTAATCTATTGGAAAGCTACCCGACTAATCGGGTCCACCCGTCCGTAGGATGGTGTTGTTGGGGCATTCCATCCTCCCACTTTCCACCCTACTCACACGTTAACTTGTTTTCTAATTAATCCTACCACACTGTTTGACATAAATAAGCATGTTCCTTAATTAAGGCCCTTTTCACAAGGTTTGTTAAAAGAGCCTTTTTACACAATACAATAATGCCAAAGATAAGATTTATAAAAAAAGTTTATACATGAATCAATTCCATACAAGCCAAACCGGCTCTCTTATTCTTTTCCCTTATACCGCCGATGATCTAGAATTCGGCCTTCTAGTCTCTACATGCTGGGCAAAACCCTACGGGACCATACACCTCATCGTCGTCGCTGGCGCGAGGACTCAAGCCGGCCTGTCGCCCTCTCAGGATCCATCGCTTGATCCTCCCGCCCCTCAGAGGGATGTCTGTGCACTAGGGTGGGCTAATTCACCGCACTAGCCTGGGCCCTCAGAACTAGGCAGCATCACAATCACTCGCCTCAATCGGCAAACCTCATTCTCCCAATGGTATGAGGGATACCATGGGCTTCCACCTTGACCAAAATGGGATTATTTGGCATTGAAATAGCACTCAAGAAAGATTCGGCTAAGTGCATCTGCTACCACATTATCTTTCCTAGGGCGAAATTTGATGTCGAAATAGTATTCTTATAGAATTTCAATCCATCTCCTTTGCCGCATGTTGAGGTTAGGCTGGGTGAAGATCCACTTTAGACTTTTGTGATCAGTTACAAGCTGGAATTTACCCCCAAGAGATAATGTCTCCATAATTTGAGGCAATGAACAACTGCTAAGAGCTCCAAATCATGGGTGGCATAATTTGCTTCATATTGCTTTAGCTTGTGGGAAGTATAAGCGACTGGTCATCCTTTAAGAGTGTAGTTTCCTTTAAGATGAAGCTACACTCTTAAAGGATTATCCCCAATTCATAACGAGATGAGGACATCTCGATTTCTTTTAGGGGGGAAGGATGTAACATACCCATCTTCACTAATAAAGAAATGTCCATGTAATAGATAAATTTATGAGTTTTTATGGTATAAAAATCAATGATTTTATTATTTGAGTCATTTCTACTTAGAATCTTCAAATTCTAAGCCCAAATTTGGAATTTGCGTGTGATTTTACCCTAATATAGGATTTTACAGCATCCAAAACGAACACCGGATCAAGCCTATACACAAATTTCAGTCATTTTAGTTAAAAACGGCGACCTTTAAACCTTAATAAATGCACGACCGGGCGTCCGATTGACGAACGGTTTGAACCCCAACGACCAGGAGAACCTCCCAGACAAAAACAAAATTCGTCCCCCGAGGCGGTCCGGCACGCAAATCGAGGCAGACGTCCCAAATTTGGGTACCCCGCCCCAAAATTTGGTCCGTACACACTTACTAGGGTGCCCATACGATGGCCGCCCAAGAACCAAAGGACGGCCGTCCACTGTATGGTCCACACGTACCCCTACGTGGACACCCATGCTGCCCCAAACCAGATAAGGTACATGTGTACCACTCCTTTCCCGGACAACCGACACCGTACCTTTCCCCTAGACCCATGCGGGCCACTGATCCATAGCCTTTGAAGGTACACCGTCCTTTCGTCCTTGCTTTGTGCAGCGCCCGTACCCATACCCCTCAGCTATATAAACCCCCGGGGTGCTCCACAGACAGGACGCAGTTCTGTGTAGCATATGCCCTGTTGTACCGCTGTCCGTATCGTCGTCTGTCCCAGCGGAGCGTACTCGCTATCGTACAGCCGCCCCTTGCAGCCGCCTCTCTTACACCCCCTCATTTGCCTCTTTTTAGATAGGCCAATTTTCCTCCATTCCCCTCTTGCTAGGAGCAGTGTCCTTAACTCTTCTCCCCCCCGTGTGAATAGACTTACAGCAGCCCTCTCCGCCCTCCACGTTTTTGGTCTTAAGGACATCTCACAAATTCCCCCTCCCTCCCATTTGGGTTCGTGCGTCATACTCTTTTGCTCATACGGTGAGCAAACGAACTCAGAATTCAGATCCGACTGAAGCGTTTCGATCGCAGTAGCGAGCTCTACAAGGCGACGGCTAAGATGGCCTCTTCTCAAAGACGTCAAAATATTACCCCAAGAGGCGCGCGCAATAACGAGATTAGGGAAGATGCTCTCGATGCGGCTCTAGCCCTCCCTTTTCAAGCTCCTCAAGGAAATGGTGGCCAGGTTAGCTTGGTTAATTTTTAAAAGAAGAGATTTTTCTTAAATTAGTGTTAATGAATGGTATCTTTTCCTTTTAAAATGGCGACATAAAAATTGTATGAAGTTACAAATTATGTGATGCTGTATTCAATAAATTGCATTGAAATTGTTATCTTCACAAATTGTGAAAGCTATATTTAGTAAATTGCGTTGAAATTGTTATCTTCACGAACTGTGAATGCTATATTTAATAAATTGCATTGAAGTTGTTATCTTTAGAATTCAAGATTTTTTTTGGCTTCAATGCTAACTCCGTTTCGTGCTTGTGTAGTCGGGCGGCGTCGTTAGCAAAGCCCGGGAATGGCCCAAGGTATCCCTCATACCATTGGGAGAATAAGGATCGCCGATTGAAGCGAGAGATTATGAGGCTGTCTAGTTCTAAGTGCCCAGGCTAGTGCGGTAAATAAGCCCACCCTAGTGTGCAGACATCCCTCTGAGGGGCGGGAGGATCAAGCGATGGAGACTGAGAAGGCGACAGGTCGGCTTGAGTCCTTGCCAGCGGCCGATGAGGTGTATGGTCCCGTAGGGTTTTGCCCAGCATGTAGAGGCTGGAAGGCCGAATTCTAGATCATCGGCAGTGTAAGAATAAGAGAGCCAGTTTGGCTTGTTTGGAATTGATTCATGTATAAACTTTTATATAAATATATCTTGTCTTTGGCTTGATTGTATTGTGTAAAAAAGGCTCTTTTAACAAACCTTGTGAAAAGGGCCTTAATTAAAGAATATGTTTATTTATGTCAAACAGTGTGGTAGGATTAATTAGAAAACAAATTGATGCGTGAGCCCCTTGTTAGGAGGCAGTGTCCTTAACTCTTCTCCCCCCCTCGTGTGAATAGACTTACAGCAGCCCTCCTCCACGTTTTTACCCTTGAGGACATCTCACAATCCCCCCCCCATTTGCGTAGACTTTCATAAGGGTTTTTGTCTTAAGAAAGGGTTCGTGCGTGATACTCTTTTGCTCATACGGTGAGCAAACAAACTCGGAATTCAGATCCGACTGAAGCATTTCAATCGCAGCAGCGAGCTCTACAAGGCGACGCCTAAGATGGCCTCTTCTCGGAGACGTCAGAATATTGTCTCAAGAGGAGCACGCAATAACGAGATTAGGGAAGATGCTCCCAATGCGGCTCCAGCCCTCCCTTTTCAAGCTCCTCAAGGAAAAGGTGGTGGCTAGGTTAGCTTGGTCATTTTTTTAAAAGAAGAGTTTTTCCTTAAAATTAGTGTTAATAAATGTGTATCTTTTCCTTTTTAAAAAACGACATAAAATTGTATGAAGTTACGAATTATGTGATGCTGTATTCAGTAAATTGCATTGAAATTGTTATCTTCACGAATTGTGTAATGCTATACTCAATAAATTGCTCTGAAATTGTTATCTTTAAGAGTACAAGTTTTTTTTATGGCTTCAACGCTAACCTCGTTCCGTGCTTGTGTAGCCGGGCAGCGTCGTTAGCAAAGCCCGGGAATGGCCTAAGGTATCCCTCATACCATTGGGAGAATAAGGATCGCCGATTGAGGCGAGAGATTATGAGGCTGCCTAGTTTTGAGGGCCCAGGCTAGTGCGGTAAATAAGCCCACCCTAGTGTGCAGACATCCCTCTGAGGGGCGGGAGGATCCAGCGATGGAGCCTGAGAGGGCGACAGGCCGGCTTGAGTCCTCGCCAGGGCCGACGATGAGGTGTATGGTCACGTAGGGTTTTGCCCAGCATGTAGAGGCTGGAAGGCCGAATTCTAGATCATCGGCAGTATAAGAATAAGAGAGCCGGTTTGGCTTGTATGGAATTGATTCATGTATAAACTTTTTATATAAATATATCTTGACTTTGGCATGATTGTATTGTGTAAAAAGAGTATTTTAACAAACCTTGTGAAAAAGGGCTTTAATTAAGGAATATGTTTATTTATGTCAAACAGTGTGGTAGGATTAATTACAAACAAATTGATGCGTGAGTAGGGTGGAAAGTGGGAGGATGGAATGCCCCGATGGCACCATCCTACGGATGGGTGGACCCGATTAGTCGGGTAGCTTTCCAACAGATTAAGTGAAAGCCCTATGCTAGATAATTAGGTTCTTGGGCAACTCTATTCTGGAAGACTAGGCCAGCGACTGTGCCTTGCATAAGATGAGGAAAAAAGCGTTGTCTCTAGAAATCAAGTCTAGTAGTTGCCCAATTTATGATCAATTACCCTATGGGTGATTTGATGTTTAGAAAATCACGCTTTCCCTGCGGGATAGAGCTAGGTCATACCTATGAATCGTATCCTTGAATCTCTACAGGGTCAAGGTGCCGATCAATAGGCAATTTTTCCCAAGATAAGACTTAGTGGACTATCTTAAGTGTTTTTCCCATTTTAGAAGGGAGGAACCTTACAATTGGTATCATTTCTACTTAGAATCTTGAAATTCTGAGCCCAAATTTGGAATCTACGTGCGATTTTACCCTAATATAGGATTTTACAGCATCCAAAATGTACACCAGGTTCAGTCATTTTAGTTAAAAAACGGCGACCTTTAAACCTTAATAAATGCACGACCGGGCGTTCGATTGACGAACGGTCTGAACCCCTACGACCAGGAGAACCTCCCGGACAAAAAAAAATTTCGTCCCTCGGGGCGGTCCAGCACATAAATCGAAGCGAGCATCCCAAATTTGGGTACCCCGTCCCAAAACTTGGTCCGTACACACTTACTAAGACGCCCGTACAATGGCCGCCTGTGCAGTGTACTTGTACTTGCTATAGTGCAGCCGTCCCTTGCAGCCCCCCTCTCACACCCCCTCATTTGCCTCTTTTCAGATAAGCCAATTTTCCTCCATCCCCCTCTTGCTAGGAGGCAGTGTCCTTAACTCTTCTCCCCACCCCATTTGAATAGACTTACAGCAGCCCTCTCATCCCTCCTCCACGTTTTTACCCTTAAGGACATCTCACAATCCCCCCCCTCCATTTGCGTAGACTTTAATAAGGGTTTTTGCCTTAAGAAAGGGTTCGTGC
Source organism: Cibotium barometz (assembly GCF_041138505.1). Classification (NCBI taxonomy): domain Eukaryota; kingdom Viridiplantae; phylum Streptophyta; class Polypodiopsida; order Cyatheales; family Cibotiaceae; genus Cibotium; species Cibotium barometz. The sequence continues at coordinate 8,697,602 of NC_141065.1, read as the reverse complement.
GTCATACTCTTTTGCTCATAAGGACATCTCACAATCCCCCCCTCCATTTGCATAGACTTTAATAAGGGTTTTTGCCTTAAGAAAGGGTTCGTGTGTCATACTCTTTTGCTCATAAGGTGAGCAAACAAACTCAGAATTCAGATGGAACTGAAGCGTTTCGATCGCAGCAGCGAGCTCTACACGGCAACACCTAAGATGGCCTCTTCTCGGAGACGTCAAAATATTGCCCCAAGAGGCGCGCGCAATAACGAGATTAGGGAAGATGCTCCCAATGTGGCTCCAGCCCTCCCTTTTCAAGCTCCTCAAGGAAATGGTGGTCAGGTTAGCTTGGTTAATTTTTAAAAGACGAGATTTTTCTTAAATTAGTGTTAATGAATGGTATCTTTTCCTTTTAAAATGACGACATAAAAATTGTATGAAGTTACGAATTATGTGATGCTGTATTATTGCGTTGAAATTGTTATCTTCACGAATTGTGAATGCTATATTTAATAAATTGCATTGAAATTGTTATCTTTAAGAGTACAAGTTTTTTTTATGGCTTCAACGCTAGCCCCGTTCCGTGCTTGTGTAGTCGGGCAGCGTCGTTAGCAAAGCCCGGGAATGGCCTAAGTTATCCCTCATACCTTTGGGAGAATAAGGTTCGCCGATTGAGGGGAGAGATTATGAGGCTGCCTAGTTCTGAGGGCCCAGGCTAGTGCGGTAAATAAGCCCACCCTAGTGTGCAGACATCCCTCTGAGGGGCGGGAGGATCCAGCGATGGAGCCTGAGAGGGCAACAGGCCGGCTTGAGTCCTCGCCAGGGCCGACGATGAGGTGTATGGTCCCGTAGGGTTTTGCCCAGCATGTAGAAGCTTGAAGGCCGAATTCTAGATCATCGGGAGTATAAGAATAAGACAGCTCGTTTGGCTTCTTGTATGGAATTGATTCATGTATAAACTTTTTATATAAATATATCTTGACTTTGGCTTGATTGTATTGTGTAAAAAGGCTATTTTAACAAACCTTGTGAAAAAGGGCCTTAATTAAGGAATATGTTTATTTATGTCAAACAGTGTGGTAGGATTAATTAGAAAACAAATTGATGCGTGAGTAGGGTGGAAAGTGGGAGGATGGAATGCCCCGACGGCACCATCCTACGGACGGGTGGACCCGATTAGTCGGGTAGCTTTCCAACAGATTAAGTGAAAGCCCTACACTAGATAATTAGGTTCTTGGGCAACTCTATTCTAGAAGACTAGGCTAGCGGCTGTGCCTTGCATAAGATGAGGAAAAAAGTGTTGTCTCTAGAAATCAAGTCTAGTAGTTGCCCAATTTATGATCAATTGCCGTATGGGTGATTTGATGTTTAGAAAATCACGCTCCCCCTGCGGGATAGAGCTAGGTCATACCTATGAATCGTATCCTTGAATCTCTACAGGGTCAAGGTGTCGATGAATAGGAAATTTTTTCCAAGATAAGACTTAGTGGACTATCTTAAGTGTTTCCTGCATTTTAGAAGGGAGGAACCTTACAATTGGTATCATTTCTACTTAGAATCTTCAAATTCTGAGCCCAAATTCGGAATCTACGTGCGATTTTACCCTAATATAGGATTTTACAGTATCCAAAACGGACACCAGATCAAGCCTATACGCAAATTTCAGTCATTTTAGTTAAAAAACGATGACCTTTAAACCTTAATAAATGCACGACCGGGCGTTCGATTGACGAACGGTCTGAACCCCTACGACCAGGAGAACCTCCCGGACAAAAAAAAATTCGTCTCTCGGGGCGGTCCGGTACGTAAATCGAAGCGAGCGTCCCAAATTTGGGTACCCCGTTCCAAAATTTGGTCCGTACACACTTACTAGGATGCCTGTATGATGGCCGCCCAAGAACCAAAGAACGGTCGCCCACTATGTGGTCCACACGTACCCTTACGTGGACAACCATGCTGCCCCAGACCAGATAAGGTACATGCGTACCACTCCTTTCCCGGACAACTGACACCATACCTTTCCCCTAGACCCATGCAGGCCACTGATCCATAGCCTTTGATGGTACACCGTCCTTTCATCCTTGCTTTGCGCAGCGCCGATACCCTCACCCCTTAGCTATATAAACCCACGGGGTGCTCCACAAGCAGCACACATTTCTGTGCAGTGTATGCCCTGTTGTTCCGTGGTCCGTACCACCGTCTGTCCTAGTGCAGTGTACTTGTTGTAGTGCAGCCGTCCCTTGTAGTCCCCCTCTCACACCCCCTCATTTGTCTCTTTTCAGATAAGCCAATTTTCCTCCATCCCTCTCTTGGAGGTAGTGTCCTTAACTCTTCTCCCCCCTCCCCCCCGTGTGAATAGACTTACAGCAGCCCTCTCAGCCCTCCTCCACGTTTTTACCCTTAAGGACATCTCACAATCCCCCCCATTTGCGTAGACTTTAATAAGGGTTTTTGCCTTAAGAAAGGGTTCCTGCGTCATACTCTTTTGCTCATAAGGTGAGCAAACGAACTCGGTTTCGATCACAGCAGCGAGCTCTACAAGGCGACGCCTAAGATGGCCTCTTCTTGGAGACATCAAAATATCGCCTCAAGAGGAGCGCGCAATAAGGAGATTAGGGAAGATGCTCCCAATGCGGCTCTAGCCCTCCCTTTTCAAGCTCCTCAAGGAAATGGTGGCTAGGTTAGCTTGGTCATTTTTTTAAAGAAGAGTTTTTCCTTAAAATTAGTGTTGATAAATGTGGATCTTTTTCGTTTAAAATAACGACATAAAACTGTATGAAGTTACGAATTATGTGATGCTGTATTCAGTAAATTGCGTTGAAATTGTTATCTTCACGAATTGTGTAATGCTATACTCAATAAATTGCATGAAATTGTTATCTTTAAGAGTACAGGTTTTTTTTATGGCTTCAACGCTAACCTCGTTCTGTGCTTGTGTAGCCGGGCGGCGTCGTTAGCAAAGCCCGGGAATGGCCCAAGGTATCCGTCATACCATTGGGAGAATAAGGATCGCCGACTGAGGCGAGAGATTATGAGGCTTCCTAGTTGTGAGAGCCCAGGCTAGTGCAGTAAATAAGCCCACCCTAGTGTGCAGACATCCCTCTGAGGGGCGGGAGGATCAAGCGATGGAGCTTGAGAGGGCGACAGGCCGGCTTGAGTCCTCGCCACCAGCGGCGGTCGACGATGAGGTGTATGGTCTCGTAGGGTTTTGCCCAGCATGTACAGGCTGGAAGGCCGAATTCTAGATCATCGGCAGTATAAGAATAAGAGAGCTGGTTTGGCTTGTATGGAATTGATTCATGTATAAACTTTTTATATAAATATATCTTGACTTTGGTATGATTGTATTGTGTAAAAAGGCTGTTTTAACAAACCTTGTGAAAAAGGGCCTTAATTAAAGAATATGTTTATTTATGTCCACAGTGTGGTAGGATTAATTAGAAAACAAATTGATGCGTGAGTAGGGTGGAAAGTGGGAGGATGGAATGCCCCGATGGCACCATCCTATGGACGGGTGGACCCGATTAGTCGGGTAGCATTCCAACAGATTAAGTGAAAGCCCTACGCTAGATAATTAGGTTCTTGGGCAACTCTATTCTAGAAGACTAGGCCAGCGGGCTGTGCCTCACATAAGATGAGGAAAGAAAGCGTTGTCTCTAGAAATCAAGTCTAGTAGTTGCCCAATTTATGATCAATTGCCCTATAAAATAGAAGAGGATTGGTGCAAGATTCATGTGAAGTAATGTGCATGATGAATAGAGCTATTCTACAAGACGATACTAAGATTATGAAATTGCTATCATAGGTTAAATTGCATAAAGAATTGATTTCCTTATGTTTTTCCATGATAATTTATTAAGTACCATATTACTTGTTGGTATAGAATAAGGAATTCAAAGTTTCATAGCATTTGAGAGGTATATGGATGCATGAATTTAGGATAATAAGGCCAATTAACTTTAGAATAATAGACATTTTGGAGGCACAACAAAACAAGCCAAACACATGAAATAAGGAACTCAGACCAATGTTTAGATAAAAGAAGATTTTTACCTAGTCTGGGGACACCACTTTGAAAGAGACAAGAGGATTTACTTAGATACTACCCCAGCTCGCGAGATGAGGACATCTCGAATCTTTTAAGTGGGGGAGATTGTAAGGTCCCTCCCAAGCCATGTATGTATGTGTCTCTTTTAATATAGATTTCAATAAGGAAAGAGAGTGTAATTAGAGAAGAGTGAGACCAAGGCTAGGAACATTAAGAAAGTGTTAGAATAAAAATATTAGCTCCAAAAATCCTAAAAGAAATAAGAACATAAGAATAGTTCTATTAAAAGAGATATCCCCAAAAATAGAATTTCGAATTTAGGTGATAAGAGGTCATATTTAGAGTGCTTTTACATATTTAGAGTCCATGCATACTAAAAATGTGGAAAAACAACGCGTTTCTAAAGATGGTGCGTTTGTGGCTATATACAGACGTTGTCGCCTATTCTGCTCGCGTGAGCTTGTAGACCAAATGCCTTCCCATTCTTTTGATTGGCTATATGATCATATTCTGAGTTTTTATCAGAGAGTTATGGCCGAAACAATTTGCTGTTTCTGTTAGCGTCTCTACACAGAGAAAACTGTGAGAAGGCAGCAAGTAGCCTCAAGGTAATCCTACAGTTTGAGATTGTTTTCTTAAGAAGGTAACATGGATTCTAGTCCTATGGTTTAGTTGAGTAAATGGATTATTATCTTGGTTAAATTAAGATACAGGTATAACTTCTCCCTGCCTTGACGCTGCCCCGTTCTTGTGCTTGTGTAGCCAGATGGCGGAGACGTTAGTAAGGCCCGGAGTTGGCCATGGTATCCCTCATACCATTGGGAGAATGAGGTTTGCCGATTGAGGCGAGTGATTGTGATGCTGCCTAGTTCTGAGGGCCCAGGCTAGTGCGGTGAATTAGCCCACCCTAGTGCGCAGACATCCCTCTGAGGGGAGGGAGGATCGAGCGATGGAGCTTGAGAGGGCGACGGGCCGGCTTGAGTCCTCGCCAGCGATCGATGAGGTGTATGGTCCCGTAGGGTTTTGCCCAGCATGTAGAGGCTGGAAGACCGAATTCTAGATCATCGGCGGTATAAAGGAAAAGAATAAGAGCGCGGATTTGGCTTAGATAAAATTGATGCATGTATAAACTTTTCTTTTAAATCTTGTCTTGGCATTATTGTACTGTGAAAAAAGGCTGCTTTAAAAAACCTTATGAAAAGGGTCTTAATTAAGGAACATGTTTATTTATGTCAAACAGTGTGGTAGGATTAATTAGAAAACAAATTGACGCGTGAGTAGGGTGGAAAGTGGGAGGATGGAATGCCCCGATGGCACCATCCTATAGACGGGTGGACCCGATTAGTCGGGTAGCTTTCCAACATATTAAGTGAAAGCCCTATGTTAGATAAATAGGTTCTCGGGCAATTCTATTCTAGAAGACTAGGCCAGCGGGGCGGCTGTACCTTGCATGGATGAGGAAAAAAGCGTTGCCTCTAGAAATCAAGTCTTGTAGTTGCCCAATTTATGATCAATTATCCTATGGGTGATTTGATTTTTAGAAGACCACGCTCCCCCTGCAGAATAGAATTAGGTCTTACCTATGAATCATATCCTTGAATCTCTGCATGGTCAAGGTGTCGATGAGTAGGAAATTTTCTCCAAGTTAAGACTTAGTGGACTATCTTAAGTGTTTTCCCTATTTTGGAAGGGGGGGAACCTACCAATCGTCCAAGTGTAAAGCATCCAATAGATTTTGAACCCGTCTCAAACAAACATGGGTCTCGGATGTGTAATTCCTAGAGAATCATGCTCTTAGATGTGTTAATCCCAAGATACTAGATGTGTAATTTTCAGAAAACTAATCATCTCAGATGTGTCAATCCTGATAATCTTTGGATGTGTCAATCCCAAGGCACCAGATGTGTAATTCTCAAAAAAATGAAGATCTCACATATATTAATCCAGAGTGCCTTTAGATGTGGCGCTATGATAAGTATTTGATAGTTTTGAACTTTTCATGGATACAATTAAAAAAGCAAGTTCACCCTTGCTCGTCTGAAAATCGTAAGAAATGCCGAATTAGTTGGAAGCACTATTGTCAATCTAACCACCACTGGAACTAGAATCAGTTATGGGATGCCATGAAAGTAAGACCCTAGAAGAATACCACCAAACTTTTGTTAAACTTCTCCGATTTGCTGTAGAGATGGATGAGGTAACTCTTCTCCATCGATTCATTTAGAAGCTTAATCTATCTTTGAATAACCTCATCAAGAATGTAAAACCATCCTCTATTTCAGAAGCCATAATTATAGCCAGAGACTGTGATAAAGTTTTTTTGTATAAAAATTATCGAGAAGGACATGAGTCCTTCCATGTTAGTCAAGAAGAGGTCTCCTAATTCAAGAGGAACGTCAAGCCTACCCTTGGCTACAAGGAATCATGAGCTAGAGCAAAAACCAGGTCAAGAAATAGAGATAGTAGGGTTAAAGATAACCGAACTCAACAAGTATTTCTATGAGTAAATAGAAGAGGATTGGTGCAAGATTCATGTGAAGTAATGTGCATGATGAATAGAGCTATTCTACAAGACGATACTAAGATTATGAAATTGCTATCATAGGTTAGATTGCGTAAAGGATTGATTCCCTTACGTTTCTCCATGATAATTTGTTAAGTACCATATTACATGGGAGTATAGAATAAGGAATTCAAAGGTTCATAGCATATGAGAGGTATCTGGATGCATGAACTTAGGATAATAAGGCCAATTAAATTTAGAATAATAGACCTTTTGGAGGCACAACAAAACGAGCCAAACACATGAAATAAGGGACTCGAAACAATGTTTAGATAAAAGAAGATTTCTTCCTAGTGGGGACACCACTTTGAAAGAGACAGGAGGATTTACTTAGATACTACCCCAGCTCGTGAGATGAGGACATCTCGAATCCTTTAAGTGGGGGAGATTGTAAGGTCCCTCCCAAGCCATGTATGTATGTGTCTCTTTTAATATAGATTTCAATAAGGAAAGAGAGTGTAATTAGAGAAGAGTGAGACAACAAGGCTAAAAACATTAGGAAAGTGTTAGAATAAAAATATTAGCTTCAAAAATCCTAAAAGAAATAAGAACATAAGAATAGTCCTATTAAGAGATAAGTATCTCCAAAAATAGAATTTCGAATTTAGATGATAAGAGGTCATATTTAGAGTCCATGCATACTAAAAATTTAGATGATAAGAGGTCATATTTACACATTTAGAGTGCATACTAAAAATGTGGAAAAACAACGTGTTTCTAAAGATGGTGCGTTTGTGGCTATATACAGACTTTTTTGCCTATTCTGCCTGCGTTGGCTTGTAGACCAGATGCCTTCCCGTTCTTTTGACTGGTTATATGACTATATTTTGAGTCAGAGAGTTATGGTCGAAACAATTTGCTGTTTCTGTTAGGGTCTATACACAGAGAAAACTGTGAGAAGATAGCAAATAGCCTCAAGGTAATCCTAGGGTTTGAGATGTATATATCCCTTCATTCTTATCTAATATCTCAGAAAAGAAGCTTAGATTGCTATGGTCTTTCGGAGAAAGAGACCAAAAACTCCATAGCTTTTCTTTTAGAGAAAGAATAGTATGCCGGAGTCCTATAAGAGAAGGCTATTTTGCCATAAGAGAGAAGAGTCACAGTATGAGTAAGAAGAGATAAAGCTTGGAGATTATTGGATAACTTCAATCAAAAGACAAGGTATTAGAAGACTCTATTCTCATATGTCAAGTTCTAAAGCTCTTCTTAACGAGCAAAGGCAACGATAAACGATAAATTTCTATAAGGTATAAACATATTTTGTTTTTCAATTATATATCATTCTTAGGGGTTAAGGTATGGCCCCGGCTTCTCTATTGATTGTTAATAGTGATCTATTTGATTGATTTACTATTTAAAGTTTGTATTCTTTTAAACAACAGCATATGTCTTAATAAAGAATGTCTTATCGCAATCTCAAGTTGAAATGCTAAAATCTGTGTGAGAAAAGTATTGTTTTCTTAAGAAGGTAACATGGACTCTAGTCCTATGGTTTAGTTGAGTAAATGGATTGTTATCTTGGTTAAATTAAGATACAGGTATAACTTCTCCCTGCCTTGACGCTGCCCCGTTCTTGTGCTTGTGTAGCCGGACGGCGGAGACATTAGTAAGGTCCGGAGTTGGCCCATGGTATCCCTCATACCATTGGGAGAATGAGGTTTGCCGATTGAGGCGAGTGATTGTGATGCTGCCTAGTTCTGAGGGCCCAGGCTAGTGTAGTGAATTAGCCGACCCTAGTGCACAGACATTCCTCTGAGGGGCGGGAGGATCGAGCCATGGAGCCTGAGAGGGCGACATGCCGGCTTGAGTCCTCGCCAGCGGCCGACGATGAGGTGTATGGTCCCGTAGGGTTTTGCCCAGCATGTACAGGCTGGAAGGCCGAATTCTAGATCATCGGCAGTTTTAGAATAAGAGAGCCGGTTTGGCTTGTATGGAATTGATTCATGTATAAACTTTTTATATAAATTTATCTTGACTTTGGCATGATTGTATTGTGTAAAAAGGTTGTTTTAACAAATCTTGTGAAAAAGGGCCTTAATTAAGGAATATGTTTATTTATGTCAAACAGTGTGTGTCAAACAGTGTGGTAGGATTAATTAGAAAACAAATTGATGTGTGAGTAAGGTGGAAAGTGGGAGGATGGAATGCCCCGACGGCACCATCCTACGAACGGGTGGACCCGATTAGTCGGGTAGCTTTCCAACAGATTAAGTGAAAGCCCTACGCTAGATAATTAGGTTCTTAGGCAACTCTATTCTAGAAGACTAGGCTAGCGGCTGTGCCTTGCATAAGATGAGGAAGAAAAGCGTTGTCTCTAGAAATCAAGTCTAGTAGTTGTCCAATTTATGATCAATTGTCCTATGGGTGATTTGATGTTTAGAAAATTACGCTCTCCCTGCGGGATAGAGCTAGGTCATACCTATGAATCGTATCCTTGAATCTCTATAGGGTCAAGGTGTCGATGAATAGGAATTTTTTTCCAAGATAAGACTTCAATGGACTATCTTAAGTGTTTCCCCCATTTTAGAAGGGAGGAACCTTACACCGTACCCTTCTAAAATGGGGGAAACACTTAAGATAGTCCACTAAGTCTTATCTTGGGAAAATTTCCTATTCATCGACACCTTGACCCTGTAGAGATTCAAGGATACGATTCATAGGTATGACCTAGCTCTATCCCGCAGGGGGAGCATGATTTTCTAAACATCAAATCACCCATAGGGCAATTGATCATAAATTGGGCAACTACTAGACTTGGTTTCTAGAGAACACTTTTTTCCTCATCTTATGCAAGGCACAGCCACCACTGGCCTAGTCTTCTAGAATAGAGTTGCCCAAGAACCTAATTATCTAGCGTAGGGCTTTCACTTAATCTGTTGGAAAGCTACTCGACTAATCGGGTCCACCCATCCGTAGGATGGTGCCGTCGGGGCATTCCATCCTCCCACCCTACTCACGCATCAATTTGTTTTCTAATAAATTAATCCTACCACACTATTTGACATAAATGAACATATTCTTTAATTAAGGTCCTTTTTCACAAGGTTTGTTAAAATAGCCTTTTTACACAATACAATCATGCCAAAGTCACGATATATTTATATAAAAAGTTTATACATGAATCAATTCCATACAAGCCAAACCGGCTCTCTTATTCTTATACTGCTGATGTTCTAAAATTTGGCCTTCCAGCCTCTACATGCTGGGCAAAACCCTACGGGACCATACACCTCATCGTCGGCCCGCTCGGGCGAGGACTCAAGCCGGCCTGTCACCTTGGTGTGTCGCCCTCTCAGGCTCCATCGCTTGATCCTCCCGCCCCTCAGAGGGATGTCTGCACACTAGGGTGGGCTAATTCACCGCACTAGCCTGGGCCCTCAGAACTAGGCAGCATCACAATCACTCGCTCTCGCGTTCCATTCCTGTTGTTTGATCCGTGAAGCATTTCACTATTTCATTGTATATCCTACATTTTCTTTTTTTTTTTTAGCTTCATAGCCTCATTCTCCCAATGGTATGAGGGATACCATGGGCCAACTCCGGGCCTTACTAACGTCTCCGTCGACCGGCTACACAAGCACAAGAACAAGGTAGCGTCAAGGCAGGGAGAAGTTATACCTGTACCTTAATTTAACCAAGATAACCATCCATTTATTTAACTGAACCATAGGACTAGAATCCATGTTACCTTCTTAAGAAAACAATCCTTTTCACAAAGATTTTAGTATTTTAACTCGAGATTGCGATAAGACATTCTTTATTAAGGCATATGCTGTTCTTTAAAAGAATACAAACTTTAAATAGTAAATCAAATAAATAGATCACTATTAACAAATAATAGAGAAGCCGGGGCCATACCTCAACCCCTAAGAATGATATATAATTGAAAAACAAAATATGTATATACCTTATAGAAATTTATCGTTTATCGTTGCCTTTGCTCGTTAATAAGAGCTTTAGAACTTGACATAAGAGAATGGAGTCTTCTAATACCTTGTCTTACGATTGAAATCATCCAATTATCCCCAAGCTTTATCTCCTCTTACTCGTACTGTGACTCTTCTCTCTTTCTAAGGTCTATGGCAAAATAGCCTTCTCTTACAGGACTACGGCATACTATTCTTTCTCTAAAAGAAAAGCTATGGAGTTTTGGTCTCTTCCTCCGAAGGACCATAGCAATCTAAGCTTCTTTTCTCAGATATTAGATAAGAATGAAGGGATATATGCATCTCAAGCTCTAGGATTACCTTGAGACTACTTGCTGCCTTCTCACAGTTTTCTCTGTGTAGAGACCCTGACAAAAACAGCAAATTTTTTCAGCCATAACTCTCTGATAAAAACTCAGAATATGGTCATATAACCAGTCAAAAGAACGGGAAGGTATCTAGTCTACAAGCTAGCATGGGAAGAATAGGCAAAAACGTCTGTACATAGCCACAAACGCACCATCTTTAGAAACGTGTTGTTTTTTCACATTTTTAGTATGCATGTTCCCCCTTCCACAAATAGGGGAAACACTTAAGATAGTCCACTAAGTCTTATCTTGGAGAAAATTTCCTACTCATCGACACCTTGACCATGCAGAGATTCAAGGATACGATTCATAGGTAAGACCTAGTCCTATCCCCGCAGGGGGAGCGTGGTCTCCTAAAAAAATCAAATCACCCATAGGATAATTGATCATAAATTTGGGTAACTACTAGTCTTGATTCCTAGAGACAATGCTTTTTTCCTCATCCATGCAAGGCACAGCCGCTCGCCTAGTCTTCTAGAATAGAATTGCCGAAGAACCTATTTATGTAACGTAGGGCTTTCACTTAATATGTTGGAAAGCTACCCGACTAATCGGGTCCATCCATCCGTAGGATAATGCCATCGGGGCATTCCATCCTCCCACATTCCACCCTACTCACGCGTCAATTTGTTTTCTAATTAATCCTACCACACTGTTTGACATAAATAAACATGTTCCTTAATTAAGGCCCTTTTCACAAGGTTTGTTAAATCAACCTTTTTTCATAATACAATAATGCCAAAGACAAGATTTATAAAAATAAAGTTTAAACATGAATCAATTTCATACAAGCCAAACCGGCTCTATTATTCTTTTCCTTTATACCACCGATGATCTAGAATTCGGCCTTCAAGCCTCTACATGCTGGGCAAAATTCTACGGGACCATACACCTCATCGTCGGCCGCTGGCGAGGACTCAAGCCGGCCTGTCGCCCTCTCAGGCTCCATCGCTCAATCCTCTCGCCCCTCAGAGGGATGTCTGCACACTAGGGTGGGCTAATTCACCGCACTAGCCTGGGCCCTTAGAACTAGGCAGCATCACAATCACTCGCCTCAATCGGCAAACCTCATTCTCCCAATGGTATGAGGGATACCATGGGCCAACTCCGGGCCTTACTAATGTCTCCGCCGTCCGGCTACACAAGCATAAGAACGGGGCAGCGTCAAGGCACGGAGAAGTTGTACCTGTATCTTAATTTAACCAAGATAACAATCCATTTACTCAACTAAACCATAAGACTAGAATCATGTTACCTTCTTAAGAAAAAAATCCTTTTCTCACACAAATTTTAGCATTTCAACTTGAGATTGCGATAAGACATTCTTTATTAAGACATATGCTGTTGTTTAAAAGAATACAAACTTTAAATAGTAAATTAATCAAATGGATCACTATTAACAATCAATAGAGAAGCCGAGGCCATACCTCAATCCCTAAGAATGATATATAATTGAAAAACAAAATATGTATATACCTTATAGAAATCTGTCATTTATCGTTGCCTTTGCTCGTTAACAAGAGCTTTAGAACTTGACATAAGAGAATGGAGTCTTCTAATACCTTGTCTTATGATTGAAATCATCCAATTATCCCCAAGCTTTATCTCCTCTTACTCGTACTGTGACTCTTCTCTCTTTCTAAGGTCTATGGCAAAATAGCCTTCTCTTACAGGACTACGGCATACTATTCTTTCTCTAAAAGAAAAACTATGGAGTTTTGGTCTCTTCCTCCGAAGGACCATAGCAATCTAAGCTTCTTTTCTGAGATATTAGATAAGAATGAAGGGATATATACATCTCAAGCTCTAGGATTACCTTGAGACTACTTGCTGCCTTCTCACAGTTTTCTCTGTGTAGAGACCCTAACAAAAACAGCAAATTATTTCGGCCATAACTCTCTGATAAAAACTCAGAATATGGTCATATAACCAGTCAAAAGAACGGGAATGCATCTAGTCTACAAACTAGAGGCGCAGGCAGAATAGGCAAAAACGTTTGTATATAGCTACAAACGCACCATCTTTAGAAACACGTTGTTTTTCCACATTTTTAGTATGCATGGACTCTAAATGTGTAAAAGTACTCTAAATACGACCTCCTATCACCTAAATTCGAATTTTTATTTTTTGAGATACTTATCTCTTAATAGAACTATTCTTGTCTTTTTATTTCTTTTAGGATTTTTGGAGCTAATGTCTTTATTCAAACACTTTCCTAATGTTTCTAGCCTTATTATCTCACTCTCTTCTAAGTGCACTCTCTTTCCTTATTGAAATCTATATTAAAAGAGACACATACATACATGGCTTGTGAGAGACCTTACAATCTCCCCCACTTAAATGAAGTGATTTGAATATCCTCACATGTTGAGACAATCATCCTATGAAATTGTGCTTGTATCTTGGGGGTGCACACGCAAGATATTTGTACAATAAATTTGAGAAATTAGATTGGGGAGAAAACCTTTTGTGAGAAAAAAACATAAGGTGATCAAATTAAGAAACTAGTGAGAGATTGAATAGAAGGATAGACCCAAAACTTTGTTTAGAGAAATTTTCAGGATATATCTCATTAATTCGCATATTATAAATTATTAAGATTATAACTCCATTAAGGTTTGAATAGTTGACGTGTGAATGCCATCCATTGGATGCTTTACACTAGGACGATCATCCAAGATTTTGAACCCATCTCACATAAACATGGGTCTAACTTCGAATGTGTAATTCTTAGAGGATCATGCTATTAGATTTGTTAATCCCAAGATACTAGATGTGTTATTTTCAGAAAACTAATCATCTCATACGTGTTAATCCTAATAATCTTTGGATGTGCCAATCCCAAGGCACAAGATGTGTAATTCTCAAAAGATGAAGATCTCAGATATATTAATTTAGAGTGCCTATTTAGATGTGGCGCTATGATAAGCTTTTGATAGTTTTGAACTTTTCATTGATACAATGAAAGAAGCAAGTTCACCCTTGCTCATCTAAAAATCATAAGAAATGCCAAATTAGTTGGAAGCACTATTGTCAATCTAACCACGGGAACCAAAATCAGTTATGGGATGCCATTTAATGACACCTTTCGTGAAAGGTATTGTCCTCCAAGATTTCGAGAGGATAAAATGAATGAATTTTTGGAGCTGACCCAAGAAAAGAAGACTCTAAAAGAATACCACCAAACTTTTGTTAAACTTCTCCAATTTGCTCTAGAGATGGATGAGGTAACTCTTCTCCATCGATTCATTTGGAAGCTTAATCTACCTTTGAATAACCTCGTCAAGAATGCAAAACCATCCTCTATTTCAGAAGCCATAATTATAGCCAGAGACTATGATAAAGCTTTTTTTATATAGGAAGTGTCGAGAAGGGCATGAGTCCTTCCATGTTAATCAAGAAGACGTTCCCTAATTCAAGAGGAACGTCAAGCCCACCCTTGGCTACTACAAGGAATCATGAGCTAGAGCAAAAATTAGGTCAAGAAATAGGGATAGCAGGGTTATCGAGTTCAACAAGTATTTCTATAAGTAAATAGAAGATGATTGGTGCAAGATTCATGTGAAGTAATGTGCTTGATGAATAGAGGTATTCTACAAGATGATACTAAGATTATGAAATTGCTATCATAGGTTAGATTGCGTAAAGGATTGATTCCCTTACGTTTTTCCATGATAATTTGTTAAGTACCATATTACATGGGGGTATAGAATAAGGAATTCGAAGATTCATATCATATTAGAGGTATATGGATGCATGAAATTAGAATAATAAGGCCAATTAACTTTAGAATAATAAAGACCTTTTGGAGGCACAACAAAACGAGCCAAGCACATGAAATAAATGACTCTTTAACAATGTTTAGATAAAAGAAGATTTTTACCTAGTGGGGACACCACTTTGAAAGAGACAGGAGGATTTACTTAGATACTACCCCAGCTCACGAGATGAGGACATCTCGAATCTTTTAAGTGGGGGAGATTGTAAGGTCCCTCCCAAGCCATGTATGTATGTGTCTCTTTTAATATAGATTTCAATAAAGAAAGAGAGTGCACTAGAAGAGAGTGAGATAAGGCTAGAAACATTAGGAAAGTGTTAGAATAAAGATATTAGCTCCAAAAATCCTAAAAGAAATAAAAAGACAAGAATAGTTCTATTAAGAGATAAGTATCTCCAAAAATAAAAATTCGAATTTAGGTGATAGGAGGTCGTATTTAGAGTACTTTTACACATTTAGAGTCCATGCATACTAAAAATGTGGAAAAACAACGTGTTTCTAAAGATGGTGTGTTTGTAGCTATATACAGACGTTTTTGCCTATTTTGCCAACATAAGCTTGTAGACCAGATGCCTTCCCGTTCTTTTGACTGGTTATATAACCATATTCTATGTTTTTATCAGAGAGTTATGGCCGAAACAATTTGCTATTTCTGTTAGGGTCTCTACACAGAGAAAACTGTGAGAAGGCAGCAAGTAGTCTCAAGGTAATCCTAGAGCTTGAGATACATATATCCCTTCATTCTTATCTAATATCTCAGAAAAGAAGCTTAGATTGCTATGGTCCTTCGGAGGAAGAGACCAAAACTCCATAGCTTTTCTTTTAGAGAAAGAATAGTATGCCGTAGTAAGAGAAGGCTATTTTGCCATAGACCTTAGAAAGAGAGAAGAGTCACAGTACGAGTAAGAGGAGATAAAGCTTGGGGATAATTGGATGATTTCAATCGTAAGACAAGGTATTAGAAGACTCCATTCTCTTATGTCAAGTTCTAAAGCTCTTGTTAACGAGCAAAGGCAACGATAAATGACAAATTTCTATAAGGTATATACATATTTTGTTTTTCAATTATATAGCATTCTTAGGGGTTGAGGTATGGCCCCGGCTTCTCTATTGATTGTTAATAGTGATCTATTTGATTGTTAATAGTGATCTATTGATTGTTAATAGTGATCTATTTGATTGATTTACTATTTAAAGTTTGTATTCTTTTAAACAATAGCATATACCTTAATAAAGAATGTCTTATCGCTCGCAATCTCAAGTTGAAATGTAAAAATCTTTGTGAAAAGGATTGTTTTCTTAAGAAGGTAACATGGATTCTAGTCCTATGGTTTAGTGAGTAAATGGATTACTATCTTGGTTAAATTAAGGTACAAGTATAACTCTCCCTACCTTGACGCTGCCCCGTTCTTGTGCTTGTATAATCGGACGGTGGAGACATTAGTAAGGCCCAGAGTTGACCCATGGTATCCCTCATACCATTGGGATAATGAGGTTCGCCGATTGAGGCGAGTGATTGTGATGCTGCCTAGTTCTGAGGGCCCAGGCTAGTGCGGTTAATTAGCTCACCCTAGTGCGTAGACATCCCTCTGAGGAGCGGATTGATCGAGCGATGGAGCCTGAGAGGGCAACAGGCCGGCTTGAGTCCTCGCCAGCAAGCGACGATGAGGTGTATGGTCCCGTAGGGTTTTGCCTAGCATGTAGAGGCTGGAAGGCCGAATTCTAGATCATCGACAGTATAAAGGAAAAGAATAAGAGAGCCGGTTTGGCTTGTATAGAATTGATTCATGTATAAACTTTTTTTTGTAAGGTTACCTCCTTCTAAAAATAGGAGAAACACTTAAGATAGTCCACTAAGTCTTAACTTGGAGAAAATTTTCTACTCATTCGACACCTTGACCATGCAGAGATTCAAGGATATGATTCAGAGGTAAGACCTAGTTCTATCCCGCAGGGGGAGCGTGGTCTCCTAAAAAAGATCAAATCACCCATAGGGTAATTGATCATAATTTGGGCAACTACTAGTCTTCATTCTTAGAGACAACGCTTTTTTCCTCATCCATGCAAGGCACAACTGTTGGCCTAGTCTTCTAGAATAGAGTTACCCCCAAGAACCTAATTATCTAATGTAGGGCTTTCACTTAATATGTTGGAAAGCTACCCGACTAATCGGGTCCACCCATTCATAGGATGGTGCCATCGTGGCATTCCATCCTCTCAGTTTCCACCCTACTCACGCATCAATCTGTTTTCTAATTAATCCTACCACACTGTTTGACATAAATAAACATGTTTCTTAATTAAGGCCCTTTCACAAGATTTATTAAAATAGCCTTTTTTCATAGTACAATAATACCAAGACAAGATTTAAAAGAAAAGTTTATACATGAATCAATTTTATATAAGCCAAACCGGCTCTCTTATTCTTTTCCTTTATACCGCCGATGATCTAGAATTCGGTCTTCCAGCCTCTACATGCTGAGCAAAACCCTACGGGACCATACACCTCATCGTCGAACGCTGATGAGGACTCAAGCCAGCCTGTCGCCCTCTCAGGGTCCATCGCTCGATCCTCCCACCCCTCAAAGGGATGTCTGCGCACTAGGGTGGGCTAATTCACCGCACTAGCTTGGGCCCTCACAACTAGGCAGCATCACAATCACTCGCCTCAATCGGCAAACATCATTCTCTCCATGGTATGAGGGATACCATGGGCCACCTCTAGGCCTTACTAACGTCTCCGCCGTCCGGCTACACAAGCACAAGAATGGGGCAGCGTTAAGGCAGGGAGAAGTTGTACCTGTATCTTAATTTAACCAAGATAACAATCCATTTACTCAACTAAACCATAGGACTAGAATCCATGTTACCTTCTTAAGAAAACAATCCTTTTCTCACACAGATTTTAGCATTTCAACTTGAGATTGCGATAATACATTCTTTATTAAGGCATATGCTATTTGTTTAAAAGAATACAAACTTTAAATAGTAAATCAATCAAATAGATCACTATTAACAATTAATAGAGAAGCCAGGGCCATACCTCAACCCCTAAGAATGATATATAATTGAAAAACAAAATATGTATATACCTTATCGAAATTTGTCGTTTATCGTTGCCTTTGCTCGTTAACAAGAGCTTTAGAACTTGATATATGAGAATAGAGTCTTCTAATACCTTGTCTTACGATTGAAATCATCCAATCATCCCCAAGCTTTATCTCTTCTTACTCGTACTGTAACTCTTCTCTCTTTCTAAGGTCTATGGCAAAATAGCCTTCTCTTACAAGACTACGACATACTATTCTTTCTCTAAAAGAAAAGCTATGGAGTTTTGGTCTCTTCCTCCGAAAGACCATAGCAATCTAAGCTTCTTTTCTAAGATATTAGATAAGAATGAAAGGATATATACATCTCAAACTCTAGGATTACCTTGGGGCCACTTGCTATCTTCTCACAGTTTTCTCTGTGTAGAGACCCTTACAGAAACAGCAAATTGTTTTGGCCATAACTCTCTCATAAAAACTCAAAATATAGTCATATAACCAGTCAAAAGAACGGGAAGGTATTTGTTCTACAAGATAGCGTGGGCAGAATAGACAAAAACGTCTGTATATAGCCACAAACGCACCATCTTTAGAAACGCGTTGTTTTTCCACATTTTTAGTATGCATGGACTCTAAATGTGTAAAAGTACTCTAAATATAACCTCTTATCACCTAAATTCAAAATTCTATTGCTTATCTCTTAATAGGTCTATTCTTATGTTCTTATTTCTTTTAGGATTTTTTGAGCTAATATTTTTATTCTAACGCTTTCCTAATGTTTCTAGCCTTGTTGTCTCACTCTTCTCTAATTACACTCTCTTTCCTTATTGAAATCTATATTAAAAGAGACACATACATACATGGCTTGGGAGGGACCTTACAATCTCCCCCACTTAAAAGATTCAAGATGTCCTCATCTTGCGAGCTGGGGTAGTATCTAAGTAAATCCTCCTGTCTCTTTCAAAGTGGTGTCCCCACTAGGTAGAAATCTTCTTTTATCTAAACATTGTTCTTAAAGAGTGCCTTATTTCATGTGTTTGGCTCGTTTTGTTGTGCCTCCAAAAGGTCTATTATTCTAAAGTTAAAATTGGCCTTATTATCCTAAGTTCATGCATCCATATACCTCTCATATGCTATGAACCTTCGAATTCCTTATTCCAAACCCCCATGTAATATGGTACTTAACAAATTATCATGGAAAAATGTAAGGAAATCAATTCTTTACGCAATCTAACCTATGATAGCAATTTCATAATCTAACCTATGATAGCAATTTCATAATCTTAGTATCGTCTTGTAGAATACCTCTATTCATCATGCACATTACTTGACATGAATCTTGCACCAGTCCTCTTCTATTTACTCAGAAATACTTGTTGAATTCGGTTATCTTTAACCCTGCTATCCCTATTTCTTGACCTAATTTTTGCTCTAGCTCATAATTCCTTGTAGCCAGGGGTGGGCTTGATGTTTCTCTTGAATTAGGAGACCTCTTCTTGATTAACATGAAAGGACTCATGCCCTTCTTGACACTTTCTATATAAAAAAACTTTATCATAGTCTCTGGCTATAATTATGGCTTCTGAAATAGAGGATGGTTTTGCATTCTTGATGAGGTTATTCAAAGGTAGATTAAGCTTCCAAATGAATCGATGGAGAAGAGTTACCTCATCCATCTCTGGAGCTAATCGAAGAATTTAGCAAAAGTTTGGTAGTATTCTTTTAGGGTCTTCCTTTCTTGGGTTAGCTCCAAAAATTCATTCATTTTATCCTCTCGAAATCCTAGAGGACAAAACCTTTCACGAAGGTGTAATTTCATGGCATCTCATAATTGATTCTAGCTCTAGTGGTTAGATTGACAACAGTGCTTTCAACTAATTTTGCATTTCTTACGATTTTTAGACGAGCAAGGGTGAACTTGCTTCTTTCATTGTATCCATGAAAAGCTCAAAACTATCAAATACTTGTCATAGCACCACATTTGAAGGCAGTCAGGATTAATACATCTGAGATCTTTATTTTTTTGAGAATTACACATCTGGTGCCTTGGGATTGACACATCCAAAGATTATCAGGATTGACATATCTGAGATAATTAGTTTTCTAAAAATTACACACCTAGTATCTTGGGATTAACACATCTAATAGCATGATCCTCTGGGAATTACACATCTGAAGTTAGACCCATGTTTATGTGAGATGGGTTCAAGATCTTGGATGATCGTCCTAGTGTAAAGTATCCAATGGATGGCATTCACACGTCAACTATTCAAATCTTAATGGAGTTATAATCTTAATAATTTATAATATGCAAGTTAATGAGATATATCCTAAAAATTTCTCTAAACAAAGTTTCGGTCTATCCTTCTAGTCATTCAGTCTCTCACTAGTTTCTTAATTTGATCACCCTATGTTTTTCCTCTCACAAAAGGTTTTCTCCCCAATCTTATTTCTCAAATTTATTGTACAAATATCTTGCGTGTGCACCCCCAAGATACAAGAACAATTTCATAGGATGATTGTCTCAACATGTGAGGATATTCAAATCACTTCTATGGCCAGTAGAGATGATTGATTCGTCCTCATATGATAAACAATCTCTTGTTTTAATCCCTCGACAGTTAACCTTTGAAAAACAAATCCTAGGAACTAAGATCGGCTCTGATACCACTTGTAAGGTTCCCCCCGTTCCAAAAATAGGGGAAACACTTACAAGTGGTATCAGAGCCGATCTTAGTTCCTAGGATTTGTTTTTCAAAGGTTAACTGTCAAGGGATTAAAACAAGTGATTGTTTATCATATGAGGACGAATCAATCATCTCTACTGGCCATAGAAGTGATTTGAATATCCTCACATGTTGAGACAATCATCCTATGAAATTATTCTTGTATCTTAGGGGTGCACACACAAGATATTTGTACAATAAATTTGAGAAATAAGATTGGGGAGAAAACCTTTTGTGAGGAAAAACATAGGGCGATCAAATTAAGAAAATAGTGAGAGACTGAATGACTAGAAGGATAGACCGAAACTTTGTTTAGAGAAATTTTCGGGATATATCTCATTAACTTGCATATTATAAATGATTAAGATTATAACTCCATTAAGATTTGAATAGTTAACATCCATTGGATGCTTTACACTAGGACGATCATCCAAGATCTAGAACCCATCTGAGACAACATGGATCTCGGATGTGTAATTCCCAGAGGATCATGCTCTTAGATGTGTTAATCCCAAGATACTAGATGTGTAATTTTCACAAAACTAATCATCTCAGATATGTCAATCCTAATAATCTTTGGATGTGTCAATCCCAAGGCACCAGATGTGTAATTCTCAAAAAATGGGCCCGGCTTCTCTATTGATTGTTAATAGTGATCTATTTGATTGATTTACTATTTAAAGTTTGTATTCTTTTAAACAATAGCATATATCTTAATAAAGAATGTCTTATCGCAATCTCAAGTTGAAATGCTAAAATCTGTGTGAGAAAAGGATTGTTTTCTTAAGAAGGTAACATGGATTCTAGTCCTATGGTTTAGTTGAGTAAATGGATTGTTATCTTGGTTAAATTAAGATACAGGTATAACTTCTCCCTGCCTTGACGCTGCCCCGTTCTTGTGCTTGTGTAGCCGGATGGCGGAGACGTTAGTAAGGCACGGAGTTGGCCCATGGTATCCCTCATACCATTGGGAGAATGAGGTTTGCCGATTGAGGCGAGTGATTGTGATGCTGCCTAGTTCTGAGGGTGCAGGCTAGTGCGGTGAATTAGCCCACCCTACTGTACAGACATCCCTCTGAGGGGTGGGAGGATCGAGCGATGGAGCCTGAGAGGGCGACAGGCCGGCTTGAGTCCTCGCCAGCGGGCAGCCGATGAGGTGTATGGTCCCGTAGGGTTTTGCCCAACATGTAGAGGCTCGAAGACCGAATTCTAGATCATCGACGGTATAAAGGAAAAGAATAAGAGAGCTGGTTTGGCTTGTATGAAATTGATTCATGTTTAAACTTTGTTTTTATAAATCTTGTCTTTGGTATGATTGTATTGTAGAAAAATGTTGTTTTAACAAACCTTGTGAAAAGGGCCTTAATTAAAGAACATGTTTATTTATGTCAAACAGTGTGGTAAGATTAATTAGAAAACAAATTAACACGTGAGTAGGGTGGAAAGTGGAAGGATGGAATGCCTTGACGGCACCATCCTACGGATGGGTGGACCCGATTAGTCGGGTAGCTTTCCAACATATTAAGTGAAAGCCCTACATTAGATAAATAGGTTCTCGAGCAATTCTATTCTAGAAGACTAGGCCAGCGGGCTGTGCCTTGCATGGATGAGGAAAAAAGCGTTGTCTCTAGGAATCAAGACTAGTAGTTGCCCAAATTATGATCAATTATCCTAGGGTGATTTAATTTTTTGAAGACCACGCTCCCCCTACGGGATAGAACTAGGTCTTACCTATGAATCGTATCCTTGAATCTCTGTATGGTCAAGGTGTCGATGAGTAGGAAATTTTCTCCAAGATAAGACTTAGTGGACTATCTTAAGTGTTTCCCCTATTTTTGGAAGGGGGGAACCTTACATATTTTTTGAAGACCACGCTCCCCCTACAGGATAGAACTAGGTCTTACCTATGAATCGTATCCTTGAATCTCTGTATGGTCAAGGTGTCGATGAGTAGGAAATTTTCTCCAAGATAAGACTTAGTGGACTATCTTAAGTGTTTCCCCTATTTTTTGGAAGGGGGTAACCTTATCTTGGAGAAAATTTCCTACTCATCGACACCTTGACCTTGTAGAGATTCAAGGATATGATTCATAGGTATGACCTAGCTCTATCCCGCAGGGAGAGCGTGATTTTCTAGACATCAAATCACCCATAGGGCAATTGATCATAAATTGGGCAACTACTAGACTTGATTTCTAGAGACAACGCTTTTTTCCTCATCTTATGCAAGGCACAGTCCGCTGGCCTAGTCTTCTAGAATAGAGTTGCCCAACAACCTAATTATCTAGCGTAGGGCTTTCACTTAATCTGTTGGAAAGCTACCCAACTAATCGGGTCCACCCGTCCGTAGGATGGTGCCGTCGGGGCATTCTATTCTCCCACTTTCCACCCTACTCACACATCAATTGTTTTCTAATTAATCCTACCACACTATTTGACATAAATAAACATATTCCTTAATTAAGGCCCCTTTTTCACAAGGTTTGTTAAAACAGTCTTTTTACATAATATAATCATGCCAAAGACAAGATATATATAAAAAGTTTATACATGAATCAATTCCAAACAAGCCAAACTAGCTCTCTTATTCTTTTCCTTTATTCTACTGATGATCTAGAATTCGGCCTTCCAGCCTCTACACGGGCAAAACCCTACGGGACTATACACCTCATCGTCGGCCCGTTGTTGGCGAGGACTCAAGCCAGCTTGTCGCCCTCTCAGGCTCCATCGCTTGATCCTCCCGCCCCTCAGAGGGATGTCTGCACACTAAGGTGGGCTTATTTACCGCACTAGCCTGGACCCTCAGAACTAGGCAGTCTCATAATCTCTCGCCTCAATCGGCGATCCTTATTCTCCCAATGGTATGAGGGATACCTTGGGCCATTCCCGAGCTTTGCTTACGACGCCACCCGGCTACACAAGCACGGAACAGGGTAAGCATTGAAGCCCTAAAAAAAGCTTGTACTCTTAAAGATAACAATTTCAATGCAATTTATTGAGTATAGCATTACACAATTCGTGAAGATAACAATTTCAACGCAATTTACTAAATACAGCATCACATAATTCGTAACTTCATATAATTTTATGTCGTTATTTTAAAAGGAAAAGATACACATTTATTAACACTAATTTTAAGGAAAAACTCTTCTTAAAAAAAATGACCAAGCTAACCTGGCCACCATTTCCTTGAGGAGCTTGAAAAGGGAGGGCTGGAGCCGCATGGGAGCATCTTCCCTAATCTCGTTATTGCGTGCTCCTCTTGAGGCAATATTCCTCAACTCCTAAGAATGATATATAATTGAAAAACAAAATATGTATATACCTTATGGAAATTTATCGTTTATCATTGTCTTTGCTCGCTAACAAGAGCTTTAGAACTTGACATATGAGAATAGAGTCTTCTAATACCTTGTCTTTTGATTGAAATTATCCAATAATCTCCAAGCTTTATCTCTTCTTACTCGTACTGTTACTCTTCTCTCTTTCTAAGGTCTATGGCAAAATAGCCTTCTCTTATAGGACTACGACATACTATTCTTTCTCTAAAAGAAAAGCTATGGAGTTTTGGTCTCCTTCTCCGAAAGACCATAGCAATCTAAGCTTCTTTTCTGAGATATTAGATAAGAATAAAGGGATATATACATCTCGAACTCTAGGATTATCTTGAGGCTACTTGCTATCTTCTCACAGTTTTCTCTGTGTAGAGACCCTAACAGAAACAGCAAATTGTTTCGGCCATAACTCTCTGATAAAAACTCAGAATATAGTCATATAACCAGTCAAAAGAACAGGAAGGCATCTAATCTACAAGCTAGCGTAGGCAGAATAGACAAAAACGTCTGTATGTAGCCAGAAACGTGCCATCTTTAGAAATGCGTTGTTTTTCCACATTTTTAGTATGCATGGACTCTAAATGTGTAAAAGTACTCTAAATATGACCTTTTATCACCTAAACTCGAAATTCTTTTTTTGGAGATACTTATCTCTTAATAGAACTATTCTTATGTTCTTATTTCTTTTAGGATTTTTTGAGCTAATATTTTTATTCTAACACTTTCCTAATGTTTCTAGCCTTGTTGTCTCACTCTTCTCTAATTACACTCTCTTTCCTAATGACCTTTTATCTCGGGGGGGTCACTCACAAAAAAATGTGAATATCACGCGCGTTCAACAGAAGCATAATTTTAATTTATGAAACTTACAGAAATATATTTACATAAGGGTATGATTTAAAAAAATTTCAAAAAAATTTACAGATTCATAAAGAAAAGGGGATATTATATAGATTAAAAAATTCACAAATAAGGGATTTAAAATATAGGCCTTGAACGCACGCGATAGGTATATTTTACATATAGTGACCCCCCCGAGCCTTTTATCACCTAAACTCGAAATTCTTTTTTTGGAGATACTTATCTCTTAATAGAACTATTCTTATGTTCTTATTTCTTTTAGGATTTTTTGAGCTAATATTTTTATTCTAACACTTTCCTAATGTTTCTAGCCTTGTTGTCTCACTCTTCTCTAATTACACTCTCTTTCCTTATTGAAATCTATATTGAAAGAGACACATACATACATGGCTTGGGAGGAACCTTACAATCTCCCCCACTTAAAAGATTCGAGATGTCCTCATCTCGCGAGCTGGGGTAGTATCTAAGTAAATCCTCTTGTCTCTTTCAAAGTAGTGTCCCCACTAGGTAAAAATCTTCTTTTATCTAAACATTATTCTGAGTCCCTTATTTCATGTGTTTGGCTTGTTTTGTTGTGCCTCCAAAATATCTATTATTCTAAAGTTAATTGGCCTTATTATCCTAAATTCATGCATCCATATACCTCTCAAATGCTATGAACCTTCGAATTCCCTATTCTATACCCCCATGTAATATGGTACTTAACAAATTGCCATGGAGAAACGTAAGGGAATCAATCCTTTACGCAATCTAATCTATGATAGCAATTTCATAATCTTAGTATCGTCTTGTAGAATACCTCTATTCATCATGCACATTTGGAAGTATTCTGACATGAAGGGAATTGATCCCAGTTTCTACCAGCATAAAATTAACCTAAAGAAGATGCAACCCCAATTAGGCAGAGCAGATACAAAATGAACCCAACATTGACGTCTTTGAGAAGAGGCCATCCTAGGTGTCGCCTTGTAGAGCTCGCTGCTGTGATCGAAACGCTTCAGTCGGATCTGAATTCCGAGTTCGTTTGCTCACTGTATGAGCAAAAGAGTATGATGCACGAATCCTTTCTTAAGGCAAAAACCCTTATTAAAGTCTACGCAAATGGGGGGGGGATTGTGAGATGTCCTTAAGGGTAAAAACGTGGAGGAGGGCTAAGAGGGCTGCTGTAAGTCTATTCACACGCGAGGGGGGGAGGGGGGGGGAGGGGGGAGAAGAGTTAAGGACACTACCTCCTAGCAAGAGGGGGATGGAGGAAAATTGGCTTATCTGAAAAGAGGCAAATGAGGGGGTGTGAGAGGGGGACTGCAAGGGACGGCTGCACTACAGCAAGTACATCAAGTACACTACACAAGGATAGTCGGCGGTACGAACGACGGAACAACAGGGCATACGCTACACAGAAATGCGTGTTGCCTGTGGAGCACCTCGTGGGTTTATATAGCTAAGGGGTGAGGGTACGGGCGCTGCGCAAAGCAAGGATGAAAGGACGGTGTACCGTCAAAGGCTATGGATCAGTGGCCTGCATGGGTCTAGGGGAAAGGTACGGTGTCAGTTGTCCGTCGGGAAAGGAGTGGTACGTATGTATCTTATCTGGTCTGGGGCAGCATGGTTGTCCACGTAAGGGTACGTGTGGACCACATAGTGGGCGACCGTCCTTTGGTTCTTGGGCGACCATCGTACGGGCATCCTAGTAAGTGTGTACGGACTAAATTTTGGGGTGGGGTACCCAAATTTGGGGCGTCCGCCTCGATTTGCATACCAGACCGCCTTGGGGGCAAAATTTCTTTTTGTCTGGGAGGTTCTCCTAGTCGTAGGATTCAAACCGTTCGTCAATCAGACGCCCGATCATGCATTTATTAAGGTTTAAAGGTCGCCGTTTTTTAACTAAAATGATTGAAATTTACGTATAGGCTTGATTTGGTGTCCGTTTTGGATGCTGTAAAGTCCTATATTAGGGTAAAATCGCGCGTAAATTTCAAATTTGGGCTCAGAATTTGAAGATTCTAAGTAGAAATGACTCAAATAATAAAATCATTGATTTTTATACCATAAAAACTCATAATTACATGGACATTTCTTTATTAGTGAAGATGGGTATGTTACATCCTTCCCCCCTTAAAGAAATCGAGATGTCATCTCGTCATGAATTGGGGATAATCCTTTAAGAGTGTAGCTTCATCTTCCCAAGTTGCATCCTCTTCAGGGTAATCTTTCCATTGTACTAGATGTTATACAAGAGTTCTATTTCGAAGTTGCCTTTCCCTAGAATCTATGATGCTACTAGGCTGTAATTCAAGGACTCCTTGAGTAGGGATTACAACTTGTTCATCATCAAGAATATGATCGAGACTGGGGACATATGGTTTTAACAAACTTACATGAATCTATGAAGCTACTAGGCTGTAATTCAAGGACTCCTTGAGTAGGGATTACAACTTGTTCATCATCAAGAATATGATCGAGACTGGGGACATATGGTTTTAACAAACTTACATGAAATACATTATGGACTTTGATATGGGCTGGGAGTTGGAGTTTATAGGCACTTTTACCTAGACACTTGATAACTGTATAGGGACCACAATACCTAGGGCTACGCTTCTATATTTCCCAAGTGATAGAGAACTTCATTTGGGTCACACTCGTAGAAGAACTCTGTCTCCTTCCTTGAAGATCCTTTCAGACCTCTTGTTGTCAGCATAAAGCTTTTGTCGATCTTGGGCAGCTTTAATATCCTTTTGGATTGCCTTGGTTTGTTCCTCCATTTCTTCGAGCATTTTCCTGGATGCCTCAACTCTTATGGTTGGATCAGAGAAATTTAGAGGAGACAACCATTCTTGCCCATGGAGTGCTTTAAATGGTGACATTCCTATGCTTTGATGATAAGATGCATTGTAGGCAAATTCTACCAGAGAAAGGTATTGAATCCACCTTCTTGGTTCCCGTCCACAGTATGCTTTGAGAATGTCGTCAATTACTTGATTGACTCTCTCAGTCTGGCCATCGGTATCTGGATGATAAGCTGTGCTAAAGCAAAGTTGAGTTCCCAGG
Source organism: Cibotium barometz (assembly GCF_041138505.1). Taxonomy (NCBI): domain Eukaryota; kingdom Viridiplantae; phylum Streptophyta; class Polypodiopsida; order Cyatheales; family Cibotiaceae; genus Cibotium; species Cibotium barometz. The sequence continues at coordinate 8,669,917 of NC_141065.1, read as the reverse complement.
GATTGAAATAAAGACTGCCAAAATTTTGAGGTGAAGTCAGAATCCCGATCACTTACTATCCTTTTTGGGAGACCATGAAGTTTGAGGACTTCCTTGATGAATATTCGAGCATCATCAGAAGCTTTGAAGGTCTTCTTTGCTGGTATAAGGTGAGCTACTTTGGTAAGTCCACTACTACTAGAATGGAGTCATATCCTTTTTGGGAGACCATGAAGTTTGAGGACTTCCTTGATGAATATTTGAGCAACATCAGAAGCTTTGAAGGTCTTCTTTGCTGGTATAAGGTGAGCTACTTTGGTAAGTAAGTCCACTACTACTAGAATGGAGTCATATCCTCCTTGAACAGTGGGGAGACTTGTGACAAAATCCATACTAATGCACTCCCACTTCATTTGGGGAATATCTAAGGGTTGAAGTTTTCTAGGCATCTTGACCCTTTGAGCTTTGATCCTTTGGCATGAGAGACATTGCTTCAAGTATCGAAGCACATCATTTTTCAAGCCTGCCCAATGAAAGCTCCTTCTTACGGCATTTAATGTTTTTGCATAGCCTGGGTGTCCTGCAGAGCAGGACTATCATGAGCCTCATGGAGGATTAGTTTCTTTAAAGCAGGATCCTTAGGGATACATAGCCTGTGATTGAAGTAGAGGCTTCCTTCATGAGTGGAGTATCCCTTGATTAGATTCTTCTCTTTCTCTGAATGTCCTCCTTCTTCTACTATACGCAAATTTTAGTCATTTTAGTTAAAAAACGGCGACCTTTAAACCTTAAAAAATGCACGATCGGGCGTCCGATTGACAAACGGTCTGAACCCCTACGACCAAGAGAATCTCCCGGACCAAAAAAAAATTACCCCCCGGCGCGCAAATCGAGGTGGGCCAAATTTGGGTATCTCGCCCCAAAATTTGGTCCGTACACGCTTACTAGGACGCTCGTACGATGGCCGTCCAAGAACCAAAGGACGGTCGCCCACTATGTGGTCCACACATACCCTTACGTGGACAACCATGCTGCCCCAGACCAGATAAGGTATATGCGTACCACTCCTTTCCCGGACAACTGACACCGTACCTTTCCCCTAGACCCATGCAGGCCACTGATCCGTAGCCTTTAATGGTACACCGTCCTTTCATCCTTGCTTTGCACAGCGCCCGTACCCTCACCCCTCAGCTATATAAACCCACGGGGTGCTCCACAGGCAGCACGCATTTTTGTGCAGCGTATGCCCTGTTGTTCCGTCGTCCGTACCGCCATCTGCCCCTATGCAATGTACTTGCTATACTTGCTGTAGTGCTGCCGTCCCTTGCAGCCCCCCTCTCACACCCCCTCATTTGCCTCTTTTCAGATAAGCCAATTTTCCTCCATCCCCCTCTTGCTAGGAGGCAGTGTCCTTAGCTCTTCTCCCCCCTTGTGAATAGACTTACAGCAGTCCTCTCAGCCCTCCTCCACGTCCTTTTTACCCTTAAGGACATCTCACAATCCCCCCCCATTTGCGTAGACTTTAATAAGGGTTTTTGCCTTAAGAAAGGGTTTGTGCGTCATACTCTTTTGCTCATACGATGAGCAAACAAACTCAGAATTCAGATCCAACTGAAGCCTTTCGATCGCAGCCAGCGAGCTCTACAAGGCAACGCCTAAGATGGCCTCTTCTCGGAGACGTCAAAATATTGCCTCAAGAGGAGCGTGCAATAACGAGATTAGGGAAGATGCTCCCAATGCGGCTCCAGCCCTCCCTTTTCAAGCTCCTCAAGGAAATGGTGGCCAAGTTAGGTTGGTCATTTTTTTTAAAGAAGAGTTTTTCCTTAAAATTAGTGTTAATAAATGTGTATCTTTTCCTTTTAAAATAACAAAATAAAATTGTATGAAGTTACGAATTATGTGATGCTGTATTCAGTAAATTGCGTTGAAATTGTTATCTTCACAAATTGTGTAATGCTATACTCAATAAATTGCATTGAAATTGTTATCTTTAAGAGTACAAGTTTTTTTTATGGCTTCAACGCTAACCCCGTTCCGTGCTTGTGTAGCCGGACGGCATAGCAAAGCCCGGGAATGGCCCAAGGTATCCCTCATACCATTGGGAGAATAAGGATCGCCGATTGAGGCGAGAGATTATGAGGCTGTCTAGTTCTGAGGGCCCAAGGCTAGTGCGGTAAATAAGCCCACCCTAGTGTGCAGACATTCCTCTGAGGGGGGGAGGATCAAGCGATGGAGGCTAAGAGGGCAACAGGCCGGCTTGAGTCCTCGCCAGCGGGCCGACGATGAGGTGTATGGTCCCGTAGGGTTTTACCCAGCATGTAGAGGCTGGAAGGCCGAATTCTAGATCATCGGCAGTATAAGAATAAGAGAGCCGGTTTGGCTTGTATGGTATCAGAGACGATCTTAGTGGTAAGCTTCTGATGTTGCTCGAATATTCATCAAGGAAGTCCTCAAACTTCATGGTCTCCCAAAAAGGATAGTAATTGATCGGGATTCTGACTTCACTTCAAAATTGTGGCAGTCTTTATTTCAAGACCTGGGAACTCAAATTTGCTTTAGCACAACTTATCATCCAGAGACCGATGGCCAGACTAAGAGAGTCAATCAAGCAATTGAAGACATTCTCAGAGCATACTGTGGACGGGAACCAAGAAGGTGGATTCAATACCTTCCTCTGGTAGAATTTGCCTACAATGCATCTTATCATCAAAGCATAGGAATGTCACCATTTAAAGCACTCTATGGGTAAGAATGCTTGTCTCCTCTAAATTTCTCTGATCCAACCATAAGAGTTGAGGCATCCAGGAAAATGCTCGAAGAAATAGAGGAACAAACCAAGGCAATCCAAAAGGATATTAAAGCTGCCCAAGATCGATAAAAGCTTTATGCTGACAACAAGAGGTCTGAAAGGATCTTCAAGGAAGGAGACAGAGTTCTTATAGGAGTGCGACCCAAACGAAGTTCTCTATCACTTGGGAAATATAAAAAGCTCAGCCCTAGGTATTGTGGTCCCTATACAGTTATCAAGTGTCTAGGTAAAACTGCCTATAAACTCCAACTCCCAGCCCATATCAAAGTCCATAATGTATTTCATGTAAGTTTGTTAAAACCATATGTCCCCAGTCTCGATCATATTCTTGATGATGAACAAGTTGTAATCCCTACTCAAGGATTCCTTGAATTACAGCCCAGTAGCATCATAGATTCTAGGGAAAGGCAACTCCGAAATAGAACTCTTGTAGAACATCTAGTACAGTGGAAAGATTACCCTGAACAGGATGCAACTTGGGAAGATGAAGCTATACTCTTAAAGGATTATCCCCAATTCATGACGAGATGAGGACATCTCGATTTCTTTAAGGGGGGAAGGATGTAACATACCCATCTTCACTAATAAAGAAATGTCCATGTAATTATGAGTTTTTATAGTATAGAAATCAATGATTTTATTATTTGAGTCATTTCTACTTAGAATCTTAAAATTTTAAGCCCAAATTTGGAATCTGCGTGCGATTTTACCCTAATATAAGATTTTATAGCATCCAAAACGGACACCAGATCAAGCCTATACGCAAATTTCAGTCATTTTAGTTTAAAAAACGGCGACCTTTAAACCTTAATAAATGCCCGACCGGGCTTCCGATTGACGAATGGTTTGAACCCCTATGACCAAGAGAACCTCCCGCGGATTTAAAAAAAATCACCGTCAGGACGGTCAGGCACGCAAATCGAGACGGATGTCCCAAATTTGGGTACCCCGCACCAAAATTTGGTCCGTACACACTTACTAGGACGCCCGTACGATGGCCGCCCAAGAACCAAAGGACGGTCACCCACTATGTGGTCCACACATACCCTTACGTGGACAACCATGCTGCCCCAGACCAGATAAGGTATATGCGTACCACTCCTTTCCCGGACAACTGACACCGTACCTTTCCCCTAGACCCATGCAGGCCACTAATCCATAGCCTTTGATGGTACACCATCCTTTCATCCTTGCTTTGCGCAGGGCTCGTACCCTCACCCCTCAGCTATATAAACCCACGGGGTGCTCCACAGGTAGCACGCATTTCTGTGCAGCGTATGCCCTGTTGTTTCGTCGTCCGTACCGCCGTTTGTCCCTGTGCAGTGTACTTGCTGTACTTGCTGTAGTGCAGCCGTCCCTTGCAGCCCCCCTCTCACACCGCCTCATTTGCCTCTTTTCAGATAAGCCAATTTTCCTTCATCCCCCTCTTGCTAGGAGGTAGTGTCCTTAACTCTCCTCCTCCCCCCCATGTGAATAGACTTACAGCAGCCCTCTCAGCCCTCCTCCACGTTTTTACCCTTAAGGACCTCACAATCCCCCCCCATTTGCGTAGACTTTAATAAGGGTTTTTGCCTTAAGAAAGGGTTCGTGCGTCATACTCTTTTGCTCATACGGTGAGCAACCAAACTCGGAATTCAGATCCGACTGAAGCGTTTCGATCGCCAGCGAGCTCTACAAGGCGACGCCTAAGATGGCCTCTTCTCGAAGACGTCAAAATATTACCTCAAGAGGAGCGCGCAATAACGAGATTAGGAAAGATGCTCCCAATGCGGCTCCAGCCCTCCCTTTTCAAGCTCCTCAAGGAAATGGTGGCCAGGTTAGCTTGGTCATTTTTTTTTAAAGAAGAGTTTTTCCTTAAAATTAGTGTTAATAAATGTGTATCTTTTCCTTTTAAAATAACGACATAAAATTGTATGAAGTTACGAATTATGTGATGCTGTATTCACTAAATTGCGTTGAAATTGTTATCTTCACGAATTGTGTAATGCTATACTCAATAAATTGCATTGAAATTGTTATCTTTAAGAGTACAAGTTTTTTTATGGCTTCAACGCTAACCCCGTTTCGTGCTTGTGTAGCCGGGCGGCATCGTTAGCAAAGCCCGGGAATGGCCCAAGGTATCCCTCATACCATTGGGAGAATAAGGATCGCCGATTGAGGCGAGAGATTATGAGGCTGCCTAGTTCTGAGGGCCCGGGCTAGTGCGGTAAATAAGTCCACCCTAGTGTGCAGACATCCCGCCGAGGGACAGGAGGATTAAGCGATGGAGCCTGAGAGGGCGACAGGCCAGCTTGAGTCCTCGTCGGCCGACGATGAGGTGTATGGTCTCGTAGGGTTTTGCCCAGCATGTAGAGACTGGAAGGTCGAATTCTAGATCATCGGTAGTATAAGAATAAGAGAGCCGGTTTGGCTTGTATGGAATTGATTCATGTATAAACTTTTTATATAAATATATCTTGACTTTGGCATGATTGTATTGTGTAAAAAGGCTGTTTTAACAAACCTTGTGAAAAAGGGCCTTAATTAAGGAATATGTTTATTTATGTCAAACAGTGTGGTAGGATTAATTAGAAAACAAATTGATGCGTGAGTAAGGTGGAAAGTGGGAGGATGGAATGCCCCGATGGCACCATCCTAGGGACGGGTGGACCCGATAACTCGGGTAGCTTTCCAACAGATTAAGTGAAAGCCCTACACTAGATAATTAGGTTCTTGGGCAACTCTATTCTAGAAGACTAGGCCAGCGCGGCTGTGCTTTGCATAAGATGAGAAAAAAAGCGTTGTCTCTAGAAATCAAGTCTAGTAGTTGCCCAATTTATGATCAATTGCCCTATGGGTGATTAGATGTTTTGAAAATCACGCTCCCATTGTGGGATAGAGCTAGGTCATACCTATGAATCGTATCCTTGAATCTCTAGAGGGTCAAGGTGTCGATGAATAGGAAATTTTTCCAAAGATAAGACTTAGTGGACTATCTTAAGTGTTTTTCCCATTTTAGAAGGGAGGAACTTTACAATGATGTAACATACCCATCTTCACTAATAAAGAAATGTCCATGTAATTATGAGTTTTTATGGTATAAAAATCAATGATTTTATTATTTGAGTCATTTCTACTCAGAATCTTCAAATGCTGAGCCCAAATTTGGAATCGCGCGATTTTACCCTAATATAGGATTTTACAGCATCCAAAATGGACACCAGATCAAGCCTATACGCAAATTTCAGTCATTTTAGTTAAAAAACGGCAACCTTTAAACCTTAATAAATGCACAACCGGGCGTCCGATTGACGAATGGTCTGAACCCCTATGACCAGAAGAACCTCCGGGAATTAAAAAAAAAATTCGCCCCCGGGGCGGTCCGACACGCAAATCGAGATGGGCGTCCCAAATTTGGGTACCTCGCTCCAAAATTTGATCCGTACACACTTAGTAGGACGCTCGTACGATGGTCGCCCAAGAACCAAAGGACGGTCGCCCACTATGTGGTCCACACGTACCCTTACGTGGACAACCATGCTGCCCCAGACCAGATAAGGTACATGCATACCACTCCTTTCTCGGATAACTGACACCGTACCTTTCCCCTTGACCCATGCAGGCCACTGATCCATAGCCTTTGACGGTACACTGTCCTTTCATCCTTGCTTTGCGCAGCGCCCGTACCCTCACCCCTCAGCTATATAAACCCACGGGGTGCTCCACAGGCAGCACGCATTTGTGTGCAGCGTATGCCCTGTTGTTCCGTCGTCCGTACCGTCGTCTATCCCTATGCAGTGTACTTGTACTTGCTGTAGTGCAGCCATCCCTTGCAGCCCCCCTCTCACACCCCCTCATTTGCGTCTTTTCAGATAAGCCAATTTTCCTCCATCCCCCTCTTGCTAGGAGGCAGTGTCCTTAACTCTTCTCCCCCCTGTGTGAATAGACTTACAGCAGCCCCCTCAGCCCTCCTCCATGTTTTTACCCTTAAGGACATCTCACAATTCCCCCCTCCCATTTGCGTAGACTTTAATAAGGGTTTTTGCCTTAAGAAAGGGTTCGTGTGTCATACTCTTTTGCTCATACGATGAGCAAACGAACTCCGAATTCAGATCTGACTGAAGCGTTTCGATCGCAGCAGCGAGCTCTACAAGGCGGCGCCTAAGATGGCCTCTACTCGGAGACGTCAAAATGTTGCCTCAAGAGGAGCGCGCAATAACGAGATTAGGAAAGATGCTCCCAATGCGGCTCCAGCCCTCCCTTTTCAAGCTCCTCAAGGAAATGGTGGCCAGGTTAGCTTGGTCATTTTTTTTAAAGAAGAATTTTTCCTTAAAATTAGTGTTAATAAATATGTATCTTTTTCTTTTAAAATAACGACATAAAATTGTATGAAGTTACGAATTATGTGATGCTGTATTCAGTAAATTGCATTGAAATTGTTATCTTCACGAATTGTGTAATGCTATACTCAATAAATTGCATTGAAATTGTTATCTTTAAGAGTACAAGTTTTTTTTATGGCTTCAACGCTAACCCCTTCCGTGCTTGTGTAGCCGGGCGGCGTCGTTAGCAAAGCCCGGGAATGGCCCAAGGTATCCCTCATACCATTGGGAGAATAAGGATCGCCGATTGAGGCGAGAGATTATTAGGCTGCCAAGTTCTGAGGGCCCAGGCTAGTGCGGTAAATAAGCCCACCCTAGTGTGCAGACATCCCTCTAAGGGGCGGGAGGATCAAGCGATGGAGCCTGAGAGGGCAACAGGCCGGCTTGAGTCCTCGCCAGCGGTTGTATGGTCTCGTAGGGTTTTGCCTAGCATGTAGAGGCTAGAAGGCCGAAATATAGATCATCGGCAGTATACGAATAAGAGAGCCGGTTTGGCTTGTATGGAATTGATTCATGTTTAAACTTTTTATATAAATATATCTTGACTTTGGCATGATTGTATTGTGTAAAAAGGTTGTTTTAACAAACCTTGTGAAAAAGGGCCTTAATTAAGGAATATGTTTATTTATGTCAAACAGTGTGGTAGGATTAATTAGAAAACAAATTGACGCGTGAGTAGGGTGGAAAGTGGGAGGATGGAATGCCCCGACCGCACCATCCTACGGATGGGTGGACCCGATTAGTCGGGTAGCTTTCCAACAGATTAAGTGAAAGCCCTACACTAGATAATTAGGTTCTTATGTAGCTCTATTCTAGAAGACTAGGCTAGCGGCTGTGCCTTGCATAAGATGAGGAAAAAAGTGTTGTCTCTAGAAATCAAGTCTAGTAGTTGCCCAATTTATGATCAATTGTCCTATGGGTGATTTGATGTTTAGAAAATCACGCTCTCCCTGCGAGATAGAGCTAGGTCATACCTATGAATCGTATCCTTGAATCTCTATAGGGTCAAGGTGTGATGAATAGGAAATTTTTCCCAAGATAAGACTTAGTGGACTATCTTAAGTGTTTCCCCCATTTTAGAAGGGAGGAACATTACAATTGGTATCAGAGCCGATCTTAGCTCCTAGGAATTGTCATTTAAGGATTGTTTTGCAATGAATGTTTTACCTAACATAATGCTAATTAGTAAAAACATCCTACTAAAACAAATAAGTTGAATTGATGTTTGAATGATTGTAGGAAGAGGAAGATGCCTACTCCAAGTTTCTAGTTTTCCAATGCATCTTCGAGACTGCTAGTCACTCCTCGAATTTTGAGTTTCGCGACACCATGGTGCAGATACTAGAGAAGATGTCCCTCCCTCATTTCTCTCGTATTCAAAGAGGATGGGGTAGAGATTTCTGGAGTCGCGGACCGAGATACTTCTTCATTCGAGCAGATCAAATTGGGAACCTTACCACCGACCTAAAGCGGATTCGTTGGATTGAGAAGTTGAAGATGATCCGTTGATTTTGGTTCGTCGTACCCCCAGGGTCGACACCTCGGTGACTATAGATGGGGTTTGCATACCTCAGGATCGTTGGGTGTATGACCAAGTGATACAGATCTTACCTGCTGATAGAGTAGCTGTGTTGGGATCTACCCCAATCCAGAGTCTACCACCCTTACCACCATCAGTTTTTAGAGTCTTAGAAACTACAGCGAAACCCCCATATTTCACCTATGTGGATCGCTCTACCCTTATGTCATAGTCAAGCCTAGGAATTTCCCTTGATGTCAAATAAGACTAATTATATTAGTCTCAGATCTTTGTAATAAAACTTGTCCTTGTAAATATTTGGAAATAAAATAATTTCAATGTTTTACTCTCCAAAAATAAGCATTGTGCAAATATGAATCTTGTAATCTTAAAATTGTTTTTACAATGATGGCCAGGACGACAACCCTCCACTTCCCAATGCGCTTTACACCGATACCCAGGAGAAGAAGCTCCTGCTGAAGCAAATGCAACCTCCCTCCTTTAAAGGAGAAGGTTCAAAGGTTGAGAAGGATGCTGAAGTCTGGATTGACGCGATGGAAAATTATTTCTCTGCTGCCAGTACTGGAGTAGCAAATCAGTCTATGCTCGCACGGTTTTGCCTCATCGGAGATGCTAAACTCTGGTGGAAACAGTGGTGCCGTGACAAGGAAGTCACCGAGCATTCTTAAATGTGGAAAGACATCAAGCAGGCAGTGAAGGAAAGATATCTTCCCCCATCCCATGAATCCATAAAGATGAATGAGTTTTTTAGTCTTAGGTAGTGCAGCTTAACTCTTGAGGACTACTATTCCAATTTTATCACCCTTCAGAAGTATGCCCCAGCTATGACTACTTCCTAGCAAGTGGCTCGTTTTTGCCAAGGGCTAAATGAACCCTTAGATTCCCGCCTTGAAGCAATGAGGCCAAGCACATTACAGGATGCTCTCATACGAGCAAAGCCCCTTATGAAAGAAATGAAGGCTAACAAACCAAAGAATCAAAAGAGATCTTACCCTGAGGCAAATCTTAAAGATCAACCCTACAAGAAACCTCAACAGAATTTTCCCTACTACAACAGAGGGCGACAAGGCAACTCTTTTGTCCCCCGCTCGTATGCTGCTTCTTCTAGAGAAGGCCCTCTGTGTTTTGAGTGCAATGAGCCGGGACACTTTAGAGCCAACTGTCCCAAGATGGCAACATCATTTCCCCAAGGTAGCAGAGGAAATCAAGGATGTGGAACCCGTATCCACCAAGGTGCAAGAGGCAGTGGCCGTGGGGCAGAGGCCACGGAGGAGCAGTTGCTAGGACTGTAAGGTTCCTCCCTTCTAAAATGGGAGAAACACTTAAGATAGTCCACTAAGTCTTATCTTGGGAAAAATTTCCTATTCACCGACACGTTGACCCTGCAGAGATTCAAGGATACGATTTATAGGTATGACCTAGCTCTATCCCACAGGGAGAGCGTGATTTTCTAAACATCAAATCACCCATAGGGTAATTGATCATAAATTAGGCAACTACTAGACTTGATTTCTAGGGACAACGCTTTTTTCCTCATCTTATGCAAGGCACAGTCGCCGCTGGCCTAGTGTTCTAGAATAGAGTTGCCCAGGAACCTAACTATCTAGCGTAGGGCTTTCACTTAATCTGTTGGAAAGCTACCCGACTAATCGGGTCCACCCGTCCGTAGGATGGTGCCGTCAGGGCATTCCATCCTCCCACTTTCCACCCTACTCACACATCAATTTGTTTTCTAATTAATCCTACCACACTGTTTGACATAAATAAACATATTCCTTAATTAAGGTCCTTTTTCACAAGGTTCGTTAAAATAGCCTTCTTACACAATGCAATCATACCAAAGACAAGATGTAATTATATAAAAAGTCTATACATGAACCAATTCCATACAAGCCAAACCGGCTCTTTTATTCTTATTCTGCGGATGATCTAGAATTCGGCCTTCCAGCGTCTACATGCTGGCAAAACCCTACGGGACCATACACCTCATCTGGTGAGGACTCAAGCCGGCCTGTCGCCCTCTCAGGCTCCATCGCTCGATCCTCCCGCCCCTCAGAGGGATGTCTGCACACTAGGGTGGGCTTATTTACCGCACTAGCTTGGGCCCTCAGAACTAGGCAGCCTCATAATCTCTCGCCTCAATCGGCGATCCTTATTCTGCCAAAGGTATGAGGGATACCTTGGGCCATTCCCGAGCTTTGCTAACGATGCCGCCAGGCTACACAAGCACGGAACGGAGTTAGCGTTAGATAACAACTTCAATGCAATTTATTAAATATAGCATTCACAATTCATGAAGATAACAATTTCAACGCAATTTGTCAAATACAACATCACATAATTCGTAACTTCATACAATTTTTATATCGTCATTTTAAAAGGAAAAAAAACCATTCATTAATACTAATTTAAGAAAAATCTCTTCTTTTAAAAATTAACCAAGCTAACCTGGCCACCGTTTCCTTGAGGAGCTTGAAAAGGGAGGGCTGGCCGTGTTGGGGGCATCTTCCCCCATCTCGTTGTTACGTGCTCCTCTTGAGGCAATATTTTGTCGTCTTCGAGAAGAGGCCATCTTGGGCGTCGCCTTGTAGAGCTTGCTATTGCGATCGAAACGCTTCAGTTGGATCTGAATTCTGAGCTCGTTTGCTCACCGTATGAGCAAAAGAGTATGACGCACGAACCCTTGCTTAAGGCAAAAAACCCTTATTAAAGTCTATGCAAATGGGAGGGGGGATTGTGAGATGTCCTTAAGGGTAAAAACGTGGAGAGGGCTGAGAGGGGCTACTATAAACTGTGAGGGGCTACTGTAAGTCTCTTCACACAGGGGGGGGAGAAGAGTTAAGGACACTGGCTCCTAGCAAGAGGGGGATGGAGGAAAATTGCCTTATTTGAAAAGAGCCAAATGAGGGGGTGTGAGAGGGGTGGCTGCAAGGGCGGCTGTACTGCAGCAAGTACGCTACACAGGGACGGACGGCGATACGGACGGCGGTACAACAGGGCATACGCTACACAGAAGTGCGTGCTACCTACGGAGCACCTCGAGGGTTTATATAGCTGAGGGGTATGGGTACGGGCGCTACACAAAGCAAGGACGAAAGGACGGTGTACCTTCAAAGGCTACGAATCAGTGGCCTGCATGGGTCTAGGGAAAAGGTACGGTGTCGGTTGTCCGGGAAAGGAGTGGTATGCATGTACCTTATCTGGTCGGGGGCAGCATGGGTGTCCACGTAAGGGTACGTGTGGGCCATACAGTGGGCGATCGTCCTTTGGTTCTTGGGCGGCCATCGTACGGGCACCCTAGTTAGTATGTACGGCCCAAATTTTGGGACAGGGTACCCAAATGTGGAGCGCCCGTCTCACTTTGCGTGCCAGACTGCCCCCGGGGGTGAAATTTTTTTTGTCCGGGAGGTTCTCTTGGTCGTAGGAGTTCAGACCGTTCGTCAATCGGACGCCCGGTCGTGCATTTATTAAGGTTTAAAGGTCACCGTTTTTTAACTAAAATGACTAAAATTTGCGTATAGGCTTGATCCGGTGTTCGTTTTGGATACTGTAAAATCCTATACTAGGGTAAAATCGAGCGCAAATTCCAAATTTGGGCTCAGAATTTGAAGATTCTAAGTAGAAATGACTCAAATAATAAAATCATTGATTTTTATACCATAAAAACTCATAATTACATGGACATTTCTTTATTAGTGAAGATGGGTATGTTACATCCTTCCCCCCTTAAAGAAATCGAGATGTCCTCATCTCGTTATGAATTGGGGATAATCCTTTAAGAGTGTAGCTTCATCTTCCCAAGTTGCATCCTCTTCAGGGTAATCTTTCCACTGTACTAGATGTTCTACAAGAGTTCTATTTCGGAGTTGCCTCTCTCTAGAATCTATGATGCTACCGGGCTGTAATTCAAGGACTCCTTGAGTAGGGATTACAACTTGTTCGTCATCAAGAATATGATCGAGATTGGGGACATATGGTTTTAACAAACTTACATGAAATACATTATGGACTTTGATATGGGCTGGGAGTTGGAGTTTATAGGCACTTTTACCTAGACACTTGATAACTGTATAGGCACCACAATACCTAGGGCTGAGCTTCTTATATTTCCCAAGTGATAGAGAACTTTGTTTGGGTCGCACTCGTAGAATAACTCTGTCTCCTTCCTTGAAGATCCTTTCAGACCTCTTGTTGTCAGCATAATGCTTTTGTCGATCTTGGGCAGCTTTAATATCCTTTTGGATTGCCTTGGTTTGTTCCTCCATCTCTTCGAGCATTTTCCTGGATGCCTCGACTCTTATGGTTGGATCAGAGCAATTTAGAGGAGACAAGCATTCTTGCCCATAGAGTGCTTTGAACGGTGACATTCCTATGCTTTGATGATAAGATGTCTTGTAGGCAAATTCTACCAGAGGAAGGTATTGAATCCACCTTCTGGGTTCCCGTCCACAGTATGCTCTGAGAATGTCTTCAATTACTTGATTGACTCTCTCAGTTTGGCTATCGGTCTCTGGATGATAAGCTGTGCTAAAGCAAAGTTGAGTTCCCAGAGCTTGAAATAAAGACTGCCAGAATTTTGAAGTGAAGTCAGAATCCCGATCACTTACTATCCTTTTTGGGAGACCATGAAGTTTGAGGACTTCCTTGATGAATATTCGAGCAACATCAGAAGCTTTGAAGGTCTTCTTTGCTGGTATAAGGTGAGCTACTTTGGTAAGTAAGTCCACTACTACTAGAATGGAGTCATATCCTCCTCGAACAGTGGGGAGACTTGTGACAAAATCCATACTAATGCACTCCCACTTCATTTGGGGAATATCTAAGGGTTGAAGTTTTCCAGGCATCTTGACCCTTTCAGCTTTGATCCTTTGGCATGAGAGACATTGCTTCAAGTACCGAAGCACATCATTTTTCAAGCTTGCCTAATGAAAGCTCCTTCTTACGGCATTTAATGTTTTTGCATAGCCTGGGTGTCCTGCAGCAGGACTATCATGAGCTTCATGGAGGATTAGTTTCTTTAAAGCAGGATCCTTAGGGATACATAGCTTGTGATGATTGAAGTAGAGGCTTCCTTCATGAGTGGAGTATCCCTTGATTAGATTCTTCTCTTTCTCTGAATGTCCCCCTTCTTCTACTAACTTTATCATCCTCTGATAATCTGGATCATGAGATGAGACTTCTTCCACCTTGACCAGTATGGGATTATTTGGCATTGAAATTGCACTCAAGAAAGATTTGCGGCTAAGTGCATCTGCTACCACATTATCTTTCCCAGGGCAGAATTTGATGTCGAAATCATATTCTTGTAGAATTTCAATCCATCTCCTTTGCCGCATGTTGAGGTTAGGCTGGGTGAAGATCCACTTTAGACTTTTGTGGTCAGTTACAAGCTGGAATTGGCTATAAAATCCTATTTTAGGATAAAATCGGGCGCAGATTCCAAATTTGGGCTCAAAATTTGAAGATTCTAAGTAGAAATGGCTCAAATAATAAAATCATTGATTTTTATACCATAAAAACTCATAATTACATGGACATTTATTTATTAGTGAAGATGGGTATGTTACATCCTTCCCCCCTTAAAGAAATCGAGATGTCCTCATCTCGTCATGAATTGGGGATAATCCTTTAAGAGTGTAGCTTCATCTTCCCAAGTTGCATCCTCTTCAGGGTAATCTTTCCACTGTACTAGATGTTCTACAAGAGTTCTATTTCGGAGTTGCCTCTCTCTAGAATCTACGATGCTACTGGGCTGTAATTCAAGGACTCCTTGAGTAGGGATTACAACTTGTTCGTCATCAAGAATATGATCGAGATTGGGGACATATGGTTTTAACAAACTTACATGAAATACATTATGGACTTTGATATGGGCTGGGAGTTGGAGTTTATAGGCACTTTTACCTAGACACTTGATAACTGTATAGGCACCACAATACCTAGGGCTGAGCTTCTTATATTTCCCAAGTGATAGAGAACTTTGTTTGGGTCGCACTCGTAGAATAACTCTGTCTCCTTCCTTGAAGATCCTTTCAGACCACTTGTTGTCAGCATAATGCTTTTGTCGATCTTGGGCAGCTTTAATATCCTTTTGGATTGCCTTGGTTTGTTCCTCCATCTCTTCGAGCATTTTCCTGGATGCCTCGACTCTTATGGTTGGATCAGAGCAATTTAGAGGAGACAAGCATTCTTGCCCATAGAGTGCTTTGAACGGTGACATTCCTATGCTTTGATGATAAGATGTCTTGTAGGCAAATTCTACCAGAGGAAGGTATTGAATCCACCTTCTGGGTTCCCGTCCACAGTATGCTCTGAGAATGTCTTCAATTACTTGATTGACTCTCTCAGTTTGGCTATCGGTCTCTGGATGATAAGCTGTGCTAAAGCAAAGTTGAGTTCCCAGAGCTTGAAATAAAGACTGCCAGAATTTTGAAGTGAAGTCAGAATCCCGATCACTTACTATCCTTTTTGGGAGACCATGAAGTTTGAGGACTTCCTTGATGAATATTGGAGCAACATCAGAAGCTTTGAAGGTCTTCTTTGCTGGTATAAGGTGAGCTACTTTGGTAAGTAAGTCCACTACTACTAGAATGGAGTCATATCCTCCTCGAACAGTGGGGAGACTTGTGACAAAATCCATACTAATGCACTCCCACTTCATTTGGGGAATATCTAAGGGTTGAAGTTTTCCAGGCATCTTGACCCTTTCAGCTTTGATCCTTTGGCATGAGAGACATTACTTCAAGTACCGAAGCACATCATTTTTCAAGCTTGCCTAATGAAAGCTCCTTCTTACGGCATTTAATGTTTTTGCATAGCCTGGGTGTCCTGCAGCAGGACTATCATGAGCTTCATGGAGGATTAGTTTCTTTAAAGCAGGATCCTTAGGGATACATAGCCTGTGATGATTGAAGTAGAGGCTTCCTTCATGAGTGGAGTATCCCTTGATTAGATTCTTCTCTTTCTCTGAATGTCCCCCTTCTTCTACTAACTTTATCATCCTCTGATAATCTGGATCATGAGATGAGACTTCTTCCACCTTGACCAGTATGGGATTATTTGGCATTGAAATTGCACTCAAGAAAGATTTGCGGCTAAGTGCATCTGCTACCACATTATCTTTCCCAGGGCAGAATTTGATGTCGAAATCATATTCTTGTAGAATTTCAATCCATCTCCTTTGCCGCATGTTGAGGTTAGGCTGGGTGAAGATCCACTTTAGACTTTTGTGGTCAGTTACAAGCTGGAATTGGCTATAAAATCCTATTTTAGGGTAAAATCGGGCGCAGATTCCAAATTTGGGCTCAGAATTTGAAGATTCTAAGTAGAAATGGCTCAAATAATAAAATCATTGATTTTTATACCATAAAAACTCATAATTACATGGACATTTCTTTATTAGTGAAGATGGGTATGTTACATCCTTCCCCCCTTAAAGAAATCGAGATGTCCTCATCTCGTCATGAATTGGGGATAATCCTTTAAGAGTGTAGCTTCATCTTCCCAAGTTGCATCCTCTTCAGGGTAATCTTTCCACTGTACTAGATGTTCTACAAGAGTTCTATTTCGGAGTTGCCTCTCCCTAGAATCTATGATGCTACTGGGCTGTAATTCAGGGCTGTAATTCAAGGACTCCTTGAGTAGGGATTACAACTTGTTCATCATCAAGAATATGATCGAGACTGGGGACATATGGTTTTAACAAACTTACATGAAATACATTATGGACTTTGATATGGGCTGGGAGTTGGAGTTTATAGGCACTTTTACCTAGACACTTGATAACTGTATAGGGACCACAATACCTAGGGCTGAGCTTCTTATATTTCCCAAGTGATAGAGAACTTCATTTGGGTCGCACTCGTAGAAGAACTCTGTCTCCTTCTTGAAAATCCTTTCAGACCTCTTGTCAGCATAATGCTTTTGTCGATCTTGGGCAGCTTTAATATCCTTTTGGATTGCCTTGGTTTGTTCCTCCATCTCTTCGAGCATTTTCCTGGATGCCTCAACTCTTATGGTTGGATGAGAGAAATTTAGAGGAGACAAGCATTCTTGCCCATAGAGTGCTTTGAACGGTGACATTCCTATGCTTTGATGATAAGATGTCTTGTAGGCAAATTCTACCAGAGGAAGGTATTGAATCCACCTTCTTGGTTCCCGTCCACAGTATGCTCTGAGAATGTCTTCAATTACTTGATTGACTCTCTCAGTCTGGCCACCATCGATCTCTGGATGATAAGCTATGCTAAAGCAAAGTTGAGTTCCCAGGTCTTGAAATAAAGACTGCCAGAACTTTGAAGTGAAGTCAGAATCCCGATCACTTACTATCTTTTTTGGGAGACCATGAAGTTTGAGGACTTACTTGATGAATATTCGAGCAACATCAGAAGCTTTGAAGGTCTTCTTTGCTGGTATAAGGTGAGCTACTTTGGTAAGTAAGTCCACTACTACTAGAATGGAGTCATATCCTCCTTGAACAGTGGGGAGACTTGTGACAAAATCCATACTAATGCACTCCCACTTCATTTGGGGAATATCTAAGGGTTGAAGTTTTCCAAGCATCTTGACCGGCATGAGAGACATTGCTTCAAGTACCGAAGCACATCATTTTTCAAGCTTGTTTAATGAAAGCTCCTTCTTACGGCATTTAATGTTTTTGCATAGCTTGGGTGTCCTGTAGTAGGACTATCATGAGCTTCATGGAGGATTTGTTTCTTTAAAGCAGGATCCTTAGGGATACATAGCCTGTGATTGAAGTAGAGGCTTCCTTTATGAGTGGAGTATCCCTTGATTAGATTCTTCTCTGTCTCTAAATGTCCTCCTTCTTCTACTAACTTCATCATCCTCTGATAATCTGGGTCATGAGATGAGACTTCTTCCACCTTGACCAGTATGGGATTATTTGGCATTGAAATTGCACTCAATTGCACTCAAGAAAGATTTGCAGCTAAGTGCATCTGCTACCACATTATCTTTCCCAGGGCAGAATTTGATGTCGAAATCATATTCTTGTAGAATTTCAATCCACCTCCTTTGCTGCATGTTGAGGTTAGGCTGGGTGAAGATCCACTTTACACTTTTGTGGTCAGTTACAAGCTGGAATTTGCCCCCCATAGTAATGTCTCCTTAATTTGAGGCAATGAACAACTGCTAAGAGTTCCAAATCATGGGTGGCATAATTTGCTTCATATTGCTTCAGCTTGCGGGAAGTATAAGTGACTGGTCTTCCTTCTTGGCCTAAGACACCACCAAGTGCTAGACTACTAGCATCAGTAACCACTTCAAATTCCTTGGTGAAATCAGGAAGTTTCAGGACTGGGGCAGAAGTGACAATGACCTTGAGCTGATCAAAACTGTTTTGATGGATTGGCAGCCACACTATTTTGCAATCCTTCTTAAGAAGATCCGTCAAATGTTCAGCTATCAAGGCATAATCTTTGATAAAAATCCTATACCAACCCATGATTCCCAAAAACCCACGAACTTCACGAACTGATTTAGGGGGTGGCCATTCTAGAATATCCTTGATCTTGGCGGGGTCTACTGAGATGCCATCTTTAGAGATGATGAATCCGAGATACTCAATTTGATGAGTAAAGAAGGTACATTTGCTTTTCTTGGCATAGAGTTTGTGTCTGCGCAGCAATTGCAGAACTCTACGCACATGCTCCTCATGCTTTTCCATTGATTTGGAGTAGATTAAGATGTCATCAAAGAAAACAAGCACAAATTCATCCAAGTAAGGACGGAATATATCTTGCATTAGGCGGTTGAAGGTTGCAGGAGTATTGGTTAACCCGAATGACATTACAGTAAACTCATAGTGGCCATAACGCGTATTGAAGGCTGTTTTGGGTATATCTGCTTCCTTGACTTTGATCTGATAGTAACCAGACCTCAAATCTATTTTTGAGAAGACTTTGGCCCCATGAAGCCTGTCAAGAAGTTCATCGATGCGAGGGATAGGATACTTATTCTTGACAGTGACTTGATTTAGCCCTCGATAATCTATGCAGAGGCAGAGAGTCCCGTCCTTCTTTTTTTGGAAAAGAATAGGTGCTTCCCAAGGAGAGCTACTGGGGCGTACAAATCCTTGTTCAATGAGTTGGGAAAGTTGCTCCTTAAGTTCAATGGCTTCAGGAAGGGACATTTTTTAGGGAGTTTTTGAGACGGGTTGAGCTCCAGGGATCACCTCGATTTCATGATGGACTTCTCGAGGAGGCGATAACCCTGTAAGCTCGTGAGAGAAGATGTCAGAGAATTCTTGGAGCCAAGAGGGTTCTGTCTCCATACTAGGTTCAATGACTTTGTTGAGTTTGACTAAGAAAACTTGCTGACCCTTACGTGTTCCCTTGAGAAGATGTTTTGCCTTGACTACCCTAGATTTAGGTTTCCCTGTGATCCCCTGAATAGATATTACTTGGCCATGCTCATTTTCAAAAGAGATACTCCCCTGGTTACAATGAATGCTAGCTTTGTTTGCAATTAACCAATCCATCCCAAGGATTCCATCATAAATTCCTAGTGGCAAGACTCTAAAGTGGCCATGAGTTTGCTCATTACCCAGCTCAAAATCAAGGTTCCCTATAGAGTGGCGAGATACTACTTCTTTCCCACTGGCTAACTCTACAATCATTCTTCTAGCTGTTTTTTGACTCAAGTTTAATTTTTGCAAGCACCTAGGAGAAAGGAATGAATGGGTACTGCCACAATCAATTAAAAGCTAAAACGGCTTACTGTGATGAGTGGCGGGGGTTTGGATTACACCAAATTGTTTATTCGGACCTTGGTGTTCTACTGTCGCATGGACGGTGGTGCGCTCTTCTTCAGCCATTTCCAAGGTCGGTTCTTCACTTATAACACACGTAGTCCTAGCAGCTGCTCCTCCGCGGCCTCTGCCATAGCCACTGCCTCTTCCACCTTAGTGGATAGGGGTTCCACGGCCTTGATTTCCTCTGCTACCTTGGGGAAATGATGTTGCCATCGGGACAGTTGGCTCTAAAGTGTCTCGGCTCATTGCACTCAAAATATAGAGGGCCTTCTCTGGAAGAAGCAGCATACGAGCGGGGGACAAAAGAGTTGCCTTGTCGCCCTCTATTGTAGTAGGGGAAATTCTGTTGAGGTTTCTTGTAGGGTTGATCTTTAAGATTTGCCTCAGGGTAAGATCTCTTTTGATTTTTCAGTTTGTTAGCCTTCATTTCTTTCACAAGGGGCTTTGCTAGTATGAGAGCATCTTGTAATGTGCTTGGCCTCATTGCTTTAAGGCAGGAATCTAAGGGTTCATTTAGCCCTTGGCAAAAACGAGCCACTTGCTGGGAAGTAGTCATAGCTGGGGCATACTTCCGAAGGGTGATAAATTTGGAATAGTAGTCCTCAAGAGTTAGGCTGCACTGCCTAAGACTAAAAAACTCATTCATCTTTATGGATTCATGGGATGGAGGAAGATATCTTTCCTTCACTGCCTGCTTGATGTCTTCCAACGTTTGAGAATGCTCGGTGACTTCCTTGTCACGGCACCACTGTTTCCACCAGAGTTTAGCATTCTCAATCCAGACTTCAGCATCCTTCTCAACCTTTGAACCTTCTCCTTTAAAGGAGGGAGGTTGCATTTGCTTGAGCAGGAGCTTCTTCTCCTGGGTATCGGTGTAAAGTGCATTGGGAAGTGGAAGGTGGTCGTCCTGGCCATCATTGTAAAAATAATTTTAAGATTACAAGATTCATATTTGTACAACGCTTATTTTTGGAGAGCAAAACATTGAAATTATTTTATTTCCAAATATTTACAAGGATAACTTTTATTACAAAGATTTGAGACTAATATAATTAGTCTTATTTGACATCAAGGGAAATTCCTAGGCTTGACTATGACATAAGGGTAGAGCGGTCCACATAGGTGAAATATGGGGGTTCCTCTGTGGTTTCTAAGACTCTAAAAACTGATGGTAAGGGTGGTAAACTCTGGATTGGGGTAGATCCCAACATCGCTACTCTATCAGCAGGTAAGACCTGCATCACTTTGTCATACACCCAGCGATCCTGAGGTATGCGAACCCCATCTATAGTCACAACGGTGTCGGCGCTGGGGGTACCGACGAGCCAAAATAAGTGGATCATCTTCAGCTTCTCAATCCAACGAATCCGCTTAAGGTCAGTGGTGAGGTTCCCAATTTGATCTGCTCGGATGAAGAAGTATCTCGGTCCATGACGCGAGAAATCTCTACCCCATCCTCTTTGAATACGAGAGAAGTGAGGGAGGGATATCTTCTCTAATATCTGCACCATGGTGTCGCGGAACTCGAAATTCGAGCAGTGGCTAGCAGTCTCGAAGATGCATTGGAAAACTAGAAACTTGGAGTAGGCATCTTCCTCTTCCTACAATCATTCAAACATCAATTCAACTTATTTGTTTTAGTAGGATGTTTTTACTAGTTAGCATTATGTTAGGTAAAACATTTATTACAAAACAGTCCTTAAATGGTAATTCCTAGGAGCTAAACTCGCTCTGATACCAATTGTAAGGTTCCTCCCTTCTAAAATGGGAGAAACACTTAAGATAGTCCGCTAAGTATTATCTTGGGAAAAATTTCCTATTCATCGACACCTTGACCCTGCAGAGATTCAAGGATACGATTTATAGGTATGACCTATACCGCAGGAGGAGCGTGATTTTCTAAACATCAAATCACCCATAGGGTAATTGATTATAAATTGGGCAACTACTAGACTTGATTTCTAGGGACAATGCTTTTTTCCTCATCTTATGCAAGGCACAGCCCGCTGACCTAGTCTTCTAGAATAGAGTTGCCCAGGAACCTAACTATCTAGCGTAGGGCTTTCACTTAATCTGTTGGAAAGCTACCTGACTAATCGGGTCCACCCGTCCATAAGATGGTGCTGTCAGGGCATTCCATCCTCCCACTTTCCACCCTACTCACGCATCAATTTGTTTTCTAATTAATCCTACCACATTGTTTGACATAAATAAACATATTCCTTAATTAAGGTCCTTTTTCACAAGGTTCGTTAAAACAACCTTCTTACATAATGCAATCATACCAAAGACAAGATGTAATTATATAAAAAGTCTATACATGAACCAATTCCATACAAGCCAAACCGGCTCTCTTATTCTTATTCTGCTGATGATCTAGAATTCAGCCTTCCAGCGTCTACATGCTGGGCAAAACCCTACGGGACCATACATCTCATCTGGCGAGGACTCAAGCCGGCCTGTCTCCCTCTCAGGCTCCATCGCTCGATCCTCCCGTCTCTCAGAGGGATGTCTGCACACTAGGGTGGGCTTATTTACCGCAGTAGCCTGGGCCCTGAGAACTAGGCAGCCTCATAATCTCTCGCCTCAATCGGCGATCCTTATTCTCCCAAAGGTATGAGAGATACCTTGGGCCATTCCCGGGCTTTGCTAACGACACCGCCCGGCTACACAAGCACGGAACGGAGTTAGCGTTAGATAACAACTTCAATGCAATTTATTAAATATAGCATTCACAATTCATGAAGATAACAATTTCAATGCAATTTGTCGAATACAACATCACATAATTCGTAACTTCATACAATTTTTATGTCGTCATTTTCAAAGGAAAAGATACCATTCATTAACACTAATTTAAGGAAAATCTCTTCTTTTAAAAATTAACCAAGCTAATCTGGCCACCGTTTCCTTGAGGAGCTTGAAAAGGGAGGACTGGGGGCATCTTCCCCCATCTCGTTGTTACGTGCTCCTCTTGAGGCAATATTTTGTCGTCTCTGAGAAGAGGCCATGTTAGGCATCGCCTTGTAGAGCTTGCTGTTGTGATCGAAACGCTTCAGTCGGATCTGAATTTTGAGCTCGTTTGCTCACCGTATGAGCAAACGAGTATGACGCACGAACCCTTGCTTAAGGCAAAAAACCCCTATTAAAGTCTATGCAAATGGGGGGGGGATTGTGAGATGTCCTTAAGGGTAAAAACGTGGAGAGGGCTGAGAGGGGCTGCTGTAAGTCTCTTCACACGGGGGGGAGAAGAGTTAAAGACACTGGCTCCTAGCAAGAGGGGGATGGAGGAAAATTGGCTTATCTGAAAAGAGCCAAATGAGGGGGTGTGAGAGGGGTGGCTGCAAGGACGGCTGTACTGCAGCAAGTACGCTGCACAGGGACGGACGGCGGTACGGATGGCGGTACAACAGGGCATACGCTACACAGAAGTGCATGTTGCTTGTGGAGCACCCCGGGGGGATTTATATAGCTGAGGGGTATGGGTACAGGCGCTGCACAAAGCAAGGACGAAAGGACGGTGTACCTTCAAAGGCTATGGATCAGTGGCTTGCATGGGTCTAGGGGAAAGGTACGGTGTCGGTTGTCTGGGAAAGGAGTGGTACGCATGTACCTTATCTGGTCTGGGGCAGCATGGGTGTCCACGTAAGGGTACGTGTGGACCATACAGTGGGAGCGACCATCCTTTGGTTCTTGGGCGGCCATCGTACGGGCATCCTAGTTAGTGTGTACGGCCCAAATTTTGGGATGGGGTGCCCAAATTTGGGACGCCCGCCTCTCGATTTGCATGCCGGGTCGCCTGGGGGGGCAAATTTTTTTTTTATCCAGGAGGTTCTCCTGGTCGTAGGGGTTCAGACCGTTCGTCAATCGGATGCCCGGTCGTGCATTTATTAAGGTTTAAAGATCGTCGTTTTTTAACTAAAATGATTGGAATTTGCGTATAGGCTTGATCCGACGTCCGTTTTGGATGTTGTAAAATCCTATATTAGGGTAAAATCGCACGCAAATTCCAAATTTGGGCTCAGAATTTGACGATTCTAAGTAGAAATGACTCAAATAATAAAATCATTGATTTTTATACCATAAAAACTCATAATTACATGGACATTTCTTTATTAGTGAAGATGGGTATGTTACAAGGACTGCCTATGTTATAAGTGAAGAACCGACCTTGGAAACGGCTGAAGAAGAGCTCACCACCATCCATGCAGCAGTAGAACACCAAGGTCCGAATAAACAAATTGGTGTAATCCAAACCCCCGCCACTCATCACGATAAGCCATTTCAGCTTTTGATTGATTGTGGCAGTACCCATTCATTCCTTTCTCCTAGGTGTTTGCAAAAATTAAACTTGGGTCAAAAAACACCTAGAAAAATGATTGTAAAGTTAACCAGTGGGAAAGAAGTAGTATCTCGCCACTCTATAGGAAACCTTGATTTTGAGCTGGGTAATGAGAAAACTCATGCTCACTTTAGAGTCTTGCCACCATTAGGAATTTATGATGGAATCCTTGGGATGGATTGGTTAATTGCAAACAAAGCTAGCATTTATTGTAACCAGGGGAGTATCTCTTTTGAAAATGAGCATGGCCAAGTAATATCTATTCAGGGGATCACAGGAAAACCTAAATCTAGGGTAGTCAAGACAAAACATCTTCTCACGTAAGGGTCAGCAAGTTTTCTTAGTCAAACTCAACAAAGTCATTGAACCTAGTATGGAGACAGAACCCTCTTGGCTCCAAGAATTCTCTGACATCTTCCCTAACGAGCTCACAGGGTTACCGCCTCCTCGAGAAGTCGATCACATGAAATCGAGGTGATCCGTGGAGCTCAACCCGTCTCAAAAACTCCCTATAAAATGTCCCTTCCTGAAGCCATTAAACTTAAGGAGCAACTTTCCCAACTCATTGAACAAGGATTTGTACGCCCCAGTAGCTCTCCTTGGGGAGCACCTGTTCTTTTCCAAAAAAAGAAGGATGGGACTCTCCCACCTTTGCATAGATTATCGAGGGCTAAATCAAGTCACTGTCAAGAATAAGTATCCTATCCCTCGTATCAACTTCTTGACAGGCTTCATGGGGCCAAAGTCTTCTCAAAAATAGATTTGAGGTCTGGTTACTATCAGATCAAATTCAAGGAAGCAGATATACCCAAAACAGCCTTCAATACCCGCCGTTATGGCCACTATGAGTTTACTGTAATGTCATTCGGGTTAACCAATGTTCCTGCAATCTTCAACCGCTTAATGCAAGATATATTCTCTCCTTACTTGGATGAATTTGTGCTTGTTTTCTTTGATGACATCTTGATCTACTCCAAATCAATGGAAGAGCATGAGGAGCATGTGCGTAGAGTTCTGCAATTGCTATGCAGACACAAACTCTATGCCAAGAAAAGCAAATGTACCTTCTTTACTCATCAAATTGAGTATCTTGGATTCATCATCTCCAAAGATGGCATCTCAGTAGACCCCGCCAAGGTCAAGGATATTCTAGAATGGCCACCCCCTAAATCAGTTCGTGAAGTTCGTGGGTTTTTGGGAATCACGGGATGGTATAGGATTTTTATCAAAGATTATGCCTTGGTAGCTGCACCATTGACGGATCTTCTTAAGAAGGATTGCAAAATAGTATGGCTACCAATCCATCAAAATAGTTTTGATCAGCTCAAGGTCATTATCACTTCTGCCCCAGTCCTGAAACTTCCTGATTTCGCCAAGGAATTTGAAGTGGTTACTGATGCTAGTAGTCTAGCACTTGGTGGTGTCTTAGGCCAAGAAGGAAGACTAGTCACTTATACTTCCTGTAAGCTGAAGCAATATGAAGCAAATTATGCCACCCATGATTTGGAGCTCTTAGCAGTTGTTCATTGCCTCAAATTATGGAGACATTATCTCTCGGGGGGCAAATCCCAGCTTGTAAACGGACCACAAAAGTGTAAAGTGGATCTTCACCCAGCCTAACCTCAGCATGCGGCAAAGGAGATGGATTGAAATTTTACAAGAATATGACTTCGACATCAAATTCTGCCTTGGGAAAGATAATGTGGTAGCAGATGCACTTAGCCGCAAATCTTTCTTGAGTGCAATTTCAATGCCAAATAATCCCATATTGGTCAAGGTGGAAGAAGTCTCATCTCATGACCCAGATTATCAGAGGATGATGAAGTTAGTAGAAGAAGGAGGACATTCAAAGAAAGAGAAGAATCTAATCAAGGGATACTCTAGTCATGAAGGAAGCCTCTACTTCAATCACAGGCTATGTATCCCTAAGGATCTTGCTTTAAAGAAACAAATCCTCCATGAAGCTCATGATAGTCCTGCTGCAGGACACCCAGGCTATGCAAAAACATTAAATGCCGTAAGAAGGAGCTTTCATTAGGCAAGCTTGAAAAATGATGTGCTTCGGTACTTGAAGCAATGTCTCTCATGCTTCAGTACTTCATGGTCTCCCAAAAAGGATAGTAAGTGATCGGGATTCTGACTTCACTTCAAAATTCTGGCAGTCTTTATTTCAAGACCTGGGAACTAAACTTTGCTTTAGCACAGCTTATCATCCAGAGACCGATGGCTAGACTGAGAGAGTCAATCAAGTAATTGAAGACATTCTCAGAGCATACTGTGGATGGGAACCAAGAAGGTGGATTCAATACCTTTCTCTGGTAGAATTTGCCTACAATGCATCTTATCATCAAAGCATAGGAATGTCACCATTTAAAGCACTCTATGGCCAAGAATGCTTGTCTCCTCTAAATTTCTCTAATCCAACCATAAGAGTTGAGGCATCCAGGAAAATGCTCGAAGAAATGGAGGAACAAACCAAGGCAATCCAAAAGGATATTAAAGCTGCCCAAGATCGACAAAAGCTTTATGCTGACAACAAGAGGTCTGAAAGGATCTTCAAGGAAGGAGACAGAGTTCTTATAGGAGTGCGACCCAAACGAAGTTCTCTATCACTTGGGAAATATAAGAAGCTCAGCCCTAGGTATTGTGGTCCCTATACAGTTAAGTGTCTAGGTAAAAGTGCCTAGGTATTGTGGTCCCTATACAGTTATCAGGTGTCTAGGTAAAAGTGCCTATAAACTCCAACTCCCAGCCTATATCAAATTCCATAATGTATTTCATGTAAGTTTGTTAAAACCATATGTCCCCAGTCTCGATCATATTCTTGATGATGAACAAGTTGTAATCCCTACTCAAGGAGTCCTTGAATTACAGCGCAGTAGCATTATAGATTCTAGGGAAAGGCAACTCCGAAATAGAACTCTTGTAGAACATCTAGTACAATGGAAAGATTACCCTAAAGAGGATGCAACTTGGGAAGATGAAGCTACACTCTTAAAGGATTATTCCCAATTCATGACGAGATGAGGACATCTTGATTTCTTTAAGGGGGGAAGGATGTAACATACCCATCTTCACTAATAAAGAAATGTCCATGTAATTATGAGTTTTTATGGTATAAAAATCAATGATTTTATTATTTGAGTCATTTCTACTTAGAATCTTCAAATTTTGAGCCCAAATTTGGAATCTGCGCGCGATTTTACCCTAATATAGGATTTTACAGCATCCAAAAAAACGGACACCAGATCAAGCCTATACACAAATTTCAGTCATTTTAGTTAAAAAACGGCGACCTTTAAACCTTAATAAATGCACGACCGGGCGTCCGATTGACGAACGGTTTGAACCCCTACGACCAGGAGAACCTCCCAGACAAAAAAATTTTCGCCCTTTCGGGGCAGTTCAGCACGCAAATCGAGGCGGGCGTCCCAAAATTGGGTATCCCGTCCCAAAATTTGGTCCGTACACACTTACTAGGATGCCCATACGATGGCCGTCCAAGAACCAAAGGACGGTTGCCCACTATGTGGTCCATACATACCCTTACGTGGACAACCATGCTGCCCCAGACCAGATAAGGTACATGCGTACCACTCCTTTCCCGGACAACTGACACCGTACCTTTCCCCTAGACCCATGCTGCCCCAGACCAGATAAGGTACATGCGTACCACTCCTTTCCCGGACAACTGACAGTGTACCTTTCCCCTAGACCCATGCAGGCCAGTGATCCATAGCCTTTGACGGTACACCGTCCTTTCACCCTTGCTTTGTGCAGCGCCCGGACCCTCACCCCTCAGCTAGATAAACCCACGGGGTGCTCCACAGGCAGCACGCATTTCTGTGCAACGGATGCCCTGTTGTTCCTTCGTCCGTACCGCCATCTGTCCCTGTGCAGTGTACTTGCTGTACTTGATGTAGTGCAGCCATCCCTTGCAGCCCCCCTCTCACACCTCCTCATTTGCCCCTTTTCAGATAAGCCAATTTTCCTCCATCCCCCTCTTGCTAGGAGGCAGTGTCCTTAACTCTTCTCCCCCCCGTGTGAATAGACTTACAGTAGCCCTCTCAGCCCTCCTCCATGTTTTTACCCTTAAGGACATCTCACAATCCCCCCTCCCATTTGCGTAGACTTTAATAAGGGTTTTTGCCTTAAGAAAGGGTTCGTGCGTCATACTCTTTTGGTCATACGGTGAGCAAACAAACTCGGAATTCAGATCCGACTGAAGCGTTTCGATCGCAGGAGTGAGCTCTACAAGGCGACACCTAAGATGGCCTCTTCTCGCAGAGACGTCAAAATATTGCCTCAAGAGGAGCGCGCAATAAAGAGATTAGAGAAGATGCTCCCAATGCGGCTCCAGCCCTCCCTTTTCAAGCTCCTCAAGGTTACCTTGGTCAATTTTCTTTAAAGAAGAGTTTTTCCTTAAAATTAGTGTTAATAAATGTGTATCTTTTCCTTTTAAAATAATGACATAAAATTGTACGAAGTTATGAATTATGTGATGCTGTATTCAGTAAATTGCGTCGAAATTGTTATCTTCACGAATTGTGTAATGCTATACTCAATAAATTGCATTGAAATTGTTATCTTTAAGAGTACAAGTTTTTTTATGGCTTCAACGCTAACCCCGTTCCGTGCTTGTGTAGCCGGGCAGCGTCGTTAGCAAAGCCCGGGAATGGCCCAAGGTATCCCTCATACCATTGGGAGAATAAGGATCGCCGATTGAGGCGAGAGATTATGAGGCTGCCTAGTTGTGAGGGCCCAGGCTAGTGTAGTAAATACGCCCACCCTAGTGTGGAGACATCCCTCTGAGGGGCGGGAGGATCAAGCGATGGAGCCTGAGAGGGCGACAGGTCGGCTTGAGTCCTCGTCAAGCGGGGCCGACGATGAGGTGTATGGTCCTGTAGGATTTTGCTTAGCATGTAGAGGCTGGAAGGCCGAATTCTAGATCATCGACAATATAAGAATAAGAGAGCCGGTTCGGCTTGTATGGAATTGATTCATGTATAAACTTTTTATATAAATATATCTTGACTTTGGCATGATTGTATTGTGTAAAAAGGCTGTTTTAACAAACCTTATGAATAAGGACCTTAATTAAGGAATATGTTTATTTATGTCAAACAGTGTGGTAGGATTAATTCGAAAACAAATTGATGCGTGAGTAGGGTGGAAAGTGGGAGGATGGAATGCCCCGACGGCACCATCCTACGGACGGGTGGACCCCATTAGTCGGGTAGCTTTCCAACAGATTAAGTGAAAGCCCTACGCTAGATAATTAGGTTCTTGGGTAACTCTATTCTAGAAGACTAGGCCAGTCGGCTGTGCCTTGCATAAGACGAGGAAAAAAGCATTGTCTCTAGAAATCAAGTCTAGTAGTTGCCCAATTTATGATCAATTGTCCTATGGGTGATTTGATGTTTAGAAAATCACGCCCCCCTGTGGGATAGAGCTAGGTCATACCTATGAATCGTATCCTTGAATCTCTATAGGGTCAAGTTGTCGATGAATAGGAAATTTTTCCCAAGATAAGACTTAGTGGACTATCTTAAGTGTTTCCCCCATTTTAGAAGGGAGGAACCTTACAATCAACTATCTTAAGTGTTTCCCCCATTTTAGAAGATGCTCCCAATGCGGCTCCAGCCCTCCCTTTTCAATTTCCTCAAGGAAATGGTGGCCAGGTTAGCTTGGTTAATTTTTAAAAGAGGAGATTTTTCTTAAATTAGTGTTAATGAATGGTATCTTTTCCTTTTAAAATGACGACATAAAAAATTGTATGAAGTTACGAATTATGTGCTGCTGTATTCGATAAATTGTGTTGAAATTGTTATCTTCACGAATTGTGAATGCTATATTTAATAAATTGCATTGAAGTTGTTATCTTTAGAATTCAAGATTATTATTTTTTGGCTTCAACGCTAACTCCGTTCCATGCTTGTGTAGCCGGGCGGCGTCGTTAGCAAAGCCGAGGAATGGCCCAAGGCATCCCTCATACCATTGGGAGAATAAGGATCACTGATTGAGGCGAGAGATTATGAGGCTGCCTAGTTCTGAGGGCCCAGGCTAGTGCGGTAAATAAGCCCACCCTAGTGTGCAGACATCCCTCCGGAGGGCGGGAGGATCAAGCGATGGAGCTTGAGAGGGCGACAGGTCGGCTTCAGTTCGCCACCGGCTGTGCCGACGATGAGGTGTATGGTCCCGTAGGGTTTTGCCAAGCATGTAGAGGCTGGAAGGCCGAATTCTAGATCATCGACTGTCTAAGAATAAGAGAGCCGGTTTGGCTTGTATGGAATTGATTCATGTATAAACTTTTATATAAATATATATTGTCTTTGGCTTGATTGTATTGTGTAAAAAAGACTATTTTAACAAACCTTGTGAAAAAGGGCCTTAATTAAGGAATATGTTTATTTATGTCAAACAGTGTGGTAGGATTAATTAGAAAACAAATTGATGCATGAGTAGGGTGGAAAGTGGGAGGATGGAATGCCCGTACAGCACCATCCTACGGACGGGTGGACCCAATTAGTCGGGTAGCTTTCCAACAGATTAAGTGAAAGCCCTATGCTAGATAATTAGGTTCTTGAGAAACTCTATTCTAGAAGACTAGGCCAGCGGTTGTGCCTTACATAAGATGAGGAAAAAAGCGTTGTCTCTAGAAATCAAGTCTATTAGTTGCCCAATTTATGATCAATTGCCCTATGGGTGATTTGATGTTTAGAAAATCACGCTCCCCCTGCGGGATAGAGCTAGGTCATACCTATGAATCGTATCCTTGAATCTCTATAGGGTCAAGGTGTGATGAATAGGAAATTTTTCCCAAGATAAGACTTATTGGACTATCTTAAGTGTTTCCCCCATTTTAGAAGGGAGGAACCTTACAATTGGTATCAGAGCCGATCTTAGCTCCTAGGAATTGTCATTTAAGGATTGTTTTGCAATGAATGTTTAACCTAACATAATGCTAATTATTAAAAACATCCTAGTAAAACAAATAAGTTGAATTGATGTTTGAATGATTGTAGAAAGAGGAAGATGCCTACTCCAAGTTTCTAGTTTTCCAATGCATCTTCGAGACTGCTAGTCACTCCTCGAATTTCGAGTTCCGCGACACCATGGTGCAGATACTAGAGAAGATGTCCCTCCCTCTTTTCTCTCGTATTCAAAGAGGATGGGGTAGAGATTTCTGGAGTCGTGGGCTAAGATACTTCTTCATCCGAGCAGATCAAATTGGGAACCTTACCACCGACCTAAAGTGGATTCGTTGGATTGAGAAGTTAAAGATGATCCGTTCATTTTGGTTCGTCGGTACCCCCAGGGCCGACACCTCGGTGACTATAGATGGGGTTCGCATACCTCAGGATCGTTGGGTGTATGACCAAGTGATGTAGGTCTTACCTGCTGATAGAGTAGCTGTGTTGGGATCTACCCCAATCCAGAGTCTACCACCCTTACCATCAGTTTTTTGAGTCTTAGAAACTACAGCAGAACCCCCATATTTCACCTATGTGGACCGCTCTACTCTATGTCATAGTCAAGCCTAGGAATTTTCCTTGATGTCAAATAAGACTAATTATATTAGTCTTAGATCTTTGTAATAAAACTTGTCCTTGTAAATATTTGGAAATAAAATAATTTCAATGTTTTACTCTCCAAAAATAAGCGTTGTGCAAATATGAATCTTGTAATCTTAAAATTGTTTTTACAATGATGGCCAAGACGACCACCGTCCACTTCCCAATGTGCTTGTTAGGGGTTAACTTTACCTTAGTTGGAATATCCGAATTCTATGTATGTGAATGATCCTTTTGGGTAGTTGCTTAGGAATTCGTGAGAAGGGAGAGATATGAAGAGATGTAGTTAGTTGATCATGGGAAGGCGCATAACGGATATTCAGAATTGTAGAAGATGAAGAAGCGGAAATGTAATCCCTTACATGATTATGACATCAATGAATTCTGATCATCTGTTCAGGGTTATTGTGTGTAGCGGATTTTCTGCATGATGTTTTGTATTCCGTTCTACTGTTATGATTTTCTGCTAAAGGGAATGTCTTTGTGCTAGTGTTTGTTCTTTTATGATATTTCCATTACCAAGTATCAGGCATTTAGTGCCCAGATACACATTGGCGATCCTGCGGTGTTCGCATACTCAGCATTGTCTTGTCTTTGTTGGGTATGGGGTTGTGTTGTGCTATGCTGTTTGTGTCTCGCATGAATGTCAGATAGGGAGAGGCAAACTAGTCCCATTCATTTCATGAGGGCACAAGCCAGGAAGCGCAGATATGACAGGTCGGAAGCTTCTAGCAGTGGAAGCGGTGATGCTGCGGAAGGGCCACCAGTGGCAGTTACGTCGGTTTCTGCTGGCGTAATTGAGGGCCAATTGGCGCAGGCCGGCGTGGATGAGGCGGACGCTGTCGAGCATACAACACCACTTGCAGAAGGGCCGGGGCCGAATGTCGTTAGCCCGGAGCAAGCCCGGCGGCACTTGCATCAATTTGTTGGTGCCCTATTTCTGTCCAGACCGCCTGTTCGGAGTCAGAGACGGTTGCAATTTAATCCATTGAAAAATCCGCCACCAGCTTATCCACTACCAGGAGTTGTGACCATGGCTGCACCACCACCCAATCCAATGGTTAAGGCTGCCAAATTTAAGGCAAAGCCTAAGGAAGACCCAGACTGTCACGTGGCTCAATTCGAGACCCGATGGCAAGCCAGTGGGTACCCTGCCCATTTTGGAGATCCGGTGAAATTGCAGCAGTTTGCCGCAACCCTGGAGGGGGTAGCAATGAGTTGGTTTAGCCAATATGGCTTGGCCCACTTTGCAGATTTCAATGCTTTGAAGGATGCGTTTTTGGCCCGGTTCAGGAAGGAGAAAACTCCTACTGATATCGTCAAAAAGATCAAGGCCATGGAACAGAAGCATCTATTAGTGGAGGATTATGCTCAGAAGTTTCGGGGATTGGCTGCCAGACTGCAGGGTAATGAAAGACCCTCGGATGAAATGCTTGCCAGTTATTTTGTCAAAGGTTTGCGGAGGAACTTGAAGAGTGCTGTTGCAAATGTGGATATTGCCGGCGGCTTTGATAACCTCGTGACAGCTGCCTCTCGGGTGGAAAAGCGCCTGGGCATTCAGAAGGACAAACGGAAGGGCAGGAAGCAGGATGACTCAGAGTCGGATAGTTCGACTGAGTCAGACTCGGATAGTGAGGCCGAGTCGGCATGCTCATCTGATGAATCGGAGGATGAGAAGCATAGTGAGAAGAAAAAGGCCTCAAGGAAGGCTAAGCAGAAAAAAGATAAAGAGAAACAGGTTAGGGAGGAGAAGGAGAAAAAGCTTCTTCACAAACTTAAAGCCTTAGGGTATGCAGCAGTCTTGCCCAAGGAGAAACAGTACTGCCATATCTGTGAGAAGGACGGCCATCTTACGAGTGCCTGTTGGTACAACCCCAACTACAGAGTCAAGGTGCCACCCAATGTGGTTCAGCGAGCACCACCTCAGCAAGTTGCAGAGGCTAATCCGGTGGTTCCGACCGTTCCGCATGTTCCCTATAATAGGCCTCCAAGACCATATGCTCCAAGACCTAATTGGCAGGGGCAGCAAGGGTTTCAGAGGGGACCTCAGGGTGTGCCACTGTGTGATTACTGTGGAAAAGACGGGCATCGAATTGGTCCGGCCTGTGAATTATGGTGTAAGCATAGGGAGGAAAGAGGGAGACCTGTCATTCGATTCAATGAGGGGAATCGGGGTCAGGGACCTCCCCAGGACCAGCAGCACAGCAGAGACCTCCAGCTCAAGCAAATGCCATCCTGATAGAGATGGTGGGAGATAAAGCAGCGGGGGCTAGCACGGGGGTTTCACATCTTCAGGGTGTGCCGCAGCAGTTCCAAGTGCTGGAAGCTTCTAGCTCTGTTGATGCGCAGGGTGAGTGCTCCACGGGTATGCTCGTTGGGGATTGTAAGGGGCTAGATTTAGTGGATACTTTGGCTGTTACTCGTGCAAAGGGTAAGGGACCTATCAGTTGGGAGGACCAGGAGGTGGTTCGTAGAAAAGTTTCCAGTCAGGTTCAGAAACTCCAGCAGAAGCAGCTCCCGGTGGAACCGATGGAGCCACTGCTAAAGGCACAGTTGTCGGAGGAACCGATTCCAGCCCAGCCACCTTGTAATCCACTTCCAGGAAAGATTGCGGTGGTCCATTCCGATCCAGTTCCTAAGGTAACTGAAACAGTACCAGGTTCTGGGGATCTCTTTGATGCACTAATGCATGCGCCTATTCAGATTTCCTTGGATCAGCTGTTAAGCATGGTACCGGCTTTCCGGGAACAGCTGTTGGGGAAGCTGCAGGAGCCAGTTCCAGCAAAGATGGTGGAGGATCAAGCCCCGTTTGTGGGAGTTTCTCAAGCTGAGTCCGCAGATGTGGATTTTCAAGTCCCAGTGATTAAGGTGGCATTCCACGGGCACAAGTTTGAGGAGGTTTTACTGGATGGGGGTTCTGGAGTCAATATTCTACCGGAGACCGTTTACCTCCGTATGAAGTTGGGAGCGTTAGCACCAGCACCTTTTCAAGTAAGGATGGCAGATCAGAGGCGACTTCAACCTTTGGGGATTCTCAAGAATCAATCTATTAAGGTGGGTGGTCTGTCGTTTCTTGTGAATTTTGTGGTGCTCCGGATGCAGGATAGCGGGTCTGCCTATGCCATGTTGCTAGGCCGCCCCTGGTTTAAAATTGCCGGAGTCAAGCAGGATTGGGAGGATAATACTGTGGTGATCAGGCAGGGCAAGAAGACAACTCGCTTGTCCATGTTATCCAAAGTTCTCTTGAAGCAGGGGCAGAAGCCTTTATGTGCTCAGGGCATTCATTTGGCAAGTGATGTAGGTGAAGATGAGGAGGAGGCATATATGCAAGCAAATCCAACGGTAGTACCGATCTTTGATGTAGATGTGGAAGCTATTGTCACCAGATATCAGAATACTGGACACCCTGTATCGGCAGTTCCGCAGAGTGTCGAGGGTGTGGAACAATCATCGGATGTTCCGACTGAAGACAGTGTGGTGCCCGAGCAGGAGATCCAGGTGGTACCAGGCCAGATCATGGAAGGCCAGACTTTTCAGAGGGCTGTGGAAGAAGCTTTAGCTGCCAAGGCTCAGCAGGTGCATTCTGTAACCGAGCAGGAAGCCATTATAGCAGCTGAACAGCAATATGAACGGCGTTTGCAGAAGTCCATCAGGGTGGAGGAAGATGAATTACAGGACATGAATTTAGGTACTGCATCCGATCCTAAGATGGTTCGAGTTAGTGTGCATGTTGAAGGTCAATTTAAGGAGGACTTGCAGAAACTGTTAGTGGAGTTTCGAGATGTATTTGCTTGGGAGTATTCTGATATGAAGGGCATTGATCCAGCTTTACATCAGCACCGCATCAATTTGAAGAATGATGCTGTTCCTGTCATCCAACAGCGGTATCGAATGAATCCAAATTTCGCCAAGCAGGTCAAGGAGGAGCTAGATAAGCTATTACGGGTAGGGTTTATCAAGCAGGTCAATGAGGTGACTTGGCTGTCTCCCATTGTGGTCGTGCCAAAGAAGAATGGCAAGATCAGGGTGTGTGTGGATTACAGGAAGTTGAATGCTGCCACAATTACTGACCCGTTTCCGTTACCGTTCTGTGATACCCTCCTTGATGCTGTGGCTGGTCAGGTTAAGTGGCATAGTAGGTTTTTGCGGCAGGTTAAGTGGCATAGTAGGTTTTTGCGATATCTTTCAGATGTGTGTGCACCCCTTACTCATTTGACCAAGAAGGGAGTGGATTTTGTGTGGTCTCCAGTTCAAGAAAAGGCATTTCAAATTCTGAAGAAGATGTTGGTGGTAGCACCGATAGTGCAACCTCCTGATTGGGGGTTACCGTTTCATGTTTTTGTCGATGCTTCGGACATTGCCATAGGGGCTGTCCTCATGCAGGAGAAGATTAAGGGCTGGTTTCGACCAGTGTACTATGCTAGCAAGATGTTGACAAGTGCTGAAAGGAATTATGCCGTCACGGAGAGGGAAGCTTTGGGGATGGTGTATTCTCTTCACAAGTTCCGGCACTATTTGTTGAGCAATAAGGTGGTTTTCCATGTAGATCATCAGGCCTTATTGTATTTGGTAAAGAAACCACACTTGACGGGTAGGTTAGCTAGGTGGATGCTTCTACTCCAGGAGTTTGACTTTTTGATTATACATACCCCGGGAAAGCAGCATGCTGTAGCGGATTATTTGAGTAGGTTGGAGATTGGGGAAGTAGCTGTAGGGGTGGATGATCACTTACCTGATTCGTTTTTGTTTTCAGCTACTGTGGCGATATTGGATTCTTGGTATGATCAGATGTTGAGTTTCTTGACAGATGGCACCATGCCAGTGGAATTTTCCACTGATCAACGGAGAAAGCTGGTACTCAGGAGTAAACCTTTTTTGGTCATTGCAGGTGCTCTGTACAAGAGGGGGATAGATCAGATTATCCGTCGCTGTGTCCCAGAATTTGAGCAATCAGCAGTTCTGCAAGAGGCTCATGGTGGAATTGCAGGTGGGCATTTTTATGGAGACATTACAGGTAAGAAGATTCTTCAATCTGGGCTTTGGTGGCCTACCGTGCTGAAGGATGCACACAATCATGCTAGGAGTTGCTTGGTTTGTCAACAGTTGGGGCAGCCTGGAGCTTCAGACCGCATGGCAGATAATCCGATTCTGCCCTTAGATCCTTTTCAGAAGTGGGGTTTGGATTTTGTTGGGCCCATCAAGCCTAAGTCCAAGCGGACAGGTTGTCGTTATATCTTGGTGGCTACTGATTACTGTACGAAGTGGGTGGAAGCTGTTGCTTTGAAAGATAATACCGCCAATAGTGTGGCTAGGTTTCTGTATCACAACATTATGACTAGGTTTGGGTGCCCAGTGGAATTGGTTAGTGATCGGGGTACTCATTTTCTCAATGCTGTCATTGCGGAGTTGACCACGACTCATTTGATTATGCATAAGAAGTCTACTGCCTATCATCCTCAAGCCAATGGTCAAGCAGAGAGTTCCAATAAGATCTTGGTGAAGATTTTGAAGAAGATAGTAGCAGAGAATAGGGATGACTGGGATGTGAAGCTTGATTCTGCTCTATGGTCATTCTGTACAGCTTTTAAAGTCACTACAGGTCTGACACCCTTCAAGCTGGTGTATGGCTTGGAGGCGGTGGTTCCAATGGAATATGTAGTTCCTAGTTTGCGGGTGGCTATTGCTGATCGGTTATCACCGGAAGAATCTGTTCAGTTTCGACAGTGGATGCTGTATCAGCTCGAAGAGGATCGGATTGTTAGTGGGTATATCACAGAGGTGATTCAGCAAAGGCGGAAGGCTTGGGTAAGTAGACAGATCAAATTCAAAGTTTTTCAGGTTGGGGATTGGGTTTTGCTGTATAATTCGAAGCTTGGTCCTCATCCCGGTAAATTAAAGTTGCGGTACATAGGGCCGTACAAAATCATGGAGGATTGTGGTCAGGGTACTTTCCGACTTGCTGATATGTTTGGGACTCTGGTCGAGAAACCGATTAATGGTTTCCGACTGAAGAAGTTTGTGGGTCAGCCACCAGTGGTCGGAGTATCCACAGAGGTCGGAGTTTTAGCAGACGGAGGAATATCCGCACCAGTAGGCAAATTAGGCAGTGTAAGTGGGGATGTGTTAGAAAATTTGGGAATGTCCGCTAGTGTACAAGTGGAGGATATTGATGGCAAGTCGGGCATGTGTGGTAGATTTGGCCGACTGGGTGATGTTGTGTTTTATATCACCACGTGTGGGGGTTTTTTCATGCACATTTCAATTTTGGCATGCTTTGAGGAGACTTTTTGCATGAATAACGCAGAGTGCTTAGCTAAGCTGAATTCCCTGCGTCAAGCACTGGCTGAGATGGGGCGTTCGATGCCGCTTAAGGTGGTTCCTGTGGAGCGCTCTTCTCCCCGGCGACTGCGTCAGCAACCCGCCGCCAGTAAGGAGTTTTCTGTTCGTGCGTCTGTGGAGGCTGATGAAGATTTCGAGCCTGAGGATGCGCTGTCTGCTGAGGTAGGGGGGTTGGAAGCTACTACTTTGCAGGCTTTAATGGATCCTTTCTTGGATTTTCCTGTTCATCTGGATCTGTCAGAGGAGGCGACTACTCAGTGGTTGCAGACCATTGGGTTATGGGAGTTTGCATCTTTGCCGTGGGACAGATGGCGGGAGAATGTTTATGCCAAAACGCAGTTGGAGGTGATTCGTAAGAGGAATGGTTACCTCTCTGCGACTGTGGGTTTGACAC
This sequence comes from Cibotium barometz, assembly GCF_041138505.1. Classification (NCBI taxonomy): domain Eukaryota; kingdom Viridiplantae; phylum Streptophyta; class Polypodiopsida; order Cyatheales; family Cibotiaceae; genus Cibotium; species Cibotium barometz. The sequence goes on along the minus strand of NC_141065.1, from coordinate 8,631,808 downwards.
CTCAATTGATAGCAGAAGTGTTTCATCTCCATTATGAAGAAACTGTGGCTGTGGCAAAGTGTTCGGATGTGGCCATGAGGAAGGAATTTGGGCTTCCACAGGGGTCTCGAGCCTATTACATGGTGAAGAATGTCGCTGAACCCCGTCGTCAGCATTTAAGATGGTACCTTGAGCGAATTTGTTAGGTAATTAAATTGGAATACATGTCAAAAGACAATTTTGCACCTTTGCTGTATGCGGAGAAAGGGGGGAAAGTTAGTTGGGCTTCTTTGGTGCACACTAGAATTCTGCAGGAGGTGGAAATCACTGATAAGAGGAAGTCTCAAGTCACTTCTCGGCTGTCGGCGTTCTTAGCAGCTTTGTTTGAGAAGGTTCCTATGATTTCTGCCAGCAAATTGCCTCTTTTGTCGCCTCAACCAGTGTATGGTGGTCCGGACGAACCGGGTCAGGTTGACGTTGTCCCGGAGGGGGCAGTGGATTCTCCATTGGGGTTTGAGCATCAGCCTGAGAAGATGAATGTGTTTAAGGATTTGGTGGAAGCAGGCTATACTCGCTCCGAAGCCAAGGAGGTGTTGGTCTCACCAGATGTTCCGAAAGGGCTAGATTTGTTGCATCACGCCACAGAGTCTGTTGGTACTGATCCATCACTAGTTTCAGTGGGTAAGAAATTCACTTTTAGCAAGAAAAGAAAATTGGATGTGGATTCATCTGCGATCCAATCTGTGGTCAAGACGATGGATTTTACACCTGTTAAGTCCAATCAGTGGGATTCCGTTTTAGTCATAGCCAAGGAAGCAGAACAGAGTGTTCAGAGTGGAGAGTTGCAGGATGTGCTCTGGTCTTTGAATAAGGTCCAAGAGTATGTTCGGAAGCAGGAGAGTAGTATTGCAGATTGGAAACACCAGGTTCGGGTAATCCAGGAGCAGTCAAGATCAGAAGCTACTTATCAGCTTAAAGTCAAGCATCAAGAGGAGGAGTTAGTGAAAACTAAGATGTTGTTAGTTCAGGCTCAGGAGGCAGTGGTTAAAGAGAAAGACCAGGTAGCAGAGTGTCAGAGAAATTTGGTGAAGACAAAGATGTCCTTGGGATTGTTTAAAGAATGGACAAATCAATTACAGGAGAAGATGCATATGGAGTTGGCTATATTGTCTGAGCAAAATGTGGGTTTGCAGGTGGAGAATCAGATGTTAGCCCAACGTATTCAACCATTGTTGGCTATTGAAAGACAGATGTTATCTCAGAGTAATGAAGATGTAGAGGGAGTGTTAGTTTCAGAGTCTGATTTAGCAGTGATTAGGCGGAGCTTAACTGAGGTGGGAGTCAAACTGTGGCAAGGTATCCGAGATCGGATTGAAGCCTGGGTGATGAAGCCATTTAATACATTAAGTGGAGCTTTCATTTCTGAATCTGAGCAGATATTGTTGGCTCAAGTAGCAGGTTTACAGTCTGAAAAGGATGCTTTGATGTTGAAATTGTTAGAGTTTGAGAAGCAAGTTCAAGCCATGTGTTTTATGGAGTTGCCTAATGAGGGACAGTTGGATACAGAGCAGGCTACTGTGGGGGATCATGGACAAACTGTGGAGATTATGTCGGAGGTTGATAAGGAAGCAGTTGGCCAGGCTGAAGTCATTCAGATGGTGTCACAGGATATAATGCCTGCAGATCAGATTGCTGTTCCAGTCGTCGATCTGGAGCCGGTGGAAGATTCAAAGACTAAAGATGATCTGCCGAAGCCGTTGGAGCCGGTGGTGTTACCTCAGTAATTTATGCTTTTCTAGTGTTTTAGGATTTCTAGTTTAGTAGGATTTTGCTTTCAGTTTGCAGTTGTGTTTTCTTTTTGAAGCAATGTAAAGACAATGGATGGTTTGATCAGGGATTTATGGGTCCGAGTCGGGTTTTCTTGAAAACCCAACCACCGGGCTGTGCCATGTGTTAGGGGTTAACTTTACCTTAGTTGGAATATCCGAATTCTATGTATGTGAATGATCCTTTTGGGTAGTTGCTTAGGAATTCGTGAGAAGGGAGAGATATGAAGAGATGTAGTTAGTTGATCATGGGAAGGCGCATAACGGATATTCAGAATTGTAGAAGATGAAGAAGCGGAAATGTAATCCCTTACATGATTATGACATCAATGAATTCTGATCATCTGTTCAGGGTTATTGTGTGTAGCGGATTTTCTGCATGATGTTTTGTATTCCGTTCTACTGTTATGATTTTCTACTAAAGGGAATGTCTTTGTGCTAGTGTTTGTTCTTTTATGATATTTCCATTACCAAGTATCAGGCATTTAGTGCCCAGATACAGTGCTTTACACCGATACCCAAGAGAAGAAGCTCCTGCTCAAGCAAATGCAACCTCCCTCCTTTAAAGGAGAAGGTTCAAAGGTTGAGAAGGATGCTAAAGTCTGGATTGAGGCGATGGACGATTATTTCTCTGCTGCCGGTACTGGAGTAGCAAATCAGTCTATGCTCGCACGGTTTTGCCTCATCGGAGATGCTAAACTCTGGTGGAAACAGTGGTGCCGTGAGTGACAAGGAAGTCACCGAGCATTCTCAAATGTGGGAAGACATCAAGCAGGCAGTGAAGGAAAGATATCTTCCCCCATCCCATGAATCCATAAAGATGAATGAGTTTTTTAGTCTTAGGCAGTGCAGCTTAACTCTTGAGGACTACTATTCCAAATTTATCACCCTTCGGAAGTATGCCCCAGCTATGACTACTTCCTAGCAAGTGGCTCGTTTTTGCCAAGGGCTAAATGAACCCTTAGATTCCCGCCTTGAAGCAATGAGGCCAAGCACATTATAGGATGCTCTCATACGAGCAAAGCCCCTTGTGAAAGAAATGAAGGCTAACAAACCGAAGAATCAAAAGAGATCTTACCCTGAGGCAAATCTTAAAGATCAACCCTACAAGAAACCTCAACAGAATTTCCCCTACTACAAGAGAGGGTGACAAGGCAACTCTTTTTTCCCCCACTCGTATGCTGCTTCTTCCAGAGAAGGCCCTCTGTGTTTTGAGTGCAATGAGTCGGGACACTTTAGAGCCAACTGTCCCAAGATGGCAACATCATTTCCCCAAGGTAGCAGAGGAAATCAAGGCCGTGGAACCCCTATCCACCAAGGTGCAAGAGGCAGTGGCCGTGGGGCAGAGGCTGCAGAGGAACAGTTGCTAGGACTGCTTGTGTTATAAGTGAAGAACCGACCTTGGAAACGGCTGAAGAAGAGCGCGCCACCGTCCATGCGGTAGTAGAACACCAAGGTCCGAATAAACAATTTGGTGTAATCCAAACCCCCGTCACTCATCACGGTACGCCATCTCAGCTTTTGATTGATTGTGGCAGTACCCATTCATTCCTTTCTCCTAGGTGTTTGCAAAAATTAAACTTGGGTCAAAAAACAGCTAGAAAAATGATTGTAGCGTTAGCCAGTGAGAAAGAAGTAGTATCTCACCACTCTATAGGAAACCTTGATTTTGAGCTGGGTAATGAGCAAACTCATGGTCACTTTAGAGTCTTGCCACTAGGAATTTATGATGGAATCCTTGGGATGAATTGGTTAATTGCAAACAAAGCAAGCATTCATTGTAACCAGGGGAGTATCAATTTTGAAAATGAGCATGGCTAAGTAATATCTGTTCAGGGGATCACATGAAAACTTTAATCTAGGGTAGTCAAGGCAAAACATCTTCTCAAGGGAACACGTAAGGGTCAGCAAGTTTTCGTCAAACTCAACAAAGTCATTGAACAACCTAGTATGGAGACAGAACCCTCTTGGCTCTAAGAAATCTCTGACATCTTCCCTGACGAGCTTACAGGGTACCGCCTCCTCGAGAAGTCCATCATGAAATCGAGGTGATCCCTGGAGATCAACCCGTCTCAAAAACTCCCTATAAAATGTCCCTTCCTGAAGCCATTGAACTTAAGGAGCAACTTTCCCAACTCATTGAACAAGGATTTGTACACCCTAGTAGCTCTCCTTGGGGAGCACCTGTTCTTTTCCAAAAAAAGAAGGACGGGACTCTCCGCCTCTGCATAGATTATCGAGGGCTAAATCAAGTCACTGTCAAGAATAAGTATCCTATCCCTCGCATCGACGAACTTCTTGACAGGCTTCATGGGACCAAAGTCTTCTCAAAAATAGATTTGAGGTCTGGTTACTATCAGATCAAAGTCAAGGAAGTAGATATACCCAAAATAGCCTTCAATACCCGTTATGGCCACTATGAGTTTATTGTAATGTCATTCGGGTTAATCAATGCTCCTACAACCTTCAACCGCTTATTGCAAGATATATTCCATCCTTACTTGGATAAATTTGTGCTTGTTTTCTTTGATGACATCTTAATCTACACCAAATCAATGGTGGAAGAGCATGAGGAGCATGTGCGTAGAGTTCTGCAATTACTGCACAGACACAAACTCTATGCCAAGAAAAGCAAATGTACCTTCTTTACTCATCAAATTGAGTATCTTGGATTCATCATCTCCAAAGATGGCATCTCAGTAGACCCCGCCAAGGTCAAGGATATTCTAGAATGGCCACCCCCTAAATCAGTTCGTGAGGTTCATGGGTTTTTGGGAATCACGGGATGGTATAGGATTTTTATCAAAGATTATGCCTTGGTAGCTGCACCTTTGACGGATCTTCTTAAGAAGGATTGCAAAATAGTATGGCTGCCAATCCATCAAAACAGCTTTGATCAGCTCAAGGTCATTATCACTTCTGCCCCAGTCCTGAAACTTCCTGATTTCGCCAAGGACTTTGAAGTGGTTACTGATGCTAGTAGTCTAGCACTTGGTGGTGTCTTAGGCCTCAAGAAGGATGACCAGTCGCTTATACTTCCCACAAGCTGAAGCAATATGAAGCAAATTTTGCCATCTATGATTTGGAGCTCTTAGCAGTTGTTCATTGCCTCAAATTATGGAGACATTATCTCTTGGGGGCAAATTCCAGCTTGTAACTGACCACAAAAGTGTAAAGTGGATCTTCACCCAGCCTAACCTCAACATGCGGCAAAGGAGATGGATTGAAATTTTACAAGAATATGACTTCGACATCAAATTCCACCCTGGGAAAGATAATGTGGTAGCAAATGCACTTAGCCGCAAATCTTTCTTGAGTGCAATTTCAATGCCAAATAATCCCATACTGGTCAAGGTGGAAGAAGTCTCATCTCATGACCCAGATTATCAGAGGATGATGAAGTTAGTAGAAGAAGGAGGACATTCAGAGAAAGAGAAGAATCTAATCAAGGGATACTCCACTCATGAAGAAAGCCTCTACTTCAATCACAGGCTATGTATCCCTAAGGATCCTGCTTTAAAGAAACTAATCCTCTATGAAGCTCATGATAGTCCTACTGCAGGACACCCAGGCTATGCAAAAACATTAAATGCCGTAAGAAGGAGCTTTCATTGGGCAAGCTTGAAAAATGATGTGCTTTGGTACTTGAAGCAATGTCTCTCATGCCAAAGGATCAAAACTGAAAGGGTCAAGATGCCTGGAAAACTTCAACCCTTAGATATTCCCCAAATGAAGTGGGAGTGCATTAGTATGGATTTTGTCACAAGTCTCCCCACTGTTCAAAGAGGATATGGCTCCATTCTAGTAGTAGTGGACTTACTTACCAAAGTAGCTCACCTTATACCAGCAAAGAAGACCCTCAAAGCTTCTGATGTTGCTCGAATATTCATCAAGGAAGTCCTCAAACTTCATAGTCTCCCAAAAAGGATAGTAAGTGATCCGGATTCTGACTTCACTTTAAAATTCTGGCAGTCTTTATTTCAAGCCCTGGGAACTCAACTTTGCTTTAGCACAGCTTATCATCCAGAGACCGATGGCCAGACTGAGAGAGTCAATCAAGTAATTGAAGACATTCTCAGAGCATACTGTGGACGGGAACCAAGAAGGTGGATTCAATACCTTCCTCTGGCAAAATTTCTCTACAATGCGTCTTATCATCAAAGCATAGAAATGTCACCATTCAAGGCACTCTATGGGCAAGAATGCTTGTCTCCTCTAAATTTCTCTGATCCAACCATAAGAGTTGAGGCATCCAGGAAAATGCTCGAAGAAATGGAGGAACAAAACAAGGCAATCCAAAAGGATATTAAAGCTGCCCAAGATCGACAAAAGCTTTATGCTAACAACAAGAGGTCTGAAAGGATCTTCAAGGAAGGAGACAGAGTTCTTCTACGACGAGTGTAACCCCAACAAAGTTGTCTATCACTTGGGAAATATAAGAAGCTCAGTCCTAGGTATTGTGGTCCTTATACAGTTATCAAGTGTCTAGGTAAAAGTGCCTATAAACTCCAACTCCCAGCCCATATCAAAGTCCATAATGTATTTCATGTAAGTTTGTTAAAACCATATGTCCCCAGTCTCGATCATATTCTTGATGATGAACAAGTTGTAATCCCTACTCAAGGAGTCCTTGAATTACAACCCAGTAGCATCATAGATTCTAGGGAAAGGCAACTCCGAAGTAGAACTCTTGTAGAACATCTAGTACAGTGGAAAGATTACCCTGAAGAGGATGCAACTTGGGAAGATGAAGCTACACTCTTAAAGGATTATCCCCAATTCATGACGAGATGAGGACATCTCGATTTCTTTAAGGGGGGAAGGATGTAACATACCCATCTTCACTAATAAAGAAATATCCATGTAATAGATAAATTTATGAGTTTTTATGGTTTTATTATTTGAGTCATTTCTACTTAGAATCTTCAAATTTTGAGCCCAAATTTGGAATCTGCGTGCAATTTTACCCTAATATAGGATTTTATAGCATCCAAAAACGGACACCGGATCAAGCCTGTAGGCAAATTTCAGTCATTTTAGTTAAAAAAAGGGTGACCTTTAAACCTTAATAAATGCACGACCGGGCGTCCGATTGACGAACGGTCTGAAGCCCAACGACCAGGAGAACCTCTCGGACAAAAAAAAATTCGCCCCCCGGGACGGTCCGGCACGCAAATCGATGTGGGCGTCCCCTTCCAAAATAGGGAAAACACTTAAGATAGTCCACTAAGTCTTATCTTAGAGAAAATTTCCTACTCATGGACACCTTGACCATACAGAGATTCAAGGATACGATTCATAGGTAAGACCTAGTTCTATCCCGCAGGGGGGAGCGTGGTCTTCTAAAAATCAAATCACCCATAGGGTAATTGATCATAATTTTGGCAACTACTAGTCTTGATTTGTAGAGACAACGCTTTTTGCCTCATCTATGCAAGGCACAGCTGCAATCCTAGTCTTCTAGAATAGAGTTGCCCAAGAACCTAATTATCTAGCATAGGGCTTTCACTTAATCTGTTGTTGGAAAGCTACCCGACTAATTGGGTCCACTCGTCCGTAGGAAGGTGCCATCGGGGCATTCCATCCTCCCACTTTCCACCCTACTCATGCATCAATTTGTTTTTGAATTAATCCTACCACACGGTTTGACATAAATAAACATGTTCCTTAATTACGGCCCTTTTCACAAGGTTTGTTAAAACAGCCTTTTTACACAATACAATCATACCAAAGGCAAAACCCTACGGGACCATACACCTCATCGTCCGCTGGCGAGGACTCAAGCCGGCCTATCGCCCTCTCAGGCTCCATCGCTTGATCCTCCCGCCCCTCAGAGGGATGTCTGCGCACTAGGGTGGGCTAATTCACCGCACTAGCCTGGGCCCTCAGAACTAGGCAGCATCACAATCACTCGCCTCAATCGGTAAACCTCATTCTCCCAACGGGTATGAGGGATACCATGGGCCAACTCTGGGCCTTACTAACGTCTCTGCCGTTCGGCTACACAAGCACAAGAATGGGGCAACGTCAAGGCAGGGAGAAGTTGTACCTATACCTTAATTTAACCAAGATAACAATCCATTTACTCACTAAACTATAGGACTAGGATCCATGTCACCTTCTTAAGAAAACAATCCTTTTCACAAAGATTTTAGCATTTCAACTTGAGATTGCGATAAGACATTCTTTATTAAGGCATATGCTGTTGTTTAAAAGAATACAAACTTTAATTAATCAAATAGACCACTATTAACAATTAATAGAGAAGCTGGGGCCATACCTCAACTCCTAAGAATGATATATAATTGAAAAACAAAATATGTATATACCTTATAGAAATTTGCCGCTTATTGTTGTCTTTGCTTGTTAACTTGTAGAGCTTTAGAACTTGACATATGAGAATAGAGTCTTCGAATACCTTGTCTTACGATTGAAATCATCCAATCATCCCCAAGCTTTATCTCCTCTTACTCGTACTGTGACTATTCTCTCTTTCTAAAGTCTATGGCAAAATAGCCTTCTCTTACATGACTATACTATTCTTTCTCTGAGATAAAAGCTATGGAGTTTTGGTCTTTTCCTCCGAAAGATCATAGCAATCTAAGCTTCTTTTCTAAGATATTAGATAAGAATGAAGGGATATATACATCTCAAACTCTAGGATTACCTTGAGGCTACTTGTTGTCTTCTCACAGTTTTTGCTGTGTAGAGACCCTGATAGAAACAGTAAATTGTTTCGGCCATAACTCCCCGATAAAAACTCAAAATATGGTTATATAACCAATCAAAAGGTCGGGAAGGCATCTATTCTACAAGCGAGTGTAGGCAGAATAGGCAAAAACGTCTATATATAGCCACAAATGCGCCATCTTTAGAAACGCGTTGTTTTTCCACATTTTTAGTATGCATGGACTCTAAATGTGTAAAAGTACTCTAAATATGACTTCTTATCACCTAAACTCAAAATTTTATTTTTGGGGATACTTATCTCTTAATAGAACTATTCTTATGTTCTTATTTCTTTTAGGATTTTTGGAGCTAATATTTTTATTCTAACACTTTCCTAATGTTTCTAGCCTTGTTGTCTCACTCTTCTCTAATTACACTCTCTGGAATTTGATCGAGACTGGGGACCGAAACTTGTTTAGAGAAATTTTCAGGATATATCTCATTAACTTGCATATTATAAATTATTAAGATTATAACTCCATTAAGATTTGAATAGTTGACGTGTGAATGCCATCCATTGGATGCTTTACACTAGGATGAGCATCCAAGATCTTGAACCCATCTCACATAAACATGTGTCTAACTTCAGATGTGTGATTCTCAGAGGATCATGCTCTTAGATGTGTCAATCCTGATAATCTTTGGATGTGTCAATCCCAAGGCACCAGATGTGTAATTCTCAAAAAAATGAAGATCTCAGATATATTAATCTAGAGTGCCTCTTTAGATGTGGCACTATGATAAGTATTTGATAGTTTTAAACTTTTCATGGATACAATGAAAAAAGCAAGTTCACCCTTGCTCGTCTGAAAATCATAAGAAATGCTGAATTAGTTGGAAGCACTGTTGTCAATCTAACCACTGGAACTAGAATTAGTTATGGGATGCCATGAAAGGAAGACCCTAAAAGAATACCACCAAACTTGTGTTGAACTTCTCTGATTTACTCCAGAGATGGATGAGGTAACTCTTCTCCATCGATTCATTTGGAAGCTTAATCTACCTTTGAATAACCTCATCAAGAATGTAGAACCATCCTCTATTTCAGAAGCCATAATTATAGCTAGAGACTGTGATAAAGTTTTTTTATATAGAAAGTGTCGAGAAGGACATGAGTCCTTCCATGTTAATCAAGAAGAGGTCTCCTAATTCAAGAGGAACGTCAAGCCCACCACCACTGGCTATAAGGAATCATGAGCTAGAGCAAAAATTAGGTCAAGAAATAGGGATCGCAGGGTTAAAGATAATCGAATTCAACAAGTATTTCTATGAGTAAATAGAAGAGGATTGGTGCAAGATTCATGTGAAGTAATGTGCATGATGAATAGAGCTATTCTACAAGATGATACTAAGATTATGAAATTGCTATCATAGGTTAGATTGCATAAAGGATTGATTTCGTTACGTTTTTCCATGACAATTTGTTAAGTACCATATTACATGGTGGTATAGAATAAGGAATTCGAAGGTTCATAGCATATGAGAGGTATATGGATGCATGAACTTAGGATAATAAGGCCAATTAACTTTAGAATAATAGACCTTTTGGAGGCACAACAAAATGAGCCAAATAATTGGAATAAAGAACTCGGAACAATGTTTAGATAAAAGAAGATTTCAACCTAGTGGGGACACCACTTTGAAAGAGACAGGAGGATTTACTTAGATACTACCCCAGCTCGCGAGATGAGGACATCTCGAATCTTTTAAGTGGGGGAGATTGTAAGGTCCCTCCCAAGCCATGTATGTATGTGTCGCTTTTAATATAGATTTCAATAAGAAAAGAGAGTGTAATTAGAGAAGAGTGAGACAACAAGGCTAGAAACATTAGGAAAGTGTTAGAATAAAAATATTAGCTCCAAAAATCTTAAAAGAAATAAGAACATAAGAATAGTTCTATTATAAGAGATAAGTATTCCCAAAAATAGAATTTTGAGTTTAGGTGATAAGAGGTCATATTTAGAGTACTTTTACCGTAGTCCTGTAAGAGAAGGCTATTTTGCCATAGACCTTAGAAAGAGAGAAGAGTCACAGTACGAGTAAGAAGAGATAAAGCTTGGAGATTATTGGATAATTTTAATCAAAAGACAAGGTATTAGAAGACTCTATTCTCATATGTCAAGTTCTAAAGCTCTTGTTAACGAGCAAAGGCAACGATAAACGATAAATTTCTATAAGGTATATACATACTTTGTTTTTCAATTATATATCATTCTTAGGGGTTGAGGTATGGCCCCGGCTTCTCTATTGATTGTTAATAGTAATCTATTTGATTGATTTACTATTTAAAGTTTGTATTCTTTTAAACAATAGCATATGTCTTAATAAAGAATGTCTTATCGCAATCTCAAGTTGAAATGCTAAAATCTGTGTGAGAAAAGGATTGTTTTATGAGCAAAAGAGTATGACGCACGAACCCTTTCTTAAGGCCAAAACCCTTATTAAAGTCTACGCAAATGGGGGGGAATTGTGAGATGTCCTTAAGGCTAAAAACATGGAGGAGGGCTGAGAGGGCTGCTGTAAGTCTATTCACACGGGGGAGAGAAGAGTTAAGGACACTGCCTCCTAGCAAGAGGGGGATGGAAGAAAATTGGCTTATCTCAAAAGAGGCAAATGAGGGGGTGTGAGAGGGGGGCTTCAAGTGACAGCTGCACTACAGCAAGTACAGCAAGTACACTGCACAGGGACAGACGACGGTACGAACGACGGAACAATAGGGCATACACTGCACAGAAATGCGTGCTGCCTGTGGAGCACCCCGTGGGTTTATATAGCTGCTGAGGGGTGAGGGTACAGGCGCTGCGCAAAGCAAAGATGAAAGGACGGTGTACCGTCAAAGGCTATGGATCAGTGGCTTGCATGGTCCTAGGGAAAAGGTACGGTGTCAGTTGTCCAGGAAAGGAGTGGTACGCATATACCTTATCTGGTCTAGGGCAGCATGGTTGTCCACGTAAGGGTACGTGTGGACCACATAGTGGGCGACCGTCCTTTGGTTCTTGGGCGGCCATCGTACGGGCGAGCTAGTAAGTGTGTACGGACCAAATTTTGGGGTGGGGTACCCAAATTTGGGACCCCGGCCTCGATTTGCGTGTCGGACCGCCCCAGGGGACGAATTTTTTTTTTTAATCCGGGAGGTTCTCCTAGTCGTTGGGGTTCAGACCGTTCGTCAATCGGACGATCGATCGTGCATTTTTAAGGTTTAAAGGTCGTCGTTTTTAACTAAAATGACTGAAATTTGCGTATAGGCTTGATCCGGTGTCCGTTTTTTTGGATGCTGTAAAATCCTATATTAGGGTAAAATCGCGCATAAATTCCAAATTTGGGCTCAAAATTTGAAGATTCTAAGTAGAAATGACTCAAATAATAAAATCATTGATTTTTATACCATAAAAACTCATAAATTTATCTATTACATGGACATTTCTTTATTAGTGAAGGTGGGTATGTTACATCCTTCCCCCCTTAAAGAAATCGAGATGTCCTCATCTCGTCATGAATTGGGGATAATCCTTTAAGAGTGTAGCTTCATCTTCCCAAGTTGCATCCTCTTCAGGGTAATCTTTCCACTGTACTAGATGTTCTACAAGAGTTCTATTTCGGAGTTGCCTTTCCCTAGAATCTAAGATCGTGTTTGAATCATGATGCATACTCAAGCAAAGAAGACCTTCAAAGCTTCTGATGTTGCTCGAATATTCATCAAGGAAGTCCTCAAACTTCATGGTCTCCCAAAAAGGATAGTAAGTGATCGGGATTCTGACTTCACTTCAAAATTCTGGCAGTCTTTATTTCAAGCCCTGGGAACTCAACTTTGCTTTAGCACAGCTTATCATCCAGAGACCGATGGCCAGACTTCAATCAAGTAATTGAAGACATTCTCAGAGCATACTGTGGACGGGAACCAAGAAGGTGGATTCAATACCTTCCTCTAGTAGAATTTACCTACAATGCGTCTTATCACCAAAGCATAGAAATGTCACCATTCAAGGCACTCTATGGGCAAGAATGCTTGTCTCCTCTAAATTTCTCTGATCCAACCATAAGAGTTGAGGCATCCAGGAAAATGCTCGAAGAAATGGAGGAACAAAACAAGGCAATCCAAAAGGATATTAAAGCTGCCCAAGATAGACAAAAGCTTTATGCTAACAACAAGAGGTCTGAAAGGATCTTCAAGGAAGGAGACAGACTTCTTCTATGAGTGCGACCCAAACAAAGTTCTCTATTACTTGGGAAATATAAGAAGCTCAGCCCTAGGTATTGTGGTCCCTATACAGTTATCAAGTATCTAGGTAAAAGTGCCTATAAACTCCAACTCCCAGCCCATATCAAAGTCCATAATGTATTTCATGTAAGTTTTTTAAAACCATATGTCCCCAGTCTCGATCATATTCTTGATGATGAACAAATTGTAATCCCTACTCAAGGAGTCCTTGAATTACAGCACAGTAGCATCATAGATTCTAGGGAAAGGCAACTCCGAAATAGAACTCTTGTAGAACATCTAGTACAGTGGAAAGATTATCCTGAAGAGGATGCAACTTGGGAAGATGAAGCTACACTCTTAAAGGATTATCCCCAATTCATGACGAGATGAGGACATCTCGATTTCTTTAAGGGGGGAAGGATGTAACATACCCATCTTCACTAATAAAGAAATGTCCATGTAATTATGAGTTTTTATGGTATAAAAATCAATGATTTTATTATTTGAGTCATTTCTACTTAGAATCTTCAAATTTTGAGCCCAAATTTAGAATTTGCGCGTGATTTTACCTTAATATAGGATTTTACAGCATCCAAAACGGACACCAGATCAAGCCTATAGGCAAATTTCAGTCATTTTAGTTTAAAAACGACGACCTTTAAACCTTAATAAATGCACAACCGGGCGTCCGATTGACGAACGGTCTGAACCCCTACTACCAAGAGAACCTCCTGGACAAAAAAAAAATTTTCGCCCCCCGGGGTGGTCCGACACGCAAATCGAGGCAAGTGTCCCAAATTTGGATGCCCCGTCCCAAAACTTGGTCCGTACACACTTACTAGGACGATCGTATGATGGCCACCCAAGAACCAAAGGACGGTCGCCCACTATGTGGTCCACACGTATCCCTACGTGGACAACCATGCTGTCCCAGACCAGATAAGGTACATGCGTACCAGTCCTTTCCCGGACAACTAACACCGTACCTTTTCCCTAGACCCATGCACGCCACTGATCCATAGCCTTTGACGGTACACCGTCCTTTCATCCTTGCTTTGCGTAGCGCCCGTACCCTCACCCCTCAGCTATATAAACCCACGGGGTGCTCCACAGGCCGCACACATTTCTATGCAGCGTATGCCCTGTTGTTCCATCGTTCGTACTGCCGTCTGTCCCTATGCAGTGTACTTGCTGTACTTGCTATAGTGCAGCCGTCCCTTGCAGCCCCCCTCTCACACCCCCTCATTTGCCTCTTTTCAGATAAGCCAATTTTCCTCCATCCCCCTCTTGCTAGGAGGCAGTGTCCTTAACTCTTCTCCCCCCCATGTGAATAGACTTACACCAGCCCTCTCAGCTCTCCTCCACGTTTTTACCCTTAAGGACATCTCACAATTGCCCCCACCCCCCATTTGCATAAACTTTAATAAGGGTTTTTGCCTTAAGAAAGGGTTCGTGTGTCATACTCTTTTGCTCATACGGTGAGCAAACAAACTCGAAATTCATATCCGACTGAAGCGTTTCGATCGCAGTAGCAAGCTCTACAAGGCGACGCCTAAGATGGCCTCTTCTCAAAGACGTCAAAATATTGCCTCAAGAGCAGCGCGCAATAACGAGATTAGGGAAGATGCTCCCAATGCGGCTCCAGCCCTCCCTTTTCAAGCTCCTCAAGGAAATGGTGGCCAGGTTAGCTTGGTCATTTTTTTTAAAGAAGAGTTTTTCCTTAAAATTAGTGTTAATAAATGTGTATCTTTTCCTTTTAAAATAACGACATAAAATTGTATGAAGTTACGAATTATGTGATGCTGTATTAAGTAAATTGCATTGAAATTGTTATCTTCACGAATTGTGTAATGCTATACTCAAAAAATTGCATTGAAATTGTTATCTTTAAGAGTACATGTTTTTTTTATGGCTTCAACGCTAACCCCGTTCCGTGCTTGTGTAGCGGAGCGACATCATTTTAGCAAAGCCCGGGAATGGCCCAAGGTATCCCTCATACCATTGGGAGAGTAAGGATCGCTGATTGAGGCGAGAGATTATGAGGCTGCCTAGTTCTGAGGGCCCAGGCTAGTGCGGTAAATAAGCCCACCCTAGTGTGCAGACATCCCTCTGAGGGGCGGGAGGATCAAGCGATGGAGCCTAAGAGGGCGACAGGACGGCTTGAGTCCTCACCAGTGGTCGACGATGAGGTGTATGGTCCCGTAGGGTTTTGCCCAGCATGTAGAGGCTAGAAGGCCGAATTCTAGATCATCGGCAGTATAAGAATAAGAGAGCCGGTTTGGCTTGTATGGAATTGATTCATGTATAAACTTTTTTATATAAATATATCTTGACTTTGGCATGATTGTATTGTGTAAAAAGGCTGTTTTAACAAACCTTGTGAAAAAGGGCCTTAATTAAGGAATATGTTTATTTATGTTAAATAGTGTGGTAGGATTAATTAGAAAACAAATTGATGCATGAGTAGGGTGGAAAGTGGGAGGATGGAATGCCCCGACGGCACCATCCTACAGACGGGTGGACTCGATTAGTCGGGTAGCTTTTCAACATATTAAGTGAAAGCCTTACGCTAGATAATTAGGTTCTTGGGCAACTCTATTCTAGAAGACTAGGTCAGTGGCTGTGCCTTGCATGGATGAGGAAAAAAGCGTTGTCTCTAGGAATGAAGACTACTAGCTGCCCAAATTATGATCAATTACCCTATGGATGATTTGATTTTTAAAAGACTACGCTCCCCCTGCGGGATAGAGCTAGGTCAATTGTAAGGTTCCTCCCTTCTTAAGATAGTCCACCAGGTCTTATCTTGGGAAAAATTTTCTGTTCATTGACACCTTGACCCTGTAGAGATTCAAGGATACGATTCATAGGTATGACCTAGCTCTATCCCGCAGGGGGAGCGTGATTTTCTAAACATCAAATCACCCATAGGGTAATTGATCATAAATTGGGCAACTACTAGACTTGATTTCTAGAGACAACGCTTTTTTCCTCGTCTTATGCAAGGCACATCCGTTGGACTAGTCTTCTAGAATAGAGTTACCCAAGAACCTAATTATCTAGCGTAGGGCTTTCACTTAATCTGTTGGAAAGCTACCTGACTAATCGGGTCCACCCGTCCATAGAATGGTGCCGTCGGGGCATTCCATCCTCCCACTTTCCACCCTACTCACGCATCAATTTGTTTTCTAATTAATCCTACCACACTGTTGACATAAATAAACATATTTCTTAATTAAGGCCCTTTTACACAAGGTTTGTTAAAACAGCCTTTTTACACAATACAATCATGCCAAAGTCAAGATATATTTATATAAAAAGTTTATACATGAATCAATTCCATACAAGCCAAATCGGCTCTCTTATTCTTATACTGCCGATGATTTAGAATTCGGCCTTCCAGCCTCTACATGCTGGGCAAAACCCTACGGGACCATACACCTCATCGTCAGCCCCACTGGCGAGACGAGGACTCCAGCCAGCCTGTCGCCCTCTCAGGCTCCATCGCTTGATCCTCCCGCCCCTCAAAGGGATGTCTGCACACTAGGGTGGGCTTATTTACCGCACTAGCCTGGGCCCTCAGAACTAGGCAGCCTCATAATCTCTTGCCTCAATCAGCGATCCTTATTCTCCCAATGGTATGAGGGATACCTTGGGCCATTCCCGGGCTTTGCTAACGATGCCGCCCAGCTACACAAACATGGAACGGGGTTAGCGTTGAAGCCATAAAAAAAAACTTGTACTCTTAAAGATAACAATTTCAATGCAATTTATTGAGTATAGCATTACATAATTTGTAACTTCATACAATTTTATGTCGTTATTTTAAAAGGAAAAGATACACATTTATTAATACTAATTTTAAGGAAAAACTCTTCTTAAAAAAAATGACCAAGCTAACCTGGCCACCATTTCCTTGAGGAGCTTGAAAAGGGAGGGCTGGAGCCGCATTGGGAGCATCTTCCCTAATCTCGTTATTGCGCGCTCCTCTTGAGGCAATATTTTGACGTCTCTGAGAAGAGGCCATCTTAGGCATTGCCTTGTAGAGCTCGCTGCTGTGCAATCGAAACGCTTTAGTCGGATCTGAATTCCGAGTTCGTTTGCTCACCGTATGAGCAAAAGAGTATGACGCACGAACCCTTTCTTAAGGCAAAAACCCTTATTAAAGTCTACGCAAATGGGGGGGGATTGTGAGATGTCCTTAAGGGTAAAAACATGGAGGAGGGCTGAGAGGGCTGCTGTAAGTCTATTCACACGGGGGGGAGAAGAGTTAAGGACATTGTCTCCTAGCAAGAGGGGGATGGAAGAAAATTGGCTTATCTGAAAAGAGGCAAATGAGGGGGTCTGAGAGGGGGGCTGCAAGGGATGGCTGCACTACAGCAAGTACAACAAGTACACTGCACAGGGACCGACGACGGTACGGACGACGGAACAACAGGGCATACACTGCACAGAAATGCGTGCTGCCTGTGGAGCACCCCCTGGGTTTATATAGCTGCTGAGGGGTGAGGGTACGGGCACTGCGCAAAGCAAAGATGAAAGGACGGTGTACCGTCAAAGGCTATGGATCAGATGGGTCTAGGGGAAAGGTACGGTGTCAGTTGTCCGGGAAAGGAGTGGTACGCATGTACTTTATCTGGTCTAGGGCAGCATGGTTGTCCACGTAAGGGTACTTGTGGACCACATAGTGGGTGACCGTCCTTTGGTTTTTGGGCGGCCATCGTACGAGCGAGCAAGTAAGTTTGTACGGACCAAATTTTGGGGTGGGATACCTAAATTCGCGGCGTCCGTCTCGATTTGCGTATCGGACTGCCCGCGGGGCGAATTTTTTTTTTTGTTTGGGAGGTTCTCCTGGTCGTTGAGGTTCATACCATTCGTCAATCGGATGCCCGATCGTGCATTTATTAAGGTTTAAAGGTCGCCTTTTTTAAACTAAAACGACTGAAATTTGCGTATAGGCTTGATCCGGTGTCCGTTTTGGATGCTGTAAAATCCTATATTAGGGTAAAATCGCACTCAAATTCCAAATTTGGGCTTAGAATTTGAAGATTCTAAGTAGAAATAACTCAAATAATAAAATCATTGATTTTTATACCATAAAAACTCATAAATTTATCTATTACATGGACATTTCTTTATTAGTGAAGATGGGTATGTTACATCCTTCCCCCCTTAAAGAAATCGAGATGTCCTCATCTCGTCATGAATTGGGGATAATCCTTTAAGAGTGTACTTTATCTTCCCAAGTTGCATCCTCTTCAGGGCAATCTTTCCAATCTACTAGATGTTCTTCTATTTCGGAGTTGCCTTTCCCTAGAATCTAAGATCGTGTTTGAATCATGATGCATACTCAAGCAAAGAAGACCTTCAAAGCTTTTGATGTTGCTCGAATATTCATCAAGGAAGTCCTCAAACTTCATGGTCTTCCAAAAAGGATAGTAAGTGATCGGGATTCTGACTTCACTTCAAAATTTTGGCAGTCTTTATTTCAAGCCATAGGAACTCAACTTTGCTTTAGCACAGCTTATCATCCAGAGACCGATGGCCAGACTGAGAGAGTCAATCAAGTAATTGAAGACATTCTCAGAGCATACTATGGACAGGAACCAAGAAGGTGGATTCAATACCTTCCTCTGGTAGAATTTGCCCACAATGCATCTTATCATCAAAGCATAGGAATGTCACCATTTAAAGCACTCTATGGGAAAGAACGCTTGTCTCCTCTAAATTTCTCTGATCCAACCATAAGAGTTGAGGCATCCAGGAAAATGCTCGAAGAAATGGAGGAACAAACCAAGGCAATCCAAAAGGATATTAAAGCTGCCCAAGATCGACAAAAGCTTTATGCTAACAACAAGAGGTCTGAAAGGATCTTCAAGGAAGGAGACAGACTTCTTATAGGAGTGCGACCCAAACGAAGTTCTCTATCACTTGGGAAATATAAGAAGCTCAGCCCTAGGTATTGTGGTCCCTATACAGTTATCAAGTATCTAGGTAAAAGTGCCTATAAACTCCAACTCCCAGCCCATATCAAAGTCCATAATGTATTTCATGTAAGTTTGTTAAAACCATATGTCCCCAATCTCGATCATATTCTTGATGATGAACAAGTTGTAATCCCTAGGTAAGGAGTCCTTGAATTACAGCACAGTAGCATCATAGATTCTAGGGAAAGGCAACTCCGAAATAGAACTCTTGTAGAATATCTAGTACAGTGGAAAGATTACCTTGAAGAGGATGCAACTTGGGAAGATGAAGCTACACTCTTAAAGGATTATCCCCAATTCATGATGACGAGATGAGGACATCTTGATTTCTTTAAGGGGGGAAGGATGTAACATACCCATCTTCACTAATAAAGAAATGTCCATGTAATTATGAGTTTTTATGGTATAGAAATCAATGATTTTATTATTTGAGTCATTTCTACTTAGAATCTTCAAATTCTGCGTGCGATTTTACCCTAATATAGGATTTTACAGCATCCAAAACGGACACCAGATCAAGCGTATACGCAAATTTCAATCATTTTAGTTAAAAAACGGCGACCTTTAAACCTTAATAAATGCACGACGGGGCGTTCGATTGACGAACGGTCTGAACCCCTACAACCAAGAGAACCTCCCGGACGAAAAAAAAAAATTTCACCCCTCGAGGCGGTCCGAAACACAAATCGCGGGTGTCCCAAATTTGGGTGCCCTGTCCCAAAATTTGGTCTGTACACACTTACTAGGACGCTCGTACGATGGCCGCCCAAGAACCAAAGGACGGTCGCCGACTATGTGGTTCACACGTATCCTTACGTGGATAACCATGCTGCCCCAGACCAGATAAGGTACATGCGTACCACTCCTTTCCCGGATAACTGACACCGTACCTTTCCCCTAGCTCCATGAAGGCCACTGATCCATAGCCTTTGACGGTACACCCTCCTTTCATCCTTGCTTTGCGCAGCGCCCGTACCCTCACCCCTCAGCTATATAAACCCACGGGGTGCTCCACAGGCAGCACGCATTTCTATGCAGCGTATGCCCTGTTGTTCCTTCATCTGTATCGCCGTCTGTCCTTATACAGTGTACTTGCTGTACTTGCTGTAGTGCAGCCGTCCCTTGTAGCCCCCCTTCACACCCCCTCATTTGCCTCTTTTCAAATAAGCCAATTTTCCTCCATCCCCCTCTTACTCGGAGGCAGTGTCCTTAACTCTTCTCCCCCCGTGTGAATAGACTTACAACAGCCCTCTCAGCCCTCCTCCATGTTTTTACCCTTAAGGACATATCACAATTCCCCCCACCCCCCCATTTGCGTAGACTTTAATAAGGGTTTTTGCCTTAAGAAAGGGTTCGTGCGTCATACTCTTTTGCTCATACGGTAAGCAAACGAACTCGAAATTCAGATCCGACTAAAGCTTTTCGATCACAGCAGCGAGCTCTACAAGGCGACGCCTAAAATGGCCTTTTCTTGGAGATGTCAAAATATTGCCTCAAGAGGAGCGCACAATAACGAGATTAGGGAAGATGCTCCCAATGCAGCTCCAGCCCTCCCTTTTCAAGCTCCTCAAGGAAATGGTGACCAGGTTAGCTTGGTCATTTTTTTTAAAGAAGAGGTTTTCCTTAAAATTAGTGTTAATAAATGTGAATCTTTTCCTTTTAAAATAACGACATAAAATTGTATGAAGTTACGAATTGTGTGATGCTGTATTCAGTAAATTGCATTGAAATTGTTATCTTCACGAATTGTGTAATGCTATACTCAATAAAATTGCATTGAAATTGTTATCTTTAAGAGTACAAGTTTTTTTTATGGCTTCAATGCTAACCCGGTTCCATGCTTGTGTAGCCGAGCGGCATCGTTAGCAAAGCGCGAGAATGGCCCAAGGTATCCCTCATACCATTGGGAGAATAAGGATCACTGATTCAGGCGAGAGATTATGAGGCTGCCTAGTTCTGAGGGCCCAGGCTAGTGCGGTAAATAAGCCCACCCTAGTGTGCAGACATCCCTCTGAGGGGCGGGAGGATCAAGCGATGGAGCCTGAGAGGGCGATAGGCCGGCTTGAGTCCTCACCAGCGGCCGACGATGAGGTGTATGGTCCCGTAGGGTTTTGCCCAACATGTAGAGGCTGGAAGGCCGAATTCTAGATCATCGGCAGTATACAAATAAGAGAGCCGATTTGGCTCGTATGGAATTGATTCATGTATAAACTTTTTATATAAATATATCTTGACTTTGGCATGATTGTATTGTGTAAAAAGGCTGTTTTAATAAACCTTGTGAAAAAGGGCCTTAATTAAGGAATATGTTTATTTATGTCAAACAATGTACGAGTAGGATTAATTAGAAAACAAATTGATGCATGAAAGATGCTCCCAATGCGGCTCCACCAGCCCTCTCTTTTCAAGCTCCTCAAAGGAAATGGTGGCTAGGTTAGCTTGGTCATTTTTTTAAGAAGAGTTTTTCCTTAAAATTAGTGTTAATAAATGTGTATTTTTTTCTTTTAAAATAACGACATAAAATTGTATGAAGTTACGAATTATGTGATGCTGTATTCAGTAAATTGCATTGAAATTCTTATCTTCACGAATTGTGTAATGCTATACTCAATAAATTGCATTGAAATTGTTATCTTTAAGAGTACAAGTTTTTTTCATGGCTTCAACGCTAACCGCGTTCCGTGCTTGTGTAGCCGGGCGGCATCGTTAGCAAAGCCCGGGAATGGCCCAAGGTATCCCTCATACCATTGGGAGAATAAGGATTGCTGATTGAGGCAAGAGATTATGAGGTTGCCTAGTTCTGAGGGCCCAGGCTAGTTTTGCCCAGCATGTAGAGGCTGGAAGGCCGAATTCTAGATCATCGGCAGTATAAGAATAAGAGACCGGTTTGGCTTGTATGGAATTGATTCATGTATAAACTTTTTATATAAACATATCTTGCCTTTGGCATGATTGTACTGTGTAAAAAGACTGTTTTAACAAACCTTGTGAAAAAGGGCCTTAATTAAGGAATATGTTTATTTATGTCAAACAGTGTGGTAGGATTAATTAGAAAACAAATTGATGCATGAGTAGGGTGGAAAGTGGGAGGATGGAATGCCCCGACGGCACCATCCTACGGACTGCTGGACCCGATTAGTCGGGTAGCTTTCCAAGAGATTAAGTGAAAGCCCTATGCTAGTAGATAATTAGGTTCTTGGGCAACTCTATTCTAGAAGACTAGGTCAGTGGGTGGCTGTGCCTTGCATGGATGAGGAAAAAAGCGTTGCCTCTAAAAATCAAGACTAGTAGTTGCCCAAATTATGATCAATTACCCTATGGATGATTTGATTTTTAAAAGACTACGCTCCCCCTGTGGGATAGAGCTAGGTCAATTGTAAGGTTCCTCCCTTCTAAAATGGGGGAAACACTTAAGATAGTCCACTAAGTCTTATCTTGGGAAAAATTTTCTATTCATCGATACCTTGACCCTGTAGAGATTCAAGGATACGATTCATAAGTATGACCTAGCTCTATCCCGCAGGGGGAGCGTGATTTTCTAAACATCAAATCACCCATAGGGCAATTGATCAAAAATTGGGCAACTACTAGACTTGATTTCTACTGACAATGCTTTTTTTCTCATCTTATGCAAGGCACAACCGCTGGCCTAGTCTTATAGAATAGAGTTGCCCAAGAACCTAATTATCTAGCGTAGAGCTTTCACTTAATCTGTTGGAAAGCTACCCGACTAATCGGGTCCACCCGTCCGTAGGATGGTGCCGTCGGGGCATTCCATCCTCCCACTTTCCACTCTACTCACGCATCAATTTGTTTTCTAATTAATCCTACCACACTGTTTGACATAAATAAACATATTCCTTAATTAAGGCCCTTTTACACAAGGTTTGTTAAAACAGTCTTTTCACACAATACAATCATGCCAAAGTCAAGATATATTTATATAAAAAGTTTATACATGAATCAATTCCATACAAGCCAAACCGGCTCTCTTATTCTTATACTGCCGATGATCTAGAATTCGGCCTTCCTGCCTCTACATGTTGGGCAAAACCCTTTGAGACCATACAGCGCATCGTCGGCCACCACTGCCTCAGAACTAGGCAGCCTCATAATCTCTCGCCTCAATCGGCGATCCTTATTCTCCCAATGGTATGAGGGATACCTTGGGCCATTCCCGGACTTTGCTAACGACGTCGCCCGGCTACACAAACACAGAACGGGGTTAGCGTTGAAGCCATAAAAAAAACTTGTACTCTTAAAGATAACAATTTCAATGCAATTTATTGAGTATAGTATTACATAATTCGTAACTTCATACAATTTTATGTCGTTATTTTAAAAGGAAAAGATACACATTTATTAACACTAATTTTAAGTAAAAACTCTTCTTTAAAAAAAAGACCAAGCTAACCTAGCCACCATTTTCTTGACGAGCTTGAAAAGGGAGGGCTGGAGCCAAGCATCTTCCCTAATCTCGTTATTGCGCGCTCCTCTTGAGGTAATATTTTGACTTCTCCGAGAAGAGGCCATCTTAGGCGTCGCCTTGTAGAGCTCGCTACTGCAATCGAAATGCTTCAGTCGGATCTGAATTCCGAGTTCGTTTGCTCACCGTATGAGCAAAAGAGTATGACGCACGAACCCTTTCTTAAGGCAAAAACCCTTATTAAAGTCTACGCAAATGAGGGGGGAGGGAAATTGCGAGATGTCCTTGAGGGTAAAATGTGGAGGAGGGCTGAGAGGACTGCTGTAAGTCTATTCACACGGGGGGGAGAAGAGTTAAAAGACTACGCTCTCCCTGCGGGATAGAGCTAGGTCAATTGTCAGGTTCCTCCCTTCTAAAACAGGGAAAACACTTAAGATAGTCCACTAGGTCTTATCTTGGGAAAAATTTCCTATTCACACCTTGACCCTGTAGAGATTCAAGGATATGATTCATAGGTATGACCTAGCTCTATCCCGCAGGGGGAGCGTGATTTTCTAAACATCAAATCACCCATAGGGCAATTGATCATAAATTGGGCAACTACTAGACTTGATTTCTAGAGACAACGCTTTTTTCCTCATCTTATGCAAGGCACAGCCGCTGGCCTAGTGTTCTAGAATAGAGTTGCCCAAGAACCTAATTATCTAGCGTAGGGCTTTCACTTAATCTGTTGGAAAGCTACTCGACTAATCGGGTCCACCCGTCCGTAGGATGGTGCCGTCGGGGCATTCCATCCTCCCACTTTCCACCCTACTCACGCATCAATTTGTTTTCTAATTAATCCTACCACACTGACATAAATAAACATATTCCTTAATTAAGGCTCTTTTACACAAGGTTTGTTAAAACAGTCTTTTTACACAATACAATCATGCCAAAGTCAAGATATATTTATATAAAAAGTTTATACATGAATCAATTCCATACAAGCCAAACCGGCTCTCTTATTCTTATACTGCCGATGATCTAGAATTCGGTCTTCCAGCCTCTACATGCTGGGCAAAACCCTACGGGACCATACAGCTCATCGTCGGCCACCATTGGCGAGGACTCAAGCCGGCCTGTCGCCCTCTCAGGCTCCATCGCTTGATCCTCCCGCCCCTCAGAGGGATGTCTGCACACTAGGATGGGCTTATTTACTACACTAGCCTGGGCCCTCAGAACTAGGCAGCCTCATAATCTCTCGCCTCAATCGGCGATCCTTATTCTCCCAATGGTATGAGGGATACCTTGGGCCATTCCCGGGCTTTGCTAACGACGTCGCCCGGCTACACAAACACGGAATGGGGTTAGCGTTGAAGCCATAAAAAAAACTTGTACTCTTAAAGATAACAATTTCAATGCAATTTATTTGAGTATAGCATTACATAATTCGTAACTTCATATAATTTTATGTCGTTATTTTAAAAGGAAAAGATACACATTTATTAACACTAATTTTAAGGAAAAACTCTTCTTTAAAAAAAATAACCAAGCTAACCTAGCCACCATTTCCTTGAGGAGCTTGAAAAGGGAGGGCTGTTGGGAGCATCTTCCCTAATCTCGTTATTGCGCGCTCCTCTTGAGGCAATATTTTGACTTCTCCGAGAAAAGGCCATCTTAGGCATCGCCTTGTAGAGCTCGATACAGAGGGCGGTATGGACGGCGGTACACCAGGGCATACGCTACACAGAACTGCGTGTTGTCTGTGGAGCACCCCGGGGATTTATATAGCTGAGAGGTATGGGTACGGGCGCTGCACAAAGCAAGGACGAAAGGATGGTGTACCTTCAAAGGCTATGGATCAGTGGCCTGCATGGGTCTAGGGGAAAGGTATGGCGTGGGTTGTCCGAGAAAGGAGTGGTACGCATGTACCTTATCTGGTCTGGGCCAGCATGGGTGTCCACGTAGGGGTACGTGTGGACCATACAGTGGGCGGCCATCCTTTGGTTCTTGGGAGGCCATCGTACGGGCACCCTAGTAAGTGTGTACGGATGAAATTTTGGGGCGGGGTACCCAATTTGGGACGCCCGTCTCGATTTGCGTGCCGGACCGCCCCGGGGGGCGAAATTTTTTTTTTTGTCTGGGAGGTTCTCCTGGTCATTGGGATTCAGACCGTTTGTCAATCAGACGCCCGGTCGTACATTTATTAAGGTTTAAAGGTCGCCGTTTTTTAACTAAAATGATTGAAATTTACGTATAAGCTTGATCCGGTGTCCGTTTTGGATGCTGTAAAATCCTCTATTAGGATAAAATCGCGCGCAGATTCCAAATTTGGGCTCAAAATTTGAAGATTCTCAGTAAAAATGACTCAAATAATAAAATCATTGATTTTATACCATAAAAACTCATAAATTTATCTATTACATGGACATTTCTTTATTAGTGAAGATGGGTATGTTACATCCTTCCCCCCTTAAAGAAATCGAGATGTCCTCATCTCGTCATGAATTGGGGATAATCCTTTAAGAGTGTAGCTTCATCTTCCCAAGTTGCATCCTCTTCAGGGTAATCTTTCCACTGTACTAGATGTTCTACAAGAGTTCTATTTCGGAGTTGCCTTTCCCTAGAATCTATGATGCTACTGGGCTATAATTCAAGGACTCCTTGAGTAGGGATTACAACTTGTTCATCATCAAGAATATGATCGAGACTGGGGACATATGGTTTTGACAAACTTACATGAAATACAGTATGGACTTTGATATGGGCTGGGAGTTGGAGTTTATAGGCACTTTTACCTAGACACTTGATAACTGTATAGGGACCACAATACCTAGGGCTGAGCTTCTTATATTTCCCAAGTGATAGAGAACTTTGTTTGGGTCGCACTCATAGAAGAACTCTGTCTCCTTCCTTGAAGATCCTTTCAGACCTCTTGTTGTCAGCATAAAGCTTTTGTTGATCTTGGGTAGCTTTAATATCCTTTTGGATTGCCTTGGTTTGTTCCTCTATTTCTTCGAGCATTTTCCTAGATGCCTCAACTCTTATGGTTGGATCAGAGAAATTTAGAGGAGACAAGCATTCTTGCCCATAGAGTGCTTTAAATGGTGACATTCCTATGCTTTGATGATAAGATGCATTGTAGGCAAATTCTACCAGAGGAAGGTATTGAATCCACCTTCTTGGTTCCCGTCCACACTATGCTCTGAGAATGTCTTCAATTACTTGATTGACTCTCTCAGTCTGGCCATCGGTCTGGATGATAAGCTGTGCTAAAGCAAAGTTGAGTTCCCAGGGCTTGAAATAAAGACTGCCAAAATTTTGAAGTGAAGTCAGAATCCCGATCACTTACTATCATTTTTGGGAGACCATGAAGTTTGAGGACTTCCTTGATGAATATTCGAGCAACATCAAAAGCTTTAAAGGTCTTCTTTGCTGGTATAAGGTGAGCTACTTTGGTAAGTAAGTCCACTACTACTAGAATGGATTCATATCCTCCTTGAACAGTGGGGAGACTTGTGACAAAATCCATACTAATGCACTCCCACTTCATTTGGGGAATATCTAAGGGTTGAAGTTTTCCAGGCATCTTGACCCTTTTAGCTTTGATCCTTTGGCATGAGAGACATTGCTTCAAGTACCGAAGCACATCATTTTTCAAGCCTGCCCAATGAAAGCTCCTTCTTACGGCATTTAATGTTTTTGCATAGCCTGATTTGCTACTCCAGTACACCGTCCTTTCATCCTTGCTTTGCGCAGTGCCCGTACCCTCACCCCTCAGCTATATAAACCCACGAGGTGCTCCACAGGCAGCACGCATTTCTATGCAGCGTATGCCCTGTTGTTCCGTCGTCCGTACCGCCATCTGTCCCTGTGTAGTGTACTTGCTGTACTTGCTGTAGTGCAGCCGTCCCTTGCAGCCCCCCTCTCACACTCCCTTATTTGCCTCTTTTCAGATAAACCAATTTTCCTCCATCCCCCTCTTGCTAGGAGGCAGTGTCCTTAACTCTTCTTCCCCCCCGTGTGAATAGACTTACAGCAGCCCTCTCAGCCCTCCTCCACATTTCGATCGCAGCAGAGCGAGCTCTACAAGGCGACGCCTAAGATGGCCTCTTCTCGGAGATGTCAAAATATTACCTTAAGAGGAGCGCACAATAACGAGATTAGGGAAGATGCTCCCAATGCGGCTCCAGCCCTCCCTTTTCAAGCTCCTCAAGGAAATGGTGGCCAGGTTAGCTTGGTCATTTTTTTTAAAGAAGAGTTTTTCCTTAAAATTAGTGTTAATAAATGTGTATCTTTTCCTTTTAAAATAACGACATAAAATTATATGAAGTTACGAATTATGTGATGCTGTATTCAGTAAATTGCATTGAAATTGTTATCTTCACGAATTGTGTAATGCTATACTCAATAAATTGCATTGAAATTGTTATCTTTAAGAGTACAAGTTTTTTTTATGGCTTCAACGCTTACCCTGTTCCGTGCTTGTGTAGCCGGGTGACGTCGTTAGCAAAGCCCGAGAATGGCCCAAGGTATCCCTCATACAATTGTTGGGAGAATAAGGATCGCTGATTGAGGCGAGAGATTATGAGGCTGTCTAGTTCTGAGGGCCCAAGCTAGTGCGGTAAATAAGCCCACCCTAGTGCGCAGACATCCCTCTGAGGGGCAGGAGGAGCGAGTGATGGAGCCTGAGAAGGCGACAGGTCCGCTTGAGTCCTCGCCAGGCTGACGATAAGGTGTATGGTCCCGTAAGGTTTTGCCCAGCATCATGTAGAGGCTGGAAGGCCAAATTCTAGATCATCAACGGTATAAACAAAAAGAATAAGAGAGCCGGTTTGGCTTGTATGAAATTGATTCATGTTTAAACTTTGTTTTTATAAATCTTATCTTTGGCATGATTGTATTGTGTAAAAAGGCTGTTTTAACAAACCTTGTGAAAAAGGGCCTTAATTAAGGAACATGTTTATTTATGTCAAACAGTGTGGTAGGATTAATTAGAAAACAAATTGACACGTGAGTAGGGTGGAAAGTGGGAGGATGGAATGCCTCGACGGCACCATCCTACGGACGGGTGGACCCGATTAGTCAGGTAGCTTTCCAATATATTAAGTGAAAGCCCTACGTTAGATAAATAGGTTCTTGGGCAATTCTATTCTAGAAGACTAGGCGAGCGGCTTTCCAATATATTAAGTGAAAGCCCTACATTAGATAAATAGGTTCTTGGGTAATTCTATTCTAGAAGACTAGGCGAGCGGCTGTGCCTTGCATGGATGAGGAAAAAAGCATTGTCTCTAGGAATCAAGACTAGTAGTTACCCAAATTTATGATCAATTATCCTATGGGTGATTTGATTTTTTTAGGAGACCACGCTTCCCCTGCGGGATAGGACTAGGTCTTACCTATGAATCATATCCTTGAATCTCTGCATGGTCAAGGTATCGATGAGTAGGAAATTTTCTCCAAGATAAGACTTAGTGGACTATCTTAAGTGTTTTTCCTATTTGTGGAAGGGGAGAGTGAGATAATAAGAATAGAAACATTAGAATAATAGGCCCGGAGTTGGCCCATGGTATCCCTCATACCATTGGGAGAATGAGGTTTGTCGATTGAAATGAGTGATTGTGATGCTGCCTAGTTCTGAGGGCCCAGGCTCGTGCGGTGAATTAGCCCACCCTAGTGCGCAGACATCCCTTTGAGGGGCGGGAGGATCGAGCGATGGAGCCTGAGAGGGCGACAGGCCGGCTTGAGTCCTCGCCAGTGGTGGCTGACGATGAGGTGTATGGTCCCGTAGGGTTTTGCCCAGCATGTAGAGGCTGGAAGGCCGAATTTTAGATCATCGGCGGTATAAACGAAAAGAATAAGAGAGCCGGTTTAGCTTGTATGAAATTGATTCATGTTTAAACTTTGTTTTTATAAATCTTGTCTTTGGCATTATTGTATTGTGAAAAAAGACTGATTTAACAAACCTTGTGAAAAGGGCCTTAATTAAGGAACATGTTTATTTATGTCAAACAATGTGGTAGGATTAATTAGAAAACAAATTGACGCGTGAGTAGGGTGGAAAGTGGGAGGATGGAATGCCCCGACGGCACCATCCTACGAACGGGTGGACTCGATTAGTCGGGTAGCTTGCCAACATATTAAGTGAAAGCCCTACGTTAGATAAATAGGTTCTTGGGCAATTCTATTCTAGAAGACTAGGCGATCAGTGGCTGTGCCTTGCATGGATGAAGAAAAAAACATTGTCTCTAGGAATCAAGACTAGTAGCAAATTTATGATCAATTATCCTATGGGTGATTTGATTTTGTTAGGAGACCACGCTCCCCCTACAAGATAGGACTAGGTCTTACCTATGAATCCTATCCTTGAATCTCTGCATGATCAAGGTGTTGATGAGTAGGAAATTTTCTCCAAGATAAGACTTAGTGGGAGATATACAAACCAAGGCAATCCAAAAGGATATTAAAGCTGCCCAAGATCGACAAAAGTTTTATGCTGATGACAACAAGAGGTCTGAAAGGATCTTCAAGGAAGGAGACAGAGTTCTTCTATGAGTGCGACCCAAACGAAGTTCCCTATCACTTGGGAAATATAAGAAGCTCAGCCCTAGGTATTGTGGTCCTTATACAGTTATCAAGTGTCTAGGTAAAAGTGCCTATAAACTCCAACTCCAATCCCATATCAAAGTCCATAATGTATTGCATGTAAGTTTGTTAAAACCATATGTCCCCAGTCTCGATCATATTCTTGATGATGAACAAGTTGTAATACCTACTCAAGGAGTCCTTGAATTACAGCCCAGTAGCATCATAGATTCTAGGGAAAGGCAACTCCAAAATAGAACTCTTGTAGAACATCTAGTACAGTGGAAAGATTACTCTGAAGAGGATGCAACTTGGGAAGATGAAGCTACACTCTTAAAGGATTATCCTCAATTCATGACGAGATGAGGACATCTTGATTTCTTTAAGGGGGAAAGGATGTAACATACCCATCTTCACTAATAAAGAAATGTCCATGTAATTATGAGTTTTTATGGTATAAAAATCAATAATTTTATTATTTGAGTCATTTCTACTTAGAATCTTCAAATTCTGAGCCCAAATGTGGAATTTACACGCGATTTTACCCTAACATAGGATTTTACAGCATCCAAAACGGACACCGGATCAAGCCTATACGCAAATTTCAGTCATTTTAGTTAAAAAATGGCAACCTTTAAACCTTAATAAATGCACAACCGGGCGTCCGATTGACGAACGGTCTGAACCCCAACGACCAGGAGAACCTCCCAGACCAAAAAAAAAAAATTCACCCCCCGGGGCGGTCTGGCACGCAAATTGAGATGAGCGTCCCAAATTTGGGTACCCCGTCCCAAAATTTGGTCCGTACACACTTACTAGGGTGCTCGTACGATGGCCGCCCAAGAACCAAAGGACGGCCGCCACTGTATGGTCCACACGTACCCCTACGTGGACACCCATGCTGTCCCAGACCAGATAAGGTACATGCGTACCACTCCTTTCCCGGACAACCGACACCGTACCTTTCCCCTAGACCCATGCAAGCCACTGATCCATAGCCTTTGAAGGTACACTGTCCTTTCTTCCTTGCTTTGTGCAGCGCCCGTACCCATACCCCTCAGCTATATAAACCCTCGGGGTGCTCCACAGACAGCACGCAGTTCTGTGTAGCGTATGCCCTGTTGTACCGCCGTTTGTCCTAGCGCAGCGTACTTGCTGTCGTACAGCTGTCCCTTGCAGCCGCCTTTCTCACACCCCCTCATTTGCCTCTTTTCAAATAGGCCAATTTTCCTCCATTCCCCTCTTGCTAGGAGGCACTGTCCTTAACTCTTCTCCCCTCCCCCCTGTGTGAATAGACTTACAGCAGCCCTCTCAACCCTCCTCCACATTTTTACCCTTAAGGACATCTCATAATTCCCCCCCCCACCCCCCCATTTGCGTAGACTTTAATAAGGGTTTTTTTGCCTTAAGAAAGGGTTCGTGCGTCATACTCTTTTGCTCATACGGTGAGCAAACGAACTCAAAATTCAGATCCGACTAAAGCGTTTCGATCGTAGCAACGAGCTCTACAAGGCGACGGCTAAGATGGCCTCTTCTCGGAGACTTCAAAATATTGCCTCAAGAGGAGCGCGCAATAACGAGATTAGGGAAGATGCTCCCAATGCGGCTCAAGCCCTCCCTTTTCAAGCTCCTCAAGGAAATGGTGGCTAGGTTAGCTTGGTCATTTTTTTTAAAGAAGAGTTTTTCCTTAAAATTAGTGTTAATAAATGTGTATCTTTTCCTTTTAAAATAACGACATAAAATTATATGAAGTTACAAATTATGTGATGCTGTATTCAGTAAATTGCGTTGAAATTGTTATCTTCATGAATTGTGTAATGCTATACTCAATAAATTGCATTGAAATTGTTATCTTTAAGAGTACAAGTTTTTTTTAATGGCTTCAACGCTAACCCTGTTCCGTGCTTGTGTAGCCGGATGGCGTCGTTAGCAAAGCCCGGGAATGGCCCAAGGTATCCCTCATACCATTGGGAGAATAAGGATCGCCGATTGAGGCGAGAGATTATGAGGCTGCCTAGTTCTGAGGGCCCAGGCTAGTGCAGTAAATAAGCCCACCCTAGTGTGCAGACATCCCTCTGAGGGGCGAGAGGATCAAGCGATGGAGCCTGAGAGGGTGACAGGCCGGCTTGAGTCCTCGCCAGCGGCGGTCGACCATGAGGTGTATGGTCCCGTAGGGTTTTGCCCACCAGCATGTAGAGGCTGGAAGGCCGAATTCTAGATCATCGGCAGTATAAGAATAAGAGAGTTTGGCTTGTATGGAATTGATTCATGTAAACACTTTTTATATAGATATATCTTGACTTTGGCATGATTGTATTGTGTAAAAAGGCTGTTTTAACAAACCTTGTGAAAAAGGGCCTTAATTAAGGAATATGTTTATTTATGTGAAACAGTGTGGTAGGATTAATTAGAAAACAAATTGATGCGTGAGTAGGGTGGAAAGTGGGAGGATGGAATGCCCCGATGGCAACATCCTACGGACGGGTGGACCCGATTAGTCGGGTAGCTTTCCAACAAATTAAGTGAAAGCCCTACGCTAGATAATTAGGTTCTTGTGCAACTCTATTCTAGAAGACTAGGCCAGCGGGGCTGTGCCTTGCATAAGATAAGGAAAAAAGCATTGTCTCTAGAAATCAAGTCTAGTAGTTGCCCGATTTATGATCAATTGCCCTATGGGTGATTTGATGTTTAGAAAATCACGCTCCCCCTGTGGGATAGAGCTAGGTCATACCTATCTTGTAAGGTTCCCTCCCTTCCAAAAATAGGGGAAACACTTAAGATAGTCCACTAAGTCTTATCTTGGAGAAAATTTCCTACTCATCGACACCTTGACCATGCAGAGATTCAAGGATACGATTCATAGGTAAGACCTAGTTCTATCCCGCAGGGGGAGCATAGTCTTTTAAAAATCAAATCATCCATAGGGTAATTGATCATAATTAGGTACCTAGTAGTCTTGATTTCTAGAGACAACGCTTTTTTCCTCATCCATGCAAAGCACAGCCCCACTGACCTAGTCTTCTAGAATAGAGTTGCCCAAGAACCTAATTATCTAGCGGCGTAAGGCTTTCACTTAATCTGTTGGAAAGCTACCCGACTAATCGGGTCCACCTGTCCGTAGGATGGTGCCATCGGGGCATTCCATCCTCCCACTTTCCACCCTTCTCACGCGTCAATTTGTTTTCTAATTAATCCTACCACACTATTTGACATAAATAAACATGTTTCTTAATTAAACGCCTTTTCACAAGGTTTGTTAAGACAGCCTTTTTACACAATACAATCATGCCAAAGACAAGCTATATATATATATAAGTTTATACATGAATCAATTTCATACAAGCCAAACTAGCTCTCTTATTCTTTTCCTTTATTCTGTCGAGATGATCTAGAATTCGGTCTTCCAGCCTCTACATGCTGGGCAAAACCCTATGGGACCATACACCTCATCGTCAGCCCGCTGGCGAGAACTCAAGTCGCCTGTCGCCCTCTCAGGCTCCATCGCTCGATCCTCCCGCTTCCCTCAGAGCTATGTCTGTGCACTAGGGTGGGCTAATTTACCGCACTAGCCTGGGCCCTCAGAACTAGGCAGCATCAAAATCACTCGCCTTAATCGGCAAACCTCATTCTCCCAATAGTATGAGGGATACCATGGGCGAGCTCCGCCTTACTAACGTCTCCGCCGTCCGGCCATACAAGCACAAGAACGGGGTAGCGTCAAGGCAGGGAGAAGTTATACCTGTACCTTAATTTAACCAAGATAACAATCCATTTACTCAACTAAACCATAGGACTAGAATCCATGTTACCTTCTTAAGAAAACAATCCTTTTCACAAAGATTTTTGCATTTCAACTTGAGATTGCGAGAAGACATTCTTTATTTAAGGCATATGCTATTGTTTAAAAGAATACAAACTTTAACTAGTAAATCAATCAAATAGATAAATATTAACAATTAGTAGAGAAGCTGGGGCCATACCTCACCTAATTGAAAAACAAAATATGTATATACCTTATAGAAATTTGTCGTTTATCGTTGCCTTTGCTCATTTTAACAAGAGCTTTAGAACTTGACATATGAGAATAGAGTCTTCTAATACCTTATCTTTTGATTGAAATCATCCAATAATCTCCAAGCTTTATCTCCTCTTACTAGTACTGTGACTCTTCTCTCTTTCTAAGGTCTATGGCAAAATAGCCTTCTCTTATAGGACTACGGCATACTATTCTTTCTCTAGAAGAAAAGCTATGGAGTTTTGGGTCTCTTCCTTCGAAAGACCATAGCAATCTAAGATTCTTTTCTAAGATACTAGATAAGAATGAAGGGATATATACATCTCAAACTCTAGGATTACCTTGAGGCTACTTGCTGTCTTCTCACAGTTTTCTCTCTGTAGAGACCCTAACAGAAACAGCAAATTGTTTCGGCCATAACTCTCTGATAAAAACTCAGAATATGGTCATATAGCCAGTCAAAAGAACGGAAAGACATCTGGTCTACAAGCGAACGCGACAGAATAGGCAAAAACGTCTGTATATAGCCACAAACGTACCATCTTTAGAAACGCATTGTTTTTTCACATTTTTAGTATGCATGGACTCTAAATGTGTAAAAGTACTCTAAATATGACCTCTTATTACCTAAATTTGAAATTCTATTTTTGGGGATACTTATCTCTTAATAGAACTATTCTTATGTTCTTATTTCTTTTAGGATTTTTGGAGCTAACATTTTTATTCTAACACTTTCCTAATGTTTAGCCTTGTTGTCTCACTCTTCTCTAATTACACTCTCTTTCCTTATTGAAATCTATATTAAAAGAGACACATACATACATGTCTTGGGAGGGACCTTACAATGAGAAGAGTTACAGTACCAGTAAGAAGAGATAAATCTTGGGGATGATTGGATGATTTCAATCGTAAGACAAGGTATTAGAAGACTCTATTCTCATATGTCAAGTTCTAAAGCTCTTGTTAACGAGCAAAGGCAACAATAAATGATAAATTTCTATAAGGTATATACATATTTTGTTTTTAAATTATATATCATTCTTAGGGGTTGAGGTATGGCCCCGATTTCTCTATTAATTGTTAATAGTGATTTATTTGATTGATTTACTATTTAAAGTTTGTATTCTTTTAAACAACAGCATATGCCTTAATAAAGAATGTCTTATCACAATCTCAAGGTGAAATGATAAAATCTTTGTGAAAAGGATTGTTTTCTTAAGAAGGTAACATGGATTCTAGTCCTATGGTTTAGTTGAGTAAATGGATTGTTATCTTGGTTAAATTAAGGTACAGGTATAACTTCTCCCTCCCTTGACGCTGCCCCGTTCTTGTGCTTGTATAGCCGGACGGCGGAGACGTTAGTAAGCCCGGGAATGGCCCAAGGTATCCCTCATACCATTGGGAGAATAAGGATCGCCGATTGAGGCGAGAGATTATGAGGCTGCCTAGTTCTGAGGGCCCAGGCTAGTGCGGTAAATAAGCCCACCCTAGTGTGCAGACATCCCTCTGAGGGGCGGGAGGATCAAGAGATGGAGCCTGAGAGGGCAACAGGTCGGCTTGAGTCCTCGCCAACGGCCGACGATGAGGTGTATGGTCCCGTAGGGTTTTGCCCAGCATGTAGAGGCTGGAAGACCGAATTCTAGATCATCGGCAGTCTAAGAATAAGAGAGCCGGTTTGGCTTGTATGGAATTGATTCATGTATAAACTTTTATATAAATATATCTTGTCTTTGGCTTGATTGTATTATGTAAAAAAGGCTGTTTTAACAAACCTTGTGAAAAAGGACCTTAATTAAGGAATATGTTTATTTATGTCAAACAGTGTGGTAAGATTAATTAGAAAACAAATTGATGCATGAGTAGGGTGGAAAGTGGGAGGATGGAATGCCCCGACGGCACCATCCCACGGACGGGTGGACCTGATTAGTCGGGTAGCTTTCCAACAGATTAAGTGAAAGCCCTACGCTAGATAATTAGGTTCTTGGGCAACTCTATTCTAGAAGACTAGGCCAGCGGCTGTGCCTTACATAAGATGAGGACAAAAGCGTTGTCTCTAGAAATCAAGTCTAGTAGTTGCCCGATTTATGATCAATTGTCCTATGGGTGATTTGATGTTTAGAAAATCACGCTTCCCCTGCGGGATAGAGCTAGGTCATACCTATGAATCGTATCCTTGAATCTCTACAGGGTCAAGGTGTCGATGAATAGGAAGTTTTTTCCAAGATAAGACATAGTGGACTATCTTAAGTGTTTCCCCCATTTTAGAAGGGAGGAACCTTACAATTGGTATCAGATGTGTAATTTTTAGAAAACTAATCATCTCATACGTGTTAATCCTAATAATCTTTGGATGTGCCAATCCCAAGGCACCAGATGTCTAATTCTCAAAAGATGAAGATCTCAGATATATTAATTTAGAGTGCCTCTTTAGATGTGGCGCTATGATATGCTTTTGATAGTTTTGAACTTTTCATTTGGATGTGCCAATCCCAAGGCACCAGATGTCTAATTCTCAAAAGATGAAGATCTCAGATATATTAATTTAGAGTGCCTCTTTAGATGTGGCGCTATGATATGCTTTTGATAGTTTTGAACTTTTCATTGATACAATGAAAGAAGCAAGTTCACCCTTGCTCGTCTAAAAATCGTAAGAAATGCCAAATTAGTTGGAAGCACTGTTGTCAATCTAACCACGGGAACCAGAATCAGTTATGGGATGCCATTTAATGACACCTTCGTGAAAGGTTTTGTCCTCCAAGATTTTGAGAGGATAAAATGAATGAATTTTTGGAGCTGAACCAAGAAAGGAAGACTCTAAAAGAATACCACCAAAATTTTGTTAAACTTCTCCAATTTGCTCTAGAGATGGATGAGGTAACTCTTCTCCATCGATTCATTTGGAAGCTTAATCTACCTTTGAATAACCTCATCAAGAATGCAAAACCATCCTCTATTTGAGAAGCCATAATTATAACCAGAGACTATGATAAAGTTTTTTTTATATAGGAAGTGTCGAGAAGGACATGAGTCCTTCCATGTTGATCAAGAAGAGGTTCCCTAATTCAAGAGGAACGTCAAGCCCACCCTTGGCTACTACAAGGAATCATGAGCTAGAGCAAAAATTAGGTCAAGAAATAAGGATAGCAGGGTTAAAGATAATCGAGTTCAACAAGTATTTCTATAAGTAAATAGAAGATGATTGGTGCAAGATTCACGTGAAGTAATGTGCTTGATGAATAGAGGTATTCTACAAGATGATAGTAAGATTATGAAATTGTTATCATAGGTTAGATTGCGTAAAGGATTGATTCCCTTACGTTTTTCCATGATAATTTGTTAAGTACCATATTACATGGGGGTATTGAATAAGGAATTAGAAGATTCATATCATATGAGAGAGGTATATGGATGCATGAAATTAGAATAATAAGGCCAATTAACGTTAGAATAATAAAGACCTTTTGGAGGCACAACAAAACGAGCCAAGCACATGAAATAAATGACTCTTTAAGAACAATGTTTAGATAAAAGAAGATTTTTACCTAGTGGGGACACCACTTTGAAAGAGACAGGAGGATTTACTTAGATACTACCCCAGCTCGCGAGATGAAGACATCTCGAATCTTTTAAGTGGGGGAGATTGTAAGGTCCCTCCCAAGCCATGTATGTATGTGTCTCTTTTAATATAGATTTCAATAAGGAAATAGAGTGTAATTAGAGAAGAGTGAGACAACAAGGCTAGAAACATTAGGAAAGTGTTAGAATAAAAATATTAGCTCCAAAAATCCTAAAAGAAATAAGAACATAAGAATAGTTCTATTAAAAGAGATAAGTATCTCCAAACATAGAAATTTGAATTTAGGTGATAAGAGGTCATATTTAGAGTACTTTTACATATTTAGAGTCCATG
Organism: Cibotium barometz; assembly: GCF_041138505.1. Lineage (NCBI taxonomy): Eukaryota > Viridiplantae > Streptophyta > Polypodiopsida > Cyatheales > Cibotiaceae > Cibotium > Cibotium barometz. Next base: position 8,594,171 of record NC_141065.1, on the reverse strand, counting down.
CATATTAAAAATGTGGGAAAATAACGCGTTTCTAAAGATGGTGCGTTTATAGCTATATACAAACGTTTTTGCCTATTCTGCCCATGCTGGCTTGTAGACCAGATGCCTTCTCGTTCTTTTGACTAGTTATACAACTATATTCTGAGTTTTGATTAGAGAGTTATGGCTGAAACAATTTGTTGTTTCTGTCAGGGTCTCTACATAGAGAAAACTGTGAGAGGCAACAAGTAGCCTCAAGGTAATCCTAGAGTTTGAGATGTATATATCCCTTCATTCTTATCTAATATCTTAGAAAAAAAGCTTAGATTTCTATGGTCCTTCAAAGGAAGAGACCAAAACTCCATAGCTTTTCTTTTAGAGAAAGAATAGTATGCCGTAGTTCTGTAAAAGAAGGCTATTTTGCCATAGACCTTAGAAAGAGAGAAGAGTCACAGTACGAGTAAGAGGAGATAAAGCTTGGGGATAATTGGATTATTTCAATCATAAGACAAGGTATTAGAAGACTCCATTCTCTTATGTCAAGTTCTAAAGCTCTTGTTAATGAGCAAAGGCAACGATAAACGATAAATTTCTATAAGGTATATACATATTTTGTTTTTCAATTATATATCATTCTTAGGGGTTGAGGTATGGCCCCGGCTTCTCTATTGATTGTTAATAGTGATCTAAAGCTCTTGTTAATGAGCAAAGGCAACGATAAACGATAAATTTCTATAAGGTATATACATATTTTGTTTTTCAATTATATATCATTCTTAGGGGTTGAGGTATGGCCCCGGCTTCTCTATTGATTGTTAATAGTGATCTATTTGATTGATTTACTATTTAAAGTTTGTATTCTTTTAAACAATAGCATATACCTTAATAAAGAATGTCTTATCGCAATCTCAAGTTGAAATGTAAAAATCTTTGTGAAAAGGATTGTTTTCTTAAGAAGGTAACATGGATTCTAGTCCTATGGTTTAGTGAGTAAATGGATTGCTATCTTGGTTAAATTAAGGTACAAGTATAACTCTCCCTGCCTTGATGTTGCCCCGTTCTTGTGCTTGTATAGCCGGACAGTGGAGACGTTAGTAAGGCCGAGAGTTGGCCCATGGTATCCCTCATACCATTGGGAGAATGAGGTTCGTCGATTGAGGCGAGTGATTGTGATGGTGCCTAGTTCTGAGGGCCCAGGCTAGTGCGGTGAATTAGCCCACCCTAGTGCGCAGACATCCCTCTGAGGGGCAGGAGGATCGAGCGATGGAGCCTGAGAGGGCAATAGGCCGGCTTGAGTCCTTGCTCGCCAGCGGCGGCCAACGATGAGGTATATGGTCCTGTAGGGTTTTGCCCAACATGTAGAGGCTGGAAGGCCGAATTCTAGATCATCGATGGTATAAAGGAAAAGAATAAGAGAGCTGGTTTGGCTTGTATAGAATTGATTCATGTATAAATTTTTTTTTATAAATCTTGTCTTTGGTATTATTGTACTATGGAAAAAGGCTGTTTTAATAAACCTTGTGAAAAGGGTCTTAATTAAGGAACATGTTTATTTATGTCAAACAGTGTGGTATGATTAATTAGAAAACAAATTGAGGCGTGAGTAGGGTGGAAAGTGGGAGGATGGAATGCCCCGACGGCACCATCCTATGGACGGGTGGACCCGATTAGTCAGGTAGCTTTCCAACATATTAAGTGAAAGCCCTACGTTAGATAAATAGGTTCTCGGGCAATTCTATTTTAGAAGACTAGGCGAGCGGCGGTGCCTTGCATGGATGAAGAAAAAAAGCATTGTCTCTAGGAATCAAGGCTAGTAGTTACCCAAATTTATGATCAATTACCCTATGGGTGATTTGATTTTTAGAAGACCACGCTCCCCCTACGGGATAGGACTAGGTCTTACCTACTATGAATCATATCCTTGAATCTCTACATGGTCAAGGTGTCGATAAGTAGGAACATTACAAATGGTATCAGAGCTGATCTTAGCTCCTAGGAATTGTCATTTAAGGATTGTTTTGCAATGAATGTTTTACCTAACATAATGCTAATTAGTAAAAACATCCTACTAAAACAAATAAGTTGAATTGATGTTTGAATGATTGTAGGAAGAGGAAGATGCCTACTCCAAGTTTCTAGTTTTCTAATGCATCTTCAAGACTGCTAGTCACTCCTCGAATTTTGAGTTCCGCGACACCATGGTGCAGATACTAGAGAAGATGTCCCTCCCTCATTTATCTCATATTCAAAGAGGATGGGGTAGAGATTTCTGGAGTCGTGGACCGAGATACTTCTTCATCCATCCGAGCAGATCAAATTGGGAACCTTACCACCGACCTAAAGCGGATTCGTTGGATTGAGAAGTTGAAGATGATCCGTTTATTTTGGTTCGTTGGTACCCCCAGGGCCGACACCTCGGTGACTATAGATGGGATTCGCATACCTCAAGATCGTTGGGTGTATGACCAAGTGATGCAGATCTTATCTGCTGATAGAGTAGCTGTGTTGGGATCTACCCCAATCCAGAGTCTACCACCCTTACCATCAGTTTTTACAGTCTTAGAAACTACAACGGAACCCCCATATTTCACCTATGTGGACCGCTCTACCCTTATGTCAGAGTCAAGCCTAGGAATTTCCCTTGATGTCAAATAAGACTAATTATAATTAGTCTCAGATCTTTGTAATAAAACTTGTCCTTGTAAATATTTGGAAATAAAATAATTTCAATGTTTTACTCTCCAAAAATAAGCATTGTGCAAATATGAATCTTGTAATCTTAAAATTGTTTTTACAATGATGGCCAGGACGACCACCCTCCACTTCCCAATGCGCTTTACACCGATACCCAGGAGAAGAAGCTCCTGCTCAAGCAAATGCAATCTCCCTCCTTTAAAGGAGAAGGTTCAAAGGTTGAGAAGGATGCTGAAGTCTGGATTGAGGTGATGGACGATTATTTTTCTGCTGCTGCTGCCGGTACTGGAGTAGCAAATCAGTCTATGTTCGCATGGTTTCGCCTCATCGGAGATGCTAAACTCTAGTGGAAACAGTGGTGCCGTGACAAGGAAGTCACCGAGCATTCTCAAATGTGGAAAGACATCAAGCAGGCAGTCAAGGAAAGATATCTTCCCCCATCCCATGAATCCATAAAGATGAATGAGTTTTTTAGTCTTAGGCAGTCAACTTAACTCTTGAGGACTACTATTCCAAATTTATCACCCTTCGGAAGTATGCCCCAGACTACTTCCCAGTAATAAGTGGCTCGTTTTTCCCAAGGGCTAAATGAACCCTTAGATTCCCGCCTTGAAGCAATGAGGCCAAGCACATTACAGGATGCTCTCATACGAGCAAAGCCCCTTGTAAAAGAAATGAAGGCTAACAAACCGAAGAATCAAAAGAGATCTTACCCTGAGGCAAATCTTAAAAATCAACCCTACAAGAAACCTCAATAGAATTTCCCCTACTACAATAGAGGGCGACAAGACAACTCTTTTGTCCCCCGCTCGTATGCTGCTTCTTCCAGAGAAGGCCCTCTGTGTTTTGAGTGCAATGAGCCGGGACACTTTAGAGCCAACTGTCCCAAGATGGCAACATCATTTCCCCAAGGTAGCAGAGGAAATCAAGGCCGTGGAACCCCTATCCACCAAGGTGCAAGAGGCAGTGGCCGTGGTGGCAGAGGCCGCGGAGGAGCAGTTGCTAGGATTGCCTGTGTTATAAGTGAAGAACCGACCTTGGGAAACGGCTGAAGAAGAGCGCGCCACCGTCCATGCGGAAGTAGAACACCAAGGTCCGAATAAACAATTTGGTGTAATCCAAACCTCCGCCACTCATGACGGTAAGCCATTTCAGCTTTTGATTGATTGTGGTAGTACCCATTCATTCCTTTCTCCGAGGTGCTTGCAAAAATTAAACTTGAGTCAAAAAACAGCTAGAAGAATGATTGTAGAGTTAGCCAGTGGGAAAGAAGTAGTATCTCGCCACTCTATAGGGAACCTTGATTTTGATCTAGGTAATGAGCAAACTCATGGTGGCCACTTTAGAGTCTTGCCACTAGGAATTTATGATGGAATCCTTGGGATGGATTGGTTAATTGCAAACAAAGCTAGCATTCATTGTAACTAGGGGAGTATCACTTTTGAAAATGAGCATGGCCAAGTAAAGTCAAGGGGTACGCGAGCTTAGATATATATGTACATGAAACACATTAGTAAAAAAATGCATACCTGCTCACATTGTTGTGGCAATACGAGCCTATCTTTCTTTGTTTGTCAAAACTTTGTAGAGTCAATAGTTACATAGCCACTTGCATGGCATTTTATTGTTGCATTAGGCCCTTTTTCCACCACGTTCATTTGCCATTTGATATCCAAAACATACACAAAGAAGCGACGAAAGTCAAGCCTAAATATGTCTTGGATTGTGCCACAATAATCATCCATTTTTCCATTAGCTCCCTCAAAGCTACTAATGACACCGCAATCTTGTGTATTCCTCTTTTCATCAATTCTTTGTGTTTGAAAAATGCTTGCCTTCACACCATATAGCATTGAACATAGTGCACTAGACCAAAATAGAAGCAATATTTGTGTAAGCAATGTGAATAAATATTAAAAGCAAATCACTTACAACTAATGCAAAACATTAGTTCTATGTACCTTTAACATGCATCCTCGTACATACTCCCATTCTTCCGCTGTGATATGTATCCCCTCGTTGCTCTCTGCTCTCTCCATTTCCTCACGCAACCAATCAACATGGATATCATTCAGAAGTGTTGCTAGATGCTTAGGGTACGCCTTACGAGAGCCATGTTGCCTCCAAAAGAGAGCTCTTTCTGCTTGCCTTTTTGTCTTTGCATCCTCATATCTTGTAACCCATCTGCTCATTGTGAGGTGAAAAAAAGAAGAAAGAACTTGCCTCTATAGCCCTTCCACCTCCCAAACTTGGAAACACTACCACGAACGAGGCACCACCAGCCACCACCGGCTAGAACACTCTCTCACCATTCGCCACCCACCCACACCATAAGATTGCTCAAAACCACAATGAACAGATGATTATTTAGCTAAAAAACATATACAGCACCAACCATGTACAACTCAGCAAATACACCAAAGACCAGGACTCTGGCCAGGATTTACTGCCAAGGGAATACACCCTTGCGTCTGACAACCAAGCCTCTGTCTCCCAGTCCCTGTAATCTCCAGAAGGCGCCCACACCAGCTAACCTTCTTCTCAGCAGCTCCCACTCTCTGTATGTCATGACCAGCAGCTTCACCAACCACCAGAGCCTTGCACAATCCTCAGCACCACGAACTACTGCTCAACGCAGCATCACCAGATGCACCCGGCCAAAGCCACATCATTTCAGTCCCTTGCTAACAGCAGCCCTCTATGCTGCTCCAATCACCAGCTCGCACTAGACCATCACCCAAGAGACCTGCAGCCTCTTCGGTACTGTCACCAACCCTTCTATAACCAACACACAAGGCCCACACCAGCCTTTTGACACCAGTCAACTACGCCCCTCTATCCTAGGCGGCCCTCTCTTTCTGCAGTGCCAACAATACCCGCCAACCTTGAGTCAAGAGACAGCCCATGATGTGCATGAGGATTATTTTTGCAGATTCTTTATGGATATTCCAGGTTCTTCATCCGATCAATTTGCGTACAGCAATTGGCTGATGGAGATGCTAAATCATTTTGGGTGCCATCCTAGTCCAGTTGAGCTTACAGAGTACATGTATGCCCATCCCCCTCCTTCCATGCCTGGTGTCTATACCCCTACCGCGAGTATCCAGGGCACTCCATTGCCGTCTATGCCTACGAGTCCCGACGAGATAGCATGCAGCTTCTCCTCTTCCACGCCCACCGAGGAGACATACCTCGTCCCAGACACACTCACGCACACCCTCCCAAGCACCGTCACGTTAGGGCTCACAGCCACCATCACGTACTCCCTCAGAGCCACCATCACGTCAGGGCTCACAGCCACCGTCACGTAGACAATCCCCCAGTCGTCGTGACTCCACCCGCAGGCAGTAGGAAGAGTGGGAGTGGAGGATGCGGTGGGTGCTTTGGTGGGGGAGGTAGTAGGGCACGCGGTGAGAGAGGAGATAGAGGGAGAAGAGTTAGAGGAGACAGTTCGGAAGAGGAGGAGATGAGAGAGGTGGAGGGAGTGATCTGCTATGATGTGACGGATAGGGGCGGGATAGTGATGGATGCGAGGGGGAGGGAGGTAATGGAGTACATGCATGGGGTAGTATCAAACTTGTATAGAAATTATTTTATTAAATTTAAGGATCAAAATAGCTGATTAGTTGGGGAGGTGATAGAGGCTGTACATAGTCGGTACCCCAATCCCCCACATGCTACATTCTCGGATGTATGGGGAAGGACGCGAATAAGGGAGATCTTAAGTAATAAAAGATCTCACCTTAAAAAACTCGCGTACGATGATGGGCTAAATGTAACTGCGGGTGGCTATCCTGCCCGAGAAACCTGCCACTGCGCACAAACGCGAGTGGAAGGAGGCAAAGAAACGAGCAGAGGGTGGCGTGAAGAGCAGGCAGCATGTGGAGGCACGACGGATCCAGATGGAGACCATTGGGTCTTCGCATTTCAGGTCTGGCGGCGTCGAGTCATGGGAGGCAGAGTTCGTAAGTATCTTGCCACTTTATTTGATTGTTTACTTAATTCATTGATTCTATGATTGTTTTAATCTTACAAATTGTGTTGATTATGATACAGCAAGACGGGATACGGGGAGGAAGCCCACAACCCACGATACTGTGTATGCTCGTCGGCATAGTAGACGTGACACGTGGGCCATCTTCAGAGCCAAGGGACGTATTACGGACGCGCAGTTTGAGATGGCCATGAGACCATACGGTCGACAGGTACTTGAAAACTCTAAACGAATGATTTTGGTTTATTGAATTACATATATATATATACTTATATACTATATATTACTTGAACAGGCACAAGCTGCTGATGATCCACCTGCCGCCACTGCAAAGGGTGGACATGAGCACTACTCATCGGACATTCCAACTGATGTGAGCTCATCTGAGCATGGAGGGAGCACTGAGTCATCATCTGGGTCTGAGTAGTACTCAGACTTATAGTATCACATTCCATATTGAGGATGTGGTTGTATATATTTTTTTGTAAACTGAAGCCATGGGCTACTTCGACATATGGACTCCCTTATATATATGTGTGAAATTTTGATAGTAATATTGAATCGTGAATCGATAGTATTGCATTCATGTCTGTCTTGAATCGTGTATTGACAATGTATGCATTCATGTCGTTCTTGTGTTAATCTTTCTCGTGGATATGTTCTTCGTGGATGGTCCAATGCACCAAAAAAAAAATCCAGAGAGTGTTATTGGGTGCTGGAATGCTGGAACAGCATTCAGGTACCAAATAGCACTCTCTGGATTTTTTCTTTTTGCTCTCTGTTTGCGTGTATAAATGCGTCAGAACTGCAAAAAGTCACGTGTATATACGCGGATAATCTGTAAAATACGCGTGTATAAACGCATCAAACCTGATAAATACGTGTGTATAAGCGCATCTAAAGTCACAAAACGTGTGTATAGATGCTTGTATCAGCGCATCTAAATGCAGTTGGAACCGACAAAATGCATGTATACGCCCGTGTATCAGCACGTCTGAACAGTCCTATACACGCGCTTTTACACGCATGTCTGTGGCCGCGACGATACACGCGCTGATATACGGGCCCGCTACTTTTTTTCACAAGTCATTTTTAGCGGCTAGGAGCGCGGGTATGAGCCCGATCCCTTGTAGTGCCTCCTCCACGTTTTTACCCTTAAGGACATCTCAAAATTCTCCCCCCCCATTTGCGTAGACTTTAATAAGGGTTTTTGCCTTAAGAAAGGGTTCGTGCGTCATACTCTTTTACTCATACGGTGAGCAAACCAACTCGGAATTCAGATTCGTTCGACTGAAGCGTTTCGATCGCAGCAGCAAGCTCTACAAGGCGACGCCTAAGATGGCCTCTTCTCGAAGACATCAAAATATTGCTTCAAGAGGAGCACGCAATAACGAGATTAGGGAAGATGCTCCCAATGCGGCCAGTCCTCCCTTTTCAAGCTCCGCAAGGAAATGGTGGCCAGGTTAGCTTGGTCATTTTTTTTAAAGAAGAGTTTTTCCTTAAAATTAGTGTTAATAAATGTGTATCTTTTCCTTTTAAAATAACGACATAAAATTGTATGAAGTTATGAATTATGTGATGCTGTATTCAGTAAACTGCGTTGAAATTGTTATCTTCACGAATTGTGTAATGCTATTGCATTGAAATTGTTATCTTTAAGAGTACAAGTTTTTTTTATGGCTTCAACGCTAACCTTGGTCCGTGCTTGTGTAGCCGGGCGGCGTCGTTAGTAAAGCCCGGGAATGGCCCAAGGTATCCCTCATACCATTGGGAGAATAAGGATCGCCGATTGAGGCGAGAGATTATGAGGCTGCCTAGTTTGAGGGCCCAAGCTACTGCGGTAAATAAGCCCACCCTAGTGTGCAGACATCCCTCTGAGGGGTGGGAGGATCAAGCAATGGAGCCTGAGAGGGCGACAGGCCGGCTTGAGTCCTTGCCAGTGCGAACGACGATGAGGTGTATGGTCCCGTAGGGTTTTGCCCAGCATGTAGAGGCTGGAAGGCCGAATTCTGGATCATCGCCAGTATAAGAATAAGAGAGCCGATTTGGCTTGTATGGAATTGATTCATGTATTCACTTTTTATATAAATATATCTTGACTTTGGCATGACTGTATTGTGTAAAAAGGTTGTTTTAACAAACCTTGTAAAAAAGGACCTTTATTAAGGAATATGTTTACTTATGTCAAATAGTGTGGTAGGATTAATTAGAAAACAAATTGATGCGTGAGTAGGGTGGAAAGTGGGAGGATGGAATGCCCTGACGGCACCATCCTACGGACGGGTGGACCCGATTAGTCTGGTGGCTTTCCAACAGATTAAGTGAAAGCCCTACGCTAGATAATTAGGTTCTTGGGTAACTCTATTCTAGAAGACTAGGCCAGCGGCTGTGCCTTGCATAAGATGAGGAAAAAAGCGTTGTCTCTAGAAATCAAGTCTAGTAGTTGCCCAATTTATGATCAATTGCCCTATGGGTGATTTGATGTTTAGAAAATCACGCTCCCCCTGCGGGATAGAGCTAGGTCATACCTATGAATCGTATCCTTGAATCTCTACAGGGTCAAGGTGTCGATGAATAGGAAATTTTTCCTAAGATAAGACTTAGTGGAGGAGGGCTCAGAGGGCTGCTGTAAGTCTATTCACACGGGGGGGATAAGAATTAAGGACACTACCTCCTATTAAGAGGGAAATGGAGGAAAATTGACCTATCTAAAAAGAGACAAATGAGGGGGTGTGAGAGAGGCAGCTGCAAGGGGCGGCTGTACGACAGCAAGTATGTTGTGCTGGGACAGACGGTGGTACGGACGGCGGAACAACAGGGCATACGCTACATAGAACTGTGTGCTGTCTGTGGAGCACCCCGAGGGTTTATATAGCTGAGGGGTATGGGTACGGGCGCTGCACAAAGCAAGCCTTCAAAGGCTATGGATCAGTGGCCTGCATGGGTCTAGGGAAAAGGTACGGTGTCGGTTGTCCGCGAAAGGAGTGGTACACATGTACCTTATCTGGTCTGGGCAGCATGGGTGTCCACGTAGGGGTACGTGTGGAACATACAGTGGACGGCCGTCCTTTGGTTCTTCGGCGACCATCGTACGGGCACCCTAGTAAGTGTGTACGAACCAAATTTTGGGACGGGATACCCAAATTTGGGACGCTCGCCTCGATTTGCGTGTCGGACCACCCGAGGGGCGATTTTTTTTTGTCCGGGAGGTTTCTTGGTCTTTGGGGTTCAGACCGTTCGTCAATCGGATGCCCGGTCGTGCATTTATTAAGGTTTAAAGGTCGTCGTTTTTTAACTAAAATGACTGAAATTTGCGTATAGGCTTGATCCGGTGTCCGTTTTGGATGCTGTAAAATCCTATATTATGATAAAATCGCGCGTAGATTCCAAATTTGGGCTCAGAATTTGAAGATTCTAAGTAGAAATGATAAAATAATAAAATCATTGATTTTTATACCATAAAAACTCATAAATTTATCTATTACATGGACATTTCTTTATTAGTGAAGATGGGTATGTTACATTCTTCCCCCCTTAAAGAAATCGAGATGTCCTCATCTCGTCATGAATTGGGGATAATCCTTTAAGAGTGTAGCTTCATCTTCCCAAGTTGCATCATCTTCAGGGTAATCTTTCCACTGTACTAGATGTTCTACAAGAGTTCTACTTCGGAGTTGCCTTTCCGTAGAATCTATGATGCTACTAGGCTATAATTCAAGGACTCCTTGAGTAGGTATTACAACTTGTTCATCATCAAGAATATGATCGCAACTCGGGACATATGGTTTTAACAAAAGCATTGTTGCCCATAGAGTGCCTTGAATGGTGACATTCCTATGCTTTGTTGATAAGATGCATTGTAGGTAAATTCTACCAGAGGAAGGTATTTAATCCACCTTCTTGGTTCCCGTCCACAGTATGCTGTGAGAATGTCTTCAATTACTTGATTGACTCTCTCAGTCTGGCCATGGGTCTCTGGATGATAAGCTGTGCTAAAGCAAAGTTGAGTTCCCAGGGCTTGAAATAAAGACTTACTATCCTTTTTGGGAGACCATGAAGTTTGAGGACTTCCTTTATGAATATTCGAGTAACATCACAAGCTTTGAAGGTCTTCTTTGCTGGTATAAGGTGAGCTACTTTAGTAAGTAAGTCCACTACTACTAGAATGGAGTCATATCCTCCTTGAACAGTGGGGAGACTTGTGACAAAATCCATACTAATGCACTCCCACTTCATTTGGGGAATATCTAAGGGTTGAAGTTTTCCAGGCATCTTGACCCTTTCAGCTTTGATCGTTTGGCATGAGAGACATTGCTTCAAGTACCGAAGCACATCATTTTTCAAGCCTACCCAATGAAAGCTCCTTCTTACGGCATTTAATATTTTTGCATAGCCTGGGTGTCCTGCAGTAGGACTATCGTGAGCTTCATGGAGGATTAGTTTCTTTAAAGCAGGATCCTTAGGGATGCATAGCCTGTGATTGAAGTAGAGGCTTCCTTCGTGAGTGGAGTATCCCTTGATTAGATTCTTCTCTTTCTTTGACATCTTCCCTGACGAGCTTACAGGGTTACCACCTCCTTGAGAAGTCGATCATGAAATCGAGGTGATCCCTGGAGCTCAACCCGTCTCAAAAACTCCCTATAAAATGTCCCTTCCTGAAGCCATTGAACTTAAGGAGCAACTTTCCCAACTCACTGAACAAGGATTTGTACGCCCCAGTAGCTCTCCTTGGGGAGCACCTGTTCTTTTCCAAAAAAAGAAGGACGGGACTCTCCGCCTCTGCATAGATTATCGAGGGCTAAATCAAGTCACTGTTAAGAATAAGTATCCATCCCTCGCATCGACGAACTTCTTGACAGGCTTCATGGGGCCAAAGTCCTCTCAAAAATAGATTTGAGGTCTGGTTACTATCAGATCAAAGTCAAGGAAGCAGATATACCCAAAACAGCCTTCAATACCCATTATGGCCACTATGAGTTTACTATAATGTCATTCGGGTTAACCAATGCTCCTGCAACCTTCAACCGCCTAATGTAAGATATATTCCGTCCTTACTTGGATGAATTTGTGCTTGTTTTCTTTGATGACATCTTAATCTACTCCAAATCAATGGAAGAGCATGAGGAGCATGTGCGTAGAGTTCTGCAATTGCTGCGCAGACACAAACTCTATGCCAAGAAAGGCAAATGTACCTTCTTTACTCATCAAATTGAGTATCTTGGATTCATCGTCTCCAAAGATGGCATCTGGGTAGACCCCGTCAAGGTCAAGGATATTCTAGTAGACCTTTGATGACGGATCTTCTTAAGAAGGATTGTAAAATAGTGTGGCTGCCAATCCATCAAAATAGCTTTGATCAGCTGAAGGTCATTATTACTTCTTCCCCAGTCCTGAAAATTCCTGATTTCGCCAAGGAATTTGAAGTGGTAACTGATGCTAGTAGTCTAGCACTTGGTGGTGTCTTAGGCCAAGAAGGAAGACCAGTCGCTTATACTTCCCGCAAGCTGAAGCAATATGAAGCAAGTTATGCCACCCATGATTTGGAGCTCTTAGCAGTTGTTCATTGCCTCAAATTATGGAGACATTATCTCTTGGGGGGCAAATTCCAGCTTGTAACTGATCACAAAAGTCTAAAGTGGATCTTCACCCATAGCCTAACCTCAACATGCCGCAAAGGAGGTGGATTGAAATTCTACAAGAATACGATTTTGACATCAAATTCCGCCGTGGGAAAGATAATGTGGTAGCAGATGCACTTAGCTGCAAATCTTTCTTGAGTGCTATTTCAATGCCAAATAATCCCATTCTGGTCAAGGTGGAAGAAGTCTCATCTCATGATCTAGATTATCAGAGAATGATGAAGTTAGTAGAAGAAGGGTTCCAGGAAAAATTTCCTGTTCATCGACACCTTGACCCTGTAGAGATTCAAGGATACGATTCATAGGTATGACCTAGCTCTATCCCGTAGGGGGAGCGTGATTTTCTAAACATCAAATCACCCATAGGGCAATTAATCATAAATTGGGCAACTACTAGACTTGATTTCTAGAGACAACGCTTTTTTCCTCATCTTATGCAAGGCACAGCCCCGCTGGCCTAGTCTTCTAGAATATAGTTGCCCAAGAACCTAATTATCTAGCGTAGGGCTTTCACTTAATTTGTTGGAAAGCTACCCGACTAATCGGGTCCACCCGTCCGTAGGATGGTGCCGTCAGGGCATTCCATCCTCCCACTTTCCACCCTTCTCACACATCAATTTGTTTTCTAATTAATCCAACCACACTGTTTGACATAAATAAACATATTCCTTAATTAAGGCCCTTTTTCACAAGGTTTGTTAAAACAGCCTTTTTACACAATACAATCATCCCAAAGTCAAGATATATTTATATAAAAAGTTTATACATAAATCAATTCCATACAAGCCAAACCGGCTCTCTTATTCTTATACTGCCGATGATCTAGAATTCGGCCTTCCAGCCTCTACATGCTGGGCAAAACCCTACGGGACCATACACCTCAGCGAGGACTCAAGCCGGCCTATCGCCCTCTCAGGCTCCATCGCTCGATCCTCCCGCCCCCCTCAGAGGGATGTTTGCACACTAGGGTGGGCTTATTTACCGCACTAGCCTGGGCCCTCAGAACTAGGCAGCCTCATAATCTCTCACCTCAATCGATGATCCTTATTCTCCCAATGGTATGAGGGATACCTTGGGCCATTCCCGAGCTTTGCTAACGACGCCGCCCGGCTACACAAGCACAGAACGGGGTTAGCGTTGAAGCCATAAAAAAAACTTGTACTCTTAAAGATAACAATTTCAATGCAATTTATTGAGTATAGCATTACACAATTCGTGAAGATAACAATTTCAACGCAATTTACTGAATACAGCATCACATAATTCGTAACTTCATACAATTTTATGTCGTTATTTTAAAAGGAAAAGATACACATTTATTAATACTAATTTGAAGGAAAAACTCTTCTTTAAAAAAATGACCAAGCTAACCTAGCCACCATTTCCTTGAGGAGCTTGAAAAGGGAGGGCTGGAGCCGCATTGGGAGCATCTTCCCTAATCTCAATATTGCGCGCTCCTCTTGAGGTAATATTTTGACGTCTCCAAGAGAGGCCATCTTAGGGGTCGCCTTGTAGAGCTCGCTGCTCTGCAATCGAAACGCTTCAGTCGGATCTGAATTCCGAGTTCGTTTGCTCACCGTATGAGCAAAAGAGTATGACGCACTAACCCTTTCTTAAGGCAAAAACCCTTATTAAAGTCTACGCAAATGGGGGGGGGAGGGGGGGGGAATTGTGAGATGTCCTTAAGGGTAAAAGCGTGGAGGAGGGCTAAGAGGGCTGCTGTAAGTCTAATCACACGGGAGGGGGGATGGGGAGAAGAGTTAAGAACACTGCCTCCTAGCAAGAGGGGGGATGGGGAGAAGAGTTAAGAACACTGCCTCCTAGCAAGAGGGGGATGGAGGAAAATTGGCTTATCTGAAAAGAGGCAAATGAGGGGGTGTGAGAGGGGGGCTGCAAGGGACGGTTGCACTACAGCAAGTACAGCAAGTACACTGCACAGGGATAGACGGTGGTACAGACGACGGAACAATAGGGCATACGCTGCAGAGAAATGTGTGCTGCCTATGGAGCACCCCGTGGGTTTACATAGCTGAGGGGTGAGGGTACGGGCGCTGCGCAAAGCAAGGATGAAAGGATGGTGTACCGTCAAAGGCTATGGATCAGTGGCTTGCATGGGTCTAGGGGGAAGGTACGGTGTCAGTTGTCCGGGAAAGGAGTGGTACGCATGTACCTTATCTAGTCTGGGACAGCATGGTTGTCCACGTAAGGGTACGTGTGGACCACATAGTGGGCGACCATCCTTTGGTTCTTGGGCGGCCATCGTATGGGAGTCCTAGTAAGTGTGTACATACCAAATTTTGAGATGGGGTACCCAAATTTGGGACGTCCGCCTTGATTTGCGTGCCGGACCGCCCCGGGGGGCAAATTTTTTTTTTTTTGTCCGAGAGGTTCTCCTGGTCGTAGGGGTTCAGGCCATTCGTTAATCCAACGCTCGGTTGTGCATTTATTAAGGTTTAAAGGTCGTCGTTTTTTAACTAAAATGACTGAAATTTGCGTATAGGCTTGATCTGGTGTCTGTTTTGGATGCTGTAAAATCCTATATAGGGTAAAATCGCGCGCAGATTCCAAATTTGGGCTCAAAATTTAAAGATTCTAAGTAGAAATGACTCAAATAATAAAATCATTGATTTTTATACCATAAAAACTCATAAATTTATCTATTACATGGACATTTCTTTATTAGTGAAGATGGGTATGTTACATTCTTCCCCCCTTAAAGAAATCGAGATGTCCTCATCTCGTCATGAACTGGGGATAATCCTTTAAGAGTGTAGCTTCATCTTCCCAAGTTGCATCCTCTTCAGGGTAATCTTTCCACTGTACTAGATGTTCTACAAGAGTTCTACTTCGGAGTTGCCTTTTCGTAGAATCTATGATGCTACTGGGCTGTAATTCAAGGACTCCTTGAGTAGGTATTACAACTTGTTCATCATCAAGAATACGATCGCGGCTCGGGACATATGGTTTTAACAAACTTACATGAAATACATTATGGACTTTGATGTGGGCTGGGAGTTGGAGTTTATATGCACTTTTACCTAGACACTTGATAACTGTATAGGGACCACAATACCTAGGGCTGAGCTTCTTATATTTCCCAAGTGATAGAGAACTTCGTTTGGGTCACACTCGTAGAAGAACTCTATCTCCTTCCTTGAAGATCCTTTCAGACCTCTTGTTGTCAGCATAAAGCTTTTGTCGATCTTGGGCAGCTTTAATATCCTTTTGGATTGCCTTGGTTTGTTCCTCCATTTCTTCGAGCATTTTCCTGGATGCCTCAACTCTTATGGTTGGATCACAGAAATTTAGAGGAGACAAGCATTGTTGCCCATAGAGTGCTTCAAATGGTGACATTCCTATGCTTTGATGATAAGATGCATTGTAGGAAAATTCTACCAGAGGAAGGTATTAAATCCACCTTTATGGTTCCCGTCCACAGTATGCTGTGAGAATGTCTTCAGTTACTTGATTGACTCTCTCAGTCTGGGCATCGGCCTCTGGATGATAAGCTGTGCTAAAGCAAGGTTGAGTTCCTAGGGCTTGAAATAAAGACTGCCAGAATTTTGAAGTGAAGTCAGAATCCCCATCACTTACTATCCTTTTTGGGAGACCATGAAGTTTGAGGACTTCCTTGATGAATATTCGAGCAACATCAGAAGCTTTGAAGGTCTTCTTTGCTGGTATAAGGTGAGCTACTTTGGTAAGTAAGTCCACTACTACTAGAATGGAGTCATATCCTCCTTGAACAGTGGGGAGACTTGTGACAAAATCCATACTAATGCACTCCCACTTCATAAGGGTTGAAGTTTTCCAGGCATCTTGATCCTTTCAGCTTTGATCCTTTGGCATGAGAGACATTGCTTCAAGACTTACCGAAGCACATCATTTTTCAAGCCTGCCTAATGAAAGCTCCTTCTTACGGCATTTAATGTTTTTGCATAGCCTGGGTGTCCTGCAGCAGGACTATCATGAGCTTCATGGAGGATTAGTTTCTTTAAAGCAGGATCCTTAGGGATGCATAGCCTGTGATTGAAGTAGAGGCTTCCTTCATGAGTGGAGTATCCCTTGATTAGATTCTTCTCTTTCTCTGAATGTCCTCCTTCTTCTACTAACTTCCTCATCCACTAACTTCATCATCCTCTGATAATCTGGGTCATGAGATGAGACTTCTTCCACCTTGACCAGTATGGGATTATTTGGCATTGAAATTGCACTTAAGAAAGATTTGCGGCTAAGTGCATCTGCTACCACATTATCTTTTCCAGGGTGGAATTTGATGTCGAAGTCATATTCTTGTAAAATTTAAATCCATCTCCTTTGTCGCATGTTGAGGTTAGGCTGGGTGAAGATCCACTTTAGACTTTTGTGGTCAGTTACAAGCTGGAATTTGCCCCCCAAGAGATAATGTCTCCATAATTTGAGGCAGTGAACAACTGCTAAGAGCTCCAAATCATGGGTGGCATAATTTGCTTCATATTGCTTCAGTTGCGGGAAGTATAAGCGACTGGTCTTCCTTCTTGGCCTAAGACACCACCAAGTGCTAGACTACTAGCATCAGTAACCACTTCAAATTCCTTGGCAAAATCAGGAAGTTTCAGGACTGGGGCAGAAGTGATAATGACCCATACTTGTTGTGCAAAAATGAATCTTGTAATCTTAAAATTGTTTTTACAATGATGGCCAAGAGGACCACCCTCCACTTCCCAATGCGCTTTACACTGATACCCAGGAGAAGAAGCTCTTGCTCAAGCAAATGCAACATCCCTCCTTTAAAGGAGAAGGTTCAAAGGTTGAGAAGGATGCTGAAGTCTGGATTGAGGCGATGGATGATTATTTCTCTACTGCCAGTACTGGAGTAGCAAATCAGTCTATGCTCGCATGGTTTTGCCTCATCGGAGATGCTAAACTCTGGTGGAAACAGTGGTGCCGTGACAAGGAAGTCACCGAGCATTCTCAAACATGGGAAGACATCAAGCAGGCAGTGAAGGAAAGATATCTTCCCCCATCCCATGAATCCATAAAGATGAAT
Organism: Cibotium barometz; assembly: GCF_041138505.1. Lineage (NCBI taxonomy): Eukaryota > Viridiplantae > Streptophyta > Polypodiopsida > Cyatheales > Cibotiaceae > Cibotium > Cibotium barometz. Next base: position 8,576,836 of record NC_141065.1, on the reverse strand, counting down.
GAGTTTTTTAGTCTTACGCAGTGCAGCTTAACTCTTGAGGACTACTATTCCAAATTTATCACCCTTCGGAAGTATGCCCCAGCTATGACTACTTCCCAGCAAGTGGCTCGTTTCTGCCAAGGGCTAAATGAACCCTTAGATTCTCGCCTTGAAGCAATGAGGCCAAGCACATTACAGGATGCTCTCTTACGAGCAAAGTCCCTTGTGAAAGAAATGAAGGCTAATAAACCGAAGAATCAAAAGAGATCTTACCCTGAGGCAAATCTTAAAGATCAACCCTACAAGAAACCTCAACAAAATTTCCCCTACTACAACGGAGGGCGACAAGGCAACTCTTTTGTCCCCCGCTCATATGCTGCTTCTTATAGAGAAGGCCCTCTGTGTTTTGAGTGCAATGAGCCGGGACACTTTAGAGCCAAGTGTCCCAAGATGGCAACATCATTTCCCCAAGGTAGCAGAGGAAATCAAGGTCGTGGATCCCCTATCCACCAAGGTGCAAGAGGTAGTGGCCGTGGCAGAGGCCGCGGAGGAGCAGTTACTAGGACTGCCTGTGTTATAAGTGAAGAACCGACCTTGGAAATAGCTGAAGAAGAGCGCGCCACCGTCCATGCGGCACTACAACACCAAGGTCCGAATAAACAATTTGGTGTAATCCAAACCCCCGACACTCATCACGGTAAGCCATTTCAGCTTTTGATTGATTGTGTGGCAGTACCCATTCAATCCTTTCTCCTAGGTGCTTGCAAAAATTAAACTTGAGTCATAAAACCGCTAGAAAAATGATTGTAGAGTTGGACAGTGGGAAAGAAGTAGTATCTCGCCACTCTATAGGGAACCTTGATTTTGACCTGGGTAATGAGCAAACTCATGGCCACTTTAGAATCTTGCCACTAGGAATTTATGATAGAATCCTTGGGATGGATTGGTTAATTGCAAGCAAAGCTAGCATTCATTGTAACCAGGGGAGTATCACTTTTGAAAATGAGCATGGCCAAGTAATATCTGTTCAGGAGATCACAGGAAAACCTAAATCTAGGGTAGTCAAGGCAAAACATCTTCTCAAGGGAACACGTAAGGGTCAGCAAGTGTTCTTAGTTAAACTCAACAAAGTCATTGAACCTAGTATGGAGACAGAACCCTCTTGGCTCCAAGAATTCTCTGACATCTTCCCTGACGAGCTTATAGGGTTATCGCCTCCTTGAGCAGTCGATCATGAAATCGAGGTGATCCCTGGAGCTCAACCCATCTCAAAAACTCCCTATAAAATGTCCCTTCCTGAAGCCATTGAACTTAAGGAGCAACTTTCCCAACTCATTGAACAAGGATTTGTACGCCCCAGTAGCTTTCCTTGGGGAGCACCTATTCTTTTCCAAAAAGAAGAAGGACGGGACTCTCCGCCTCTGCATAGATTATTGAGGGCTAAATCAAGTCAGTGTCAAGAATAAGTATCCTATCCCATGCATCGACGAACTTCTTGACAGGCTTCATGGGTCCAAACTCTTTTAAAAAATAGATTTGAGGTCTGGTTACTATCAGATCAAAGTCAAGGAAGCAGATATACCCAAAACAACCTTCAATACCCGTTATGGCCACTATGAGTTTACTGTAATGTCGTTCGGGTTAACCAATGCACCTGCAACCTTCAACCGCTTAATGCAAGATATATTCCATCCTTACTTGGATGAATTTGTGCTTGTTTTCTTTGATGACATCTTAATCAACTCCAAATCAATAGAAGAGCATAAGGAGCATGTGCGTAGAGTTTGCAATTGCTGCGCAGACACAAACTCTATGCCAAGAAAAGAAAATGTACCTTCTTTACTCATCAAATTGAGTATCTTGGATTCATCGTCTCCAAAGACGGCATCTCAGTAGACCCCGCTAAGGTCAAGGATATTCTAGAATGGCCACCCCCTAAATCAGTTCGTGAAGTTTGTGGGTTTTTGGGAATCACGGGATGGTATAGGATTTTTATCAAAGATTATGCCTTGGTAGCTGCACCTTTGACGGATCTTCTTAAGAAGGATTGCAAAATAGTGTGGCTGCCAATCCATCAAAACAGCTTTGATCAGCTGAAGGTCATTATTACTTCTGCCCCAGTCCTGAAACTTCCTGATTTCGCCAAGGAATTTGAAGTGGTAACTGATGCTAGTAGTCTAGCACTTGGTGGTGTCCACTTGTAAGGTTCATCCCCTTCTAAAATAGGAGAAACACTTAAGATAGTCCACTAAGTCTTAGCTTGGAGAAAATTTCCTATTTATCGACACCTTGACCATGTAGAGATTCAAGGATACGATTCATAGGTAAGACCTAGTCCTATCCCACAGGGGAAGCGTGATCTTCTAAAAAGTTAATTCACCCATAGGGTAATTTATTATAAATTGGACGACTACTAGTCTTGATTCCTAGAGACAACGCTTTTTCCTCATCCATGCAAGGCACACAGCCCGCTGGCCTAGTCTTCTAGAATAGAATTGCTCGATAACCTATTTATCTAATGTAGGGCTTTCACTTAATTTGTTGGAAAGCTACCCGACTAATCGGGTCCACCCGTCCGTAGGATGGTGCCATCGGGGCATTCCATCCTCCCACTTTCCACCGTACTCACGCGTCAATTTATTTTCTAATTAATCCTATCACACTGTTTGACATAAATAAACATGTTCCTTAATTACGGCCCTTTTCACAAGATTTGTTAAAACAGCCTTTTTACACAATACAATCATGCCAAAGACAAGATATAAAAGTTGATACATGAATCAAATTCCATACAAGCCAAACTGGCTCTCTTATTCTTTTTCTTTATACCGCCGATCATCTAGAATTCGGCCTTCCAGCCTCTACATGCTGGGCAAAACCCTACGGGACCATACACCTCATCGTCGAGGACTCAAGCTGGCCTGTCGCCCTCTCAGGCTCCATCGCTCGATCCTCCCGCCCCTCAAAGGGATGTCTGCGCACTAGGGTGGGCTAATTCACCGCACTAGCCTGGGCCCTCAGAACTAGGCAGCATCACAATCACTCGCCTCAATCGGCGAAACTTATTCTCCCAATGGTATGAGGGATACCATGGGCCAACTCCGGGCCTTACTAACGTCTCCGCCGTCCGGCTACACAAGCACAAGAACGGGGTAGTGTCAAGGCAGGGAGAAGTTGTACCTGTACCTTAATTTAACCAAGATAACAATCTATTTACTCAACTAAACCATAGGACTAGAATCCATGTTACCTTCTTAAGAAAACAATTCTTTTCACAAAGATTTTTAGCATTTCAACTTGAGATTGCCGATAAGACATTCTTTATTAAGGCATATGCTAAAGAATACAAACTTTAAATAGTAAATCAATCAAATAGATAAATATTAATAATTAATAGAGAAGTTGGGGCCATACCTCAACCCCTAAGAATGATATGTAATCGGAAAACAAAATATGTATATACCTTATAGAAATTTTTCGTTTATCGTTGCCTTTACTCGTTAACAAGAGCTTTAGAACTTGACATATGAGAATAGAGTCTTCTAATACCTTCTCTTACGATTGAAATCATCCAATCATCCCCAAGCTTTATCTCTTCTTACTCGTACTGTGACTCTTCTCTTTTTCTAAGGTCTATGGTAAAATAGCCTTCTCTTACAGGGCTACGGCATACTATTCTTTCTTTAGAAGAAAAGCTATGGAGTTTTGGGGTCTCTTCCTTCGAAAGACCATAGAAATCTAAGCTTCTTTTCTAAGATATTAGATAAGAATGAAGGGATATATACATCTCAAACTCTAGGATTACCTTGAGGCTACTTGTTGCTGCCTTCTCACAGTTTTGTCTGTGTAGAGACCCTGACAGAAATAGCAAATTGTTTCGGCCATAACTCTCTAATAAAAACTCAGAATATAGTCATATAGCCAGTCAAAAGAACAGGAAGGCATCTGGTCTACAAGCCATCGTAGGCAGAATAGGCAAAAAACGCCTGTATATAGCCATAAATGTGCATCTTTAGAAACGCGCTGTTTTTTCACATTTTTAGTATGCATGGACTCTAAATGTATAAAAGTACTCTAAATATGACCTCTTATCACCTAAATTTGAAATCTATTTTTGGGGATACTTATCTCTTAATAGAACTATTCTTATGTTCTTATTTCTTTTAGGATTTTTGGAGCTAATATTTTTATTCTAACACTTTTCTAATGTTTCTAGCCTTGTTGTCCCACTCTTCTCTAATTACACTCTCTTTCCTTATTGAAATCTATATTAAAAGAGACACATACATACATGGCTTGGGAGGGACATTACAATCTCTCCCACTTAAAAGATTCGAGATGTCCTCATCTCGCGAGCTGGGGTAGTATCTAAGTAAATCCTCCTGTCTCTTTCAAAGTGGTGTTCCCACTAGGTAAAAAACTTCTTTTATCTAAATATTGTTCTTAAAGAGTCATTTGTTTCATGTGCTTGGCTCGTTTTGTTGTGCCTCTAAAAGGTCTTTATTATTCTAAAGTTAATTGGCCTTATTATCCTAATTTCATGTATCCATATACCTCTCATATGGTATGAACCTTCGAATTCCTTATTCTATACCCCTATGTAATATGGTACTTAACAAATTATCATGGAAAAACGTAAGGGAATCAATTCTTTACGCAATCTAACCTATGATAGTAATTTCATAATCTTAGTATCGTCTTGTAGAATACCTCTATTCATCATGCACATTACTTCACATAAATCTTGCACCAATCCTCTTCTATTTACTCATAAAAATACTTGTTAAATTTGGCTATCTTTAATCCTGCTATCCCTATTTCTTGACCTAATTTTTGCTCTAGCTCATGATTCCTTGTATGTAGCCAAGGGTGGGCTTGACGTTCCTCTTGAATTAGGGGACATCTTCTTGATTAACATGGAAGGACTCATGTCCTTCTCGACACTTGCTACACAAAACAACAATGCTTCTAACTTTTTTAGCTCTAATGGTTAGATTGATAACAATGCTTCCAACTAATTTGGCATTTCTTACGATTTTTAGATGCGAGCAAGGGTGAGCTGGCTTCTTTCATTGTATCCATTAAAAGTTCAAAACTATCAAATACTTATCATAGCACCATATTTGAAGGCAGTCAGGATTAATACATCTGAGATCTTCATTTTTTTGAGAATTACATATCCGGTGCCTTGGGATTGACACATCTAAGTGCATGATCCTCTGGGAATTACACATCCGAAGTTAGACCCATGTTTGTCTGAGATGGATTCAAGATCTTGGATGATCGTCCTAGTGTAAAGCATCCGCATTCACACATCAACTATTCAAATCTTAATGGAGTTATAATCTTAATAATTTATAATATGCAAGTTAATGAGATATATCCTGAAAATTTCTCTAAACAAGTTTCGGTCTATCCTTCTAGTCATTCAGTCTCTCACTAGTTTCTTTATTTGATCACCCTATGTTTTCCTTACAAAAGGTTTTCTCCCCAATCTTATTTCTCAAATTTATTATACAAATATCTTGCGTGTGCACCCCCAAGATACAAGCACAATTTCATAAGATGATTGTCTCAACATGCTGTGATACCAGGACCCGATTAGTCGGGTAGCTTTCCAACATATTAAGTGAAATCCCTACGTTAGATAAATAGGTTCTCGAGCAATTCTATTCTAGAAGACTAGGCCAGCGGCTGTGCCTTGCATAGATGAGGAAAAAAGCATTGTCTCTAGGAATCAAGACTAGTAGTTGCCCAAATTATGATCAATTACCCTAGGGGTGATTTGATTTTTAGAAGACCACGCTCCCCCTGTGCGGGATAGAACTAGGTCTTACCTATGAATCGTATCCTCTCTGTATGGTCAAGGTGTCGATGAGTAGGAAATTTTCCCTAAGATAAGACTTAGTGGACTATCTTAAGTGTTTCCCCTATTTTTGGAAGGGGGGAACCTTACAAGTGGTATCAAAGCCGATCTTAGTTCCTAGGATTTGTTTTAAAGGTTAACTATCAAGGGATTAAAACAAGTGATTGTTTATCATATGAGGACGAATCAATCATCTCTACTGGCCATAGAAGTGATTTGAATATCCTCACATGTTGAGACAATCATCCTATGAAATTGTGCTTGTATCATGGGGGTGCACACGCAAGATATTTGTACAATAAATTTGAGAAATAAGATTGGGGAGAAAACCTTTTGTGAGGAAAACATAGGGTGATCAAATTAAGAAACTAGTGAGAGACTGAATGACTAGAAGGATAGATCGAAACTTTGTTTAGAGAAATTTTCAGGATATCTCATTAATTTATATATTATAAATTATTAAGATTATAACTCCATTAAGATTTGAATAGTTGACATGCCATCCATTGGATGCTTTACACTAGGACGATCATCCAAGATCTAGAACCCATCTCAGACTAACTTCGGATATGTAATTCCCAGAGGATCATGCTCTTAGATGTGTTAATCCCAAGTACTAGATGTGTAATTTTCAGAAAACTAATCATCTCAGATGTGTCAATCCTGATAATCTTTGGATGTGTCAATCCCAAGGCACCAGATGTGTAATTCTCAAAAAAATGAAGATCTCACATATATTAATCCAGAGTGCCTTTAGATGTGTCGTTGTGATAAGTATTTGATAGTTTTGAGCTTTTCATGGATACAATGAAAGAAGATACCTAGTGGGGACACCACTTTGAAAGAGATAGGAGGATTTACTTTGATACTACCCCAGCTCGCGAGATGAGGACATCCCGAGTCTTTTAAGTGGGGGAGATTGTAAGGTCTCTCCCAAGCCATGTATGTATGTGTCTCTTTTAATATAGATTTCAATAAGGAAAGAGAGTGTAACTAGAGAAGACTGAGACAACAAGGCTAGAAACATTAAGAAAGTGTTAGAATAAAAATATTAGCTCCAAAAATCCTAAAAGAAATAAGAACATAAGAATAGTTCTATTAAGAGATAAGTATCCCCAAAAATAGAATTTTGAATTTAGGTGATAAGAGGTCATATTTAGAGTGCTTTTATATATTTAGAGTCCATGCATACTAAAAATGTGAAAAAGCAACACGTTTCTAAAGAGGGTGCATTTGTGGCTATATATAGATGCTCTCGCCTATTCTGCCTACGCTAGCTTGAAGACTAGATGCCTTCCCGTTTTTTTTGACTGGTTATATGACCATATTCTGAGTTTTAGCTAGAGAGTTATGGCCGAAACAATTTGCTGTTTCTGTCAGGGTCTCTACACAGAGAAAACTGTGAGAAGGCAGCAAGTAGCCTCAAGGTAATCCTAGAGTTTGAGATGTATATATTACTTCATTCTTATCTAATATCTTAGAAAAGAAGCTTAGATTGCTATGGTCTTTCGGAGAAAGAGACCAAAACTCCATAGTTTTTCTTTTAGAGAAAGAATAGTATGCCGTAGTCCTGTAAGAGAAGGCTATTTTGCCATAGACCTTAGAAAGAGAGAAGAGTCACAGTACGAGTAAGAGGAGATAAATCTTGGAGATGATTGGATGATTTCAATCGTAAGACAAGGTATTAGAAGACTCTATTCTCATATGTCAAGATCTAAAGCTCTTGTTAACAAGCAAAGGCAATGATAAACGACAAATTTCTATAAGGTATATACATATTTTGTTTTTCTTATCATTCTTAGGGATTGAGGTATGGCCCCAGCTTCTCTATTAATTGTTAATATTTATCTATTTGATTGATTTACTATTTAAAGTTTGTATTCTTTAGCATATGCCTTAATAAAGAATGTCTTATCGGGCGGCAATCTCAAGTTGAAATGCTAAAATCTTTGTGAAAAGGATTGTTTTCTTAAGAAGGTAACATGGATTCTAGTCCTATGGTTTAGTTGAGTAAATGGATTGTTATCTTAGTTAAATTAAGGTACAGGTATAACTTCCCTGCCTTGACGTTGCCCCGTTCTTGTGCTTGTATAGCCGGACGGTAGAGACATTAGTAAGGCCCGGAGTTGGCCCATGGTATCCCTCATACCATTGGGAGAATGAGGTTCGCCAATTGAGGCGAGTGATTGTGACGCTGCCTAGTTCTGAGGGCCTAGGCTAGTGCGGTGAATTAGCCCACCCTAGTGCACAGACATTCCTCTGAGGGGCGGGAGGATCGAGCGATGGAGCCTGAGAGGGCGACAGGCTGGCTTGAGTCCTTGCCAGCGGCGGCTGACGATGAGGTGTATGGTCCCGTAGGGTTTTGCTCAGCATGTAGAGGCTGGAAGGCCAAATTCTAGATCATCCGACAGAGTAAAGGAAAAGAATAAGAGAGCCAGTTTGGCTTGTATGAAATTGATTCATGTATAAACTTTTCTTTTAAATCTTGTCTTGGTATTATTGTACTGTGAAAAAAGGCTATTTTAATAAACCTTGTGAAAAGGGCCTTAATTAAGGAACATGTTTATTTATGTCAAACAGTGTGGTAGGATTAATCAGAAAACAAATTGACGCATGAGTAGGGTGGAAAGTGGGAGGATGGAATGCCCCGACAGCACCATCCTACGTACGGGTGGACCCGATTAGTCGGGTAGCTTTCCAACATATTAAGTGAAAGCCCTACATTAGATAAATAGGTTCTCGAGCAATTCTATTCTAAAAGACTAGGCCAGTGTTGGCTGTGCCTTGCATAGATGAGGAAAAAAGCGTTGTCTCTAGTAATCAAGACTAGTAGTTGCCCAAATTATGATCAATTACTCTATGGGTGATTTGACTTTTAGAAGACCACGCTCCCCCTGCGGGATAGAACTAGGTCTTACCTATGAATCGTATCCTCTCTGTATGGTCAAGGTGTTGATGAGTAGGAAATTTTCTCTAAGATAAGACTAAGTGGACTATCTTAAGTGTTTCCCCTATTTTTGGAAGGGGGGAACCTTACAAGAGACAATTGTAAGTTTCCTCTCTTCTAAAATGGGAAAAACACTTAAGATAGTCCACTAAGTGTTATCTTGGGAAAAATTTCCTATTCATCGACACCTTGATCCTGTAGAGATTCAAGGATACGATTCATAGGTATGACCTAACTCTATCCCGTAGGGGGAGCGTGATTTTCTAAACATCAAATCACCCATACGGCAATTGATCATAAATTGGGTAACTACTAGACATGATTTCTAGAGACAACGCTTTTTTCCTCATCTTATGCAAGGCACAGCCGCTGGCCTAGTCTTCTAGAATAGAGTTGCCCAAGAACCTAATTATCTAGCGTAGGGCTTTCACTTAATCTGTTGGAAAGCTACCCGACTAATCGGGTCCACCCGTCCGTAGGATGGTGCCGTCGGGGCATTCCATCCTCTCACTTTTCACCCTACTCACGCATTAATTTGTTTTCTAATTAATCCTACCACACTGTTTGACATAAATAAACATATTCCTTAATTAAGGCTCTTTTTTACAAGGTTTGTTAAAATAGCCTTTTTACACAATACAATCATGCCAAAGTCAAGATATATTTATATAAAAAGTTTATACATGAATCAATTCCATACAAGCCAAACCGGCTCTCTTATTCTCATACTGCCGATGATCTAGAATTCGGCCTTCCAACCTCTACATGCTGGGTAAAACCCTACGGGACCATACACCTCGTCGGCGAGGACTCAAGCCAACCTGTCGCCCTCTCAGGCTCCATCGCTTGATCCTCCCGCTCCTCAAAGGGATGTCTGCACACTAGGGTGGGCTTATTTACCGCACTAGCCTGGGCCCTCAGAACTAGGCAACCTCATAATCTCTCGCCTCAATCGGCGATTCTTATTCTCCCAATGGTATGAGGGATACCTTGGGCCATTCCCGGGTTTTGCTAACAATGCCGCCCGGCTACACAAGCACGGAACGGAGTTGGCGTTGAAGCCAAAAAAAAAATCTTGAATTCTAAAGATAACAACTTCAATGCAATTTATTAAATATAGCATTCACAATTCGTGAAGATAACAATTTCAATGCAATTTATCGAATACAGCATCACATAATTCGTAACTTCATAAAATTTTTATGTCGTCATTTTAAAAGGAAAAGATACCATTCATTAACACTAATTTAAGAAAAATCTCTTCTTTTAAAAATTAACCAAGCTAACCTGGCCACCATTTCCTTGAGGAGCTTGAAAAGGGAGGGCTGGAGCCGCATCTTGGTTGGGAGCATCTTCCCTAATCTCATTTTATTGTGCGTGCCTCTTGGGGCAATACTTTGACATCTCTGAGAAGAGGCCATCTTAGGCGTTGCCTTGTAGAGCTCGCTGCTGGGATCGAAACGCTTCAATCAGATTTGAATTCCGAGTTCGTTTGCTCACCGTATGAGCAAAAGAGTATGACGCACGAACCCTTTCTTAAGGCAAAAACCCTTATTAAAGTCTACGCAGATGGGGGGGATTGTGAGATGTCCTTAAGGGTAAAAATGTGGAGGAGGGCTGAGAGGGTTGCTGTAAGTCTATTCACACGGGGGGGAGAAGAGTTAAGGACACTGCCTCCTAGCAAGAGGGGGATGGAGGAAAATTGGCTTATCTGAAAAGAGGCAAATGAGTGGGTGTGAGAGGGGGGCTACAAGGGACGGTTGCACTACAGCAGCAAGTACAGTAAGTACACTGCACAGGGACAGACGGCAGTACGGACGACGGAACAACAAGGCATACGCTGCACAGAAATGTGTGCTGCCTGTGGAGCACCTCGTGGTTTTATATAGCTGAGGGGTGAGGGTACGGGCACTGCGCAAAGCAAGGATGAAAGGACAGTGTACCGTCAAAGGCTATGGATCAGTGGCCTACATGGGTCTAGGGGAAAGGTACGGTGTCAGTTGTCCGCGAAAGGAGTGGTACGCATGTACCTTATCTGGTCTGGGGCAGTTGTCCACGTAAGGGTACGTGTGGACCACATAGTGGGCGACCGTCCTTTAGTTCTTGGGCGGCCATCGTATGGGCATCCTAGTAAGTGTGTACGGACCAAATTTTGGGGCGGGGTACCCAAATTTGGGACGCCCGCCTCGATTTGAGTGCCGGACCGCCCCGGGGGCGATATTTTTTTTAATTCGGGAGGTTCTCCTGGTTGTTGGGGTTCAGACCGTTCGTCAATCGGACGCCTGGTCGTGCATTTATTAAGGTTTAAAGCTCGCCGTTTTTTAACTAAAATGACTGAAATTCACGTATAGGCTTGATCCGGTGTCCGTTTTGGATGCTGTAAAATCCTATATTAGGGTAAAATCGCACGTAGATTCCAAATTTGGATTGAGAATTTGAAGATTCTAAGTAGAAATGACTCAAATAATAAAATCATTGATTTTTATACCATAAAAACTCATAATTACATGGACATTTCTTTATTAGTGAAGATGGGTATGTTACATCCTTCCCCCCTTAAAGAAATCGCGATGTCCTCATCTCGTCTCATGAATTGGGGATAATCCTTTAAGAGTGTAGCTTCATCTTCCCAAGTTGCATTCTCTTCAGGGTAATCTTTCCATTGTACTAGATGTTCTACAAGAGTTCTACTTCGGAGTTGCCTTTCCCTAGAATCTATGATGCTACTGGGCTGTAATTCAAGGACTCCTTGAGTAGGTATTACAACTTGTTCATCATCAAGAATATGATCGAGACTGGGGACATATGGTTTTAACAAACTTACATGAAATACATTATGGACTTTGATATGGGCTGGGAGTTGGAGTTTATAGGCACTTTTACCTAGACACTTGATAACTATATAAGGACCACAATACCTAGGGCTGAGCTTCTTATATTTCCCAAGTGATAGAGAACTTCGTTTGGGTTGCACTCGTAGAAGAACTCTGTCTCCTTCCTTGAAGACCCTTTCAGACCTCTTGTTGTCAGCATAAAGCTTTTGTCGATCTTGGGCAGCTTTAATATCCTTTTGGATTGCCTTGGTTTGTTCCTCCATTTCTTTGAGCATTTTCCTGGATGCCTCAACTCTTATGGTTGGATCACAGAAATTTAGAGGAGACAAGCATTCTTGCCCCATAGAGTGCTTTAAATGGTGACATTCCTATGCTTTGATGATAAGATGCATTGTAGGCAAATTCTACCAGAGGAAGGTATTGAATCCACCTTCTTGGTTTCCGTCCACAGTATGCTCTGAGAATGTCTTCAATTATTGATTGACTCTCTCAGTCTGGCCATCGGTCTTTGGATGATAAGCTGTGCTAAAGCAAAGTTGAGTTCCTAGGGCTTGAAATAAAGACTACCAGAATTTTGAAGTGAAGTCAGAATCCTGATCACTTACTATCCTTTTTGGGAGACCATGAAAATTGAGGACTTCCTTGATGAATATTCGAGCAACATCAGAAGCTTTAAAGGTCTTCTTTGCTGGTATAAGGTGAGCTACTTTGGTAAGTAAGTCCACTACTACTAGAATGGAGTCATATCCTCCTTGAACAGTGGGGAGACTTGTGACAAAATCCATACTAATGCACTCCCACTTCATTTGGGGAATATCTAAGGGTTGAAGTTTTCCAGGCATCTTGATCCTTTCAGCTTTGATCCTTTGGCATGAGAGACATTGCTTCAAGTACCGAAGCACATCATTTTTCAAGCCTGCCCAATGAAAGCTCCTTCTTACGGCATTTAATGTTTTTGCATAGCCTGGGTGTCCTACAGCAGGACTATCATGAGCTTCATGGAGGATTAGTTTCTTTAAAGCAGGATCCTTAGGGATGCATAGCCTGTGATTGAAGTAGAGGATTCTTTCGTGAGTGGAGTATCCCTTGATTGGATTCTTCTCTTTCTCTGAATTTCCCCCTTCTTCTACTAACTTCATCATTCTCTGATAATCTGGATCATGAGATGAGACTTCTTCCACCTTGACCAGAATGGGATACGAGGAACCGATTAGTCGGGTAGCTTTCCAACTGTCCCAAGATGGCAACATCATTTACCCAAGGTAGCAGAGGAAATCAAGGCCGTGGAACCCCTATCCACCAAGGTGCAAGAGGCAGTGGCCGTGGTGGCAGAGGCCGCGGAGGAGCAGTTGCTAGGACTACCTGTGTTATAAGTGAAGAACCGACCTTGGAAACGGCTAAAGAAGAGCGCGCCACCGTCGATGCGGCAATAGAACACCAAGGTCCGAATAAAAAATTTGGGGTAATCCAAACCCCCGCCACTCATCTCACGGTAAGCCATTTTAGCTTTTGATTGATTGTGGCAGTACCCATTCATTCTTTTCTCCTAGGTGTTTGCAAAAATTAAACTTGGGTCAAAAACCAGCTAGAAAAATGATTGTAGAGTTAGCCAGTGGGGAAAAGAAGTAGTATCTCGCCACTCTATAAGAAACCTTGATTTTGAGCTGGGTAATGAGCAAACTCATGGTCACTTTAGAGTCTTGCCATTAGGAATTTATGATGGAATCCTTGGGATGGATTGGTTAATTGCAAACAAAGCTAGCATTCATTGTAACCAGGGGAGTATCTCTTTTGAAAATGAGCATGGCCAAGTAATATCTGTTCAGGGGATCACAGGAAAACCTAAATCTAGGGTAGTCAAGGCAAAACATCTTTTCAAGGGAACACGTAAGGGTCAGCAAGTTTTTTTAGTCAAACTCAACAAAGTCATTGAACCTAGTATGGAGACAGAACCCTCTTGGCTCCAAGAATTCTCTGACATCTTCCCTGACGAGCTTACAGGGTTACCGCCTCCTCGAGAAGTCGATCATGAAATCGAGGTGATCCCTGGAGCTCAACCCATCTCAAAAACTCCCTATAAAATGTCCCTTCTTGAAGCCATTGAACTTAAGGAGCAACTTTCCCAACTCATTGAACAAGGATTTGTACGCCCCAGTAGCTCTCCTTGGGGAGCACCTGTTCTTTTTTAAAAAAGGACAGGACTCTCCGCTTCTGCATAGATTATCGAGGGCTAAATCAAGTCACTGTCAAGAATAAGTATCCTATCCCTCGCATCGACGAACTTCTTGATAGGCTTCATGGGGCCAAAGTCTTCTCAAAAATAGATTTGAGGTCTGGTTACTATCAGATCAAAGTCAAGGAAGTAGATATACCCAAAACAGCCTTCAATACCCGTTATGGCCACTATGAGTTTACTGTAATGTCATTTGGGTTAACCAATGCTCTTGCAACCTTCAACCCCTTATTGCAAGATATATTCTGTCCTTACTTGGATGAATTTGTGCTTGTTTTCTTTGATGACATCTTAATCTACTCCAAATCAATGGAAGAGCATGAGGAGCATGTGCGTAGAGTTCTGCAATTGCTGCGCAGACACAAACTCTATGCCAAGAAAAGCAAATGTACCTTCTTTACTCATCAAATTGAGTATCTTGGATTCATCGTCTCCAAAGATGGCATCTCAGTAGACCCCGCCAAGGTCAAGGATATTCTAGAATGGCCACCCCCTAAATCAGCTCGTGAAGTGGACGGTGGTCGTCTTGGGAAGTGGACGGTGGTCGTCTTGGCCATCATTGTAAAAACAATTTTAAGATTACAAGATTCATATTTGCACAACGCTTATTTTTGGAGAGTAAAACATTGAAATTATTTTATTTCCAAATATTTACAAGGACAAGTTTTATTACAAAGATATGAGACTAATATAATTAGTCTTATTTGACATCAAGGGAAATTCCTAGGCTTGACTATGACATAAGGGTAGAGCGGTCCACATGGGTGAAATATGGGGGTTCCGCTGTAGTTTCTAAGACTCTGGTAAGGGTGGTAGACTCTAGATTGGGGTAGATCCCAACACAGCGATCTTGAGGTATGCGAACCCCATCTATAGTCATCGAGGTGTCGGCCCTGGGGATACCGACGAACCAAAATAAACGGATCATCTTCAACTTCTCAATCCAACGAATCTGCTTTAGGTCGGTGGTAAGGTTCCCAATTTGATCTGCTCGGATGAAGAAGTATCTTGGCCCACGACTCCAGAAATCTCTACCCCGTCCTCTTTGAATACGAGAGAAATGATGGAGGGACATCTTCTCTAGTATCTGCACCATGGTGTCGCGGAACTCGAAATTTGAAGAGTGACTAGCAGTCTCGAAGATGCATTGGAAAACTAAAAACTTGGAGTAGGCATCTTCCTCTTCCTATAATCATTCAAACATCAATTCAACTTATTTGTTTTAGTAGGATGTTTTTACTAATTAGCATTATGTTAGGTAAAACATTCATTGCAAAACAATCCTTAAATGACAATTCCTAGGAGCTAAGATCGGCTCTGATGAGTGGGAAAGATCCGTCAAATGATTGTAGAGTTAGCCAGAGGGAAAGAAGTAGTATCTCGCCACTCTATAGGAAACCTTGATTTTGAGCTGGGTAATGAGCAAACTCATGGTCACTTTAGAGTCTTGCCATTAGGAATTTATGATGGAATCCTTGGGATGGATTGGTTAATTGCAAACAAAGCTAGCATTCATTGTAACCAGGGAAGTATCTCTTTTGAAAATGAGCATGGCCAAGTAATATCTATTCAGGGGATCACAGGAAAACCTAAATCTAGGGTAGTCAAGGCAAAACATCTTCTCAAGGGAACATGTAAGGGTCAGCAAGTTTTCTTAGTCAAACTCAACAAAGTCATTGAACCTAGTATGGAGAAAGAACCCTCTTGGCTCCAAGAATTCTTGTAAGGTTCCTTCCTTCTAAAATGGGGGAAACACTTAAGATAGTCCACTAAGTCTTATCTTGGGAAAAATTTCGTATTCATCGACACCTTGACCCTGTAGAGATTCAAGGATACAATTTATAGGTATGACCTAGCTCTATCCCGCAGGGGAAGCGTGATTTTCTAAACATCACATCACCCATAGGGCAATTGATCATAAATCAGGCAACTACTAGACTTGATTTCTAGAGACAACGCTTTTTTCCTCATCTTATGCAAGGCACAGCCGGCTGGCCTAGTCTTCTAGAATAGAGTTGCCCAAGAACCTAATTATCTAGCGTAGGGCTTTCACTTAATCTGTTGGAAAGCTACCCGACTAATCGAGTCCACCCGTGCATAGGATGGTGCCGTCCGGGCATTCCATCCTCCCACTTTCCATCCTACTCACGCATCAATTTGTTTTCTAATTAATCCTACCACACTGTTTGACATAAATAAACATATTCCTTAATTAAGGCCCTTTTTCACAAGGTTTGTTAAAACAACCTTTTTTACACAATACAATCAAGCCAAAGACAAGATATATTTATATAAAAGTTTATACATGAATCAATTCCATACAAGCCAAACCGGCTCTCTTATTCTTAGAGTGCCGATGATCTAGAATTCGGCCTTCCAGCCTCTACATGCTGGGCAAAACCCTACGGGACCATACACCTCATCGTGGGTGGCCGCTGGCGAGGACTCAAGCCGACCTGTCGCCCTCTCAGGCTCCATCGCTTGATCCTCCCGCCCCTCAGAGAGATGTCTGCACACTAGGGTGGGCTTATTTATCGCACTAGCCTGGGCCCTCAGAACTAGGCAGCCTCATAATCTCTCGCCTCAATCAGCGATCCTTATTCTCCCAATGGTATGAGGGATACCTTCGGGCATTCTCGGGCTTTGCTAACGACGCCACCCGGCTACACAAGCACGGAACGGAGTTAGCGTTGAAGCAAAAAATAAATAAAATCTTAAATTCTAAAGATAACAACTTCAATGCAATTTTTTAAATATAGCAATCACAATTCGTGAAGATAACAATTTCAACGCAATTTATCGAATACAGCATCACATAATTTGTAACTTTATACAATTTTTATGTTGTCATTTTAAAAGGAAAAGATACCATTCATTAACACTAATTTAAGAAAAATCTCTTCTTTTAAAAATTAACCAAGCTAACCTGGCTACCATTTCCTTGAGGAGCTTGAAAAGGGAGGACTGGAGCCGCTGGGAGCATATTCCCTAATCTCGTTTTTGCGCACGTCTCTTGGGGCAATATTTTGACGTCTCTGAGAATTGGCCATCTTAGGCATTGCCTTGTACGCTTCAGTCGGATCTGAATTCTGAGTTCGTTTGCTCACCGTATGAGCAAAAGAGTATGACGCACGAACCCTTTCTTAAGGCAAAAAAACCCTAACGCAAATGGGGGGGGGGAATTTGTGAGATGTCCTTAAGACAAAAAATGTGGAGGAGGGCTGAGAGGGTTGCTGTAAGTCTATCCACACGGGGGGGTGGGGAGGGGGAGAAGAGTTAAGGACACCGCCTCCTAGCAAGAGGGGAATGGAGGAAAATTGGCCTATCTGAAAAGAGGCGAAAAGAGGCAAATGAGGGGGTGTGAGAGAGGTGGCTGCAAGGGGCGGCTCTACGACAACAAGTATGCTGCGCTGGTACGGACGGCGGTACAACAGGGCATACGTTACACAAAAATGCGTGCGGCCTGTGGAGCACCCTAGGGGTTTATATAGCTGAGGGGTGAGGGTACGAGTGCTGTGCAAAGCAAGGACGAAAGGACGGTGTACCATGAAAGGCCATGGGTCTAGGGGAAAGGTATGGTGTCGATTGTCCGGGAAAGAAGTGGTACGCATGTACCTTATCTAGTCTGGGGCAGCATGGGTGTTCACTTAGGGGTATGGGTGGACCATACAGTGGGCAACCGTCGTTTGGTTCTTGGGCGGCCATCGTACAAGCACCCTAGTAAGTGTGTACGGACCAAATTTTGGAACGGGGTATCCAAATTTGGGGCGCTTGCCTCGATTTGCGTGATGGACCGCCCCGGGGGGCGAAATTTTTTTTTGTCCGAGAGGTTCTCTTGGTCGTAGGGGTTTAGACGTTCATCAATCGGATGCCCTGTCGTGCATTTATTAAGGTTTAAAGGTCACCGTTTTTTAACTAAAATGACTGAAATTTGCGTATAGGCTTGATCTAGTGTCCGTTTTGGATGATGTAAATCCTACATTAGGGTGAAATCGCACGTAGATTCTAAATTTGGGCTCAAAATTTGAAGATTCTAAGTAGAAATGACTCAAATAATAAAATCATTGATTTTTATATCATAAAAACTCATAAATTTATCTATTACATGGACATTTCTTTATTAGTGAAGATGGGTATGTTACATCCTCCCCCCTTAAAGAAATCAAGATGTCCTCATCTCGTCATGAATTGGGGATAATCCTTTAAGAGTGTAGCTTCATCTTCCCAAGTTGCATCCTGTTCAGGGTAATCTCTCCACTGTACTAGATGTTCTACAAGAGTTCTACTTCGGAGTTGCCTTTCCCTAGAATCCATGATGCTACTGGGCTGTAATTCAAGGACTCCTTGAGTAGGGATTACAACTTGTTCATCATCAAGAATATGATCGAGACTGGGGTATATGGTTTTAACAAACTTACATGAAATACATTATGGACTTTGATATGGGCTGGGAGTTGGAGTTTATAGGCACTTTTACCTAGACACTTGATAACTATATAGGGACCACAATACCTAGGGCTGAGCTTCTTATATTTCCCAAGTGATAGAGAACTTCGTTTGGGTTGCACTCGTAGAAGAACTCTGTCTCTTTCCTTGAAGATCCTTTCAGACCTCTTGTTGTCAGCATAAAGCTTCTGTCGATCTTGGGCAGCTTTAATATCCTTTTGGATTGCCTTGGTTTGTTCCTCCATTTCTTCGAGCATTTTCCTGGATGCCTCAACTCTTATGGTTGGATCAGAGAAATTTAGAGGAGACAAGCATTCTTGCCCATAGAGTGCCTTGAATGGTGACATTTCTATGCTTTGATGATAAGACGCATTGTAGGCAAATTCTACCAGAGGAAGGTATTGAATCCACCTTCTTGGTTCCCGTCCTGAGAATGTCTTCAATTACTTGATTGACTCTCTCAGTCTGGCCATCAGTCTCTGGATGATAAGCTGTGCTAAAGCAAAGTTGAGTTCTCAGGGCTTGAAATAAAGACTGCCAGAATTTTGAAGTGAAGTCAGAATCCTGATCACTTACTATCCTTTTTGGGAGACCATGAAGTTTGAGGACTTCCTTGATGAATATTCGAGCAACATCAGAAGCTTTGAAGGTCTTCTTTGCTGGTATAAGGTAAGCTACTTTGGTAAGTAAGTCCACTACTACTAGAATGGAGTCATATCCTCCTTGAACAGTGAGGAGACTTGGCTATGAGGACATTCAAAGCCGATCTTAGTTCCTAGGATTTGTTTTTCAAAGGTTAATTGTCAAGGGATTAAAACAAGTGATTGTTTATCATATGAGGACGAAGCAATCATCTCTACTGGCCATAGAAGTGGTTTTAATATCCTCACATGTTGAGACAATCATCCTATGAAATTGTTCTTGTATCTTGGGGGTGCACACGCAAGATATTTGTACAATAAATTTGAGAAATAAGATTGGGGAGAAAACCTTTTGTGAGAGGAAAACCATAGGGTGATCAAATTAAGAAACTAGTGAAATTTTCAGGATATATCTCATTAACTTGCATATTAAGATTATAACTCCATTAAGATTATAACTCCATTAAGATTTGAATAGTTAACGTGTGAATGCCATCCATTGGATGCTTTACACTAGGACGATCATCCAGGATGATCATCCAAGATCTAGAACCCATCTCAGAAAAACATGGGTCTAAGATTATAAATTATTAAGATTATAACTCCATTAAGATTTGAATAGTTAACGTGTGAATCAAATCTTAATGGAGTTATAAATTATTAAGATTATAACTCCATTAAGATTTGAATAGTTAACGTGTGAATGCCATCCATTGGATGCTTTACACTAGGACGATCATCCAAGATCTAGAACCCATCTTAGACAAACATGGGTCTAACTTCGGATGTGTAATTCCCAGAGGATCATGCTCTTAGATGTGTTAATCCCAAGATACTAGATGTGTAATTTTCAGAAAACTAATCATCTTAGATATGTTAATCTTAATTATCTTTGGATGTGTCAATCCCAAGGCACTAGATGTGTAATTCTCAAAAAAATGAAGATCTCACATATATTAATCCAGAGTGCCTTTAGATGTGGCGCTATGATAAGTATTTGATAGTTTTGAGCTTTTCATGGGATACAATGAAAAAAGCAAGTTCACCCTTGCTCGTCTAAAAATTGAAAGAAATGCCGAATTAGTTGGAAGCAGTGTTGTCAATCTAACCACTAGAACTAGAATTAGTTATATGAGATGCCATGAAAGTACACCTTGAAAGGTTTTGTCCTCTAGGATTTTAAGAGGATAAAATGAATGAATTTTTGGAGCTAACCCAAGAAGGAAAGACCCTAAAAGAATACCACCAAACTTTTGTTAAACTTCTCCGATTTGCTCTAGAGATGGATGAGGTAACTCTTCTCCATCGATTCATTTAGAAGATTAATCTATCTTTGAATAATCTCATCAAGAATTTGAAACCATCCTCTATTTCAGAAGCCACAATTATAGTCAGAGACCGTGATAAAGTTTTTTTTATATAGAAAGTGTCGAGAAGGACATGGGTCCTTCCATGTTAATCAAGAAGAGGTCTCCTAATTTAACAGAAACATCAAGCCTACCCCTGGCTACAAGGAATCATGAGCTAGAGCAAAAATTAGGTCAAGAAATAGAGATAGCAAGGTTAAAGATAATCGAGTTCAACAAGTATTTCTATAAGTAAATAGAAAATAATTGGTGCAAGATTCATGTGAAGTAATGTGCTTGATGAATAGAGGTTTTCTACAAGACGATACTAAGATTATGAAATTGCTATATCATAGGTTAGATTGCGTAAAGGATTGATTCCCTTACGTTTTTCCATGATAATTTGTTAAGTACCATATTACATGGGGGTATAGAATAAGGAATTTCGAAGATTCATATCATATGAGAGGTATATGGATGCATGAAATTAGAATAATAAGGCCAATTAACTTTAGAATAATAAAGATCTTTTGGAGGCACAACAAAACGAGCCAAGCACATGAAATAAATGACTCTTTAAGAACAATGTTTAGATAAAAGAAGATTTTTACCGAGTGGGGACACCACTTTGAAAGAGACAGGAGGATTTACTTAGATACTACCCCAGCTCGCGAGATGAGGACATCTCTCCAATCTTTTAAGTGGGGGAGATTGTAAGGTCCCTCCCAAGCCATGTATGTATGTGTCTCTTTTAATATAGATTTCAATAAGAAAATAGAGTGTAATTAGAGAAGAGTGAGACAACAAGGCTAGAAACATTAGGAAAGTGTTAGAATAAAAATATTAGCTCCAAAAATCCTAAAAGAAATAAGAACATAAGAATAGTTCTATTAAGAGATAAGTATCTCCAAAAATAAAAATTTAAATTTAGGTGATAGGAGGTCATATTTAGAGTACTTTTACATATTTAGAGTCCATGCATATTAAAAATGTGGAAAAACAACGCGTTTCTAAAGATGGTGCGTTTGTGGCTATATACAGACATTTTTGCCTATTCTGCCCACGTTGGCTTGTAGACCAGATGCCTTCCCGTTCTTTTGACTGGCTATGAGGACATTCAGATCCGATCTTAGTTCTTAGGATTTGTTTTTCAAAGGTTAACTATCAAGGGATTAAAACAAGTGATTGTTTATCATATGAGGACGAATCAATCATCTCTACTGGCGATAGAAGTGATTTGAATATCCTCACATGTTGAGACAATCATCCTATGAAATTGTTCTTGTATCTTAGGGGTGCACACACAAGATATTTGTACAATAAATTTGAGAAATAAGATTGGGGAGAAAACCTTTTGTGAGGAAAAACATAGGGCGATCAAATTAAGAAAATAGTGAGAGACTGAATGACTAGAAGGATAGACCGAAACTTGGTTTAGAGAAATTTTTAGGATATATCTCATTAAATTGCATATTATAAATTATTAAGATTATAACTCCATTAAGGTTTGAATAGTTGATGTGTGAATCCCATCCATTGGATGCTTTACACTAGGACAATCATCCAAGATCTTGAATGCATCTCAGACAAACATGGGTCTCGGATGTGTAATTCCTAGAGGATCATGCTCTTAGATGTGTTAATCCCAAGATACTAGATGTGTAATTTTCAGAAAACTAATCATCTCATATGTGTCAATCCTCATAATCTTTGGATGTGTCAATCCCAAGGCACCAGATGTGTTATTCTCAAAAAAATGAAGATCTCGGATGTATTAATCCTGACTGCCTTCAAATGTGGTGCTATGATAAGCATTTGATAGTTTTGAACTTTTAATGGATACAATGAAAGAAGCAAGCTCACCCTTGCTCGCATCTAAAAATCATAAGAAATGCCAAATTAGTTGGAAACATTGTTGTCAATCTAGCCACTAGAACCAGAATCAATTATGGGATGCCATGAAATTACACCTTCGCGAAAGGTTTTTCCTCCAGGATTTCAAGAGGATAAAATGAATGAATTCTTTGAACTAACCCAAGAAAGGAAGACCCTAAAAGAATACCACCAAACTTTTGTTAAACTTCTGCGATTTGCTTTAGAGATGGATGAGGTAACTCTTCTCCATCGATTCATTTGGAAGCTTAATCTACCTTTGAATAATCTCATCAACAAGAATGTAAAACTATCCTCTATTTCAAAAGCCATAATTATAGCCAGAGACTGTGATAAAGCTTTTTTATATAGAAAGTGTCGAGAAGGACATGAGTCCTTCCATGTTAAGGGCCTTAATTAAGGAACATGTTTATTTATGTCAAACAGTGTGGTAGGATTAATTAGAAAACAAATTGACGCGTGAGTAGGGTGGAAAGTGGGAGGATGGAATGCCTCGACGGCACCATCCTACGGACGGGTGGACCCGATTAGTCGGGTAGCTTTCCAACAGATTAAGTGAAATCCCTACGCTAGATAATTAGGTTCTTGGGTAACTCTATTCTAGAAGACTAGGTCAGCGGGCTGTGCCTTGCATGGATAAGGAAAAAAGCATTGCCTCAAGTCTAGTAGTTGCCCAATTTATGATCAATTGCCCTATGGGTGATTTGATGTTTAGAAAATCATGCTACCCCTGCGGGATAGAGCTAGGTCATACCTATGAATCGTATCCTTGAATCTCTACAGGGTCAAGGTGTCGATGAATAGGAAATTTTTCCCAAGATAAGACTTAGTGGACTATCTTAAGTGTTTCCCCCATTTTAGAAGGGAGGAACCTTACACACTCCCTTTGGTCAACTCATGAAGTGGTTTGAGCAACCTCACACTCCACGTGCTTGTTTGGTTTTCATTACGGTCTAGCAACAATAGTCTTTGCAAGCATTGCTGCCATCTTTTTGTTGTCCTACTCCAAACCCTGCATTTTGCAATGCAGTTCTACATTGTCTACCTCGACACCATCCACTGCATTTTCCATAACATGCATCGCATCTTTTAGACTCCGATTCTCTCTCTCCTTTTCACTTAGTGATTTTGTGAGCTCCTTAATCCTTGCATCCATGCCCCATCATGGTGCGCTGAACAGATGTGTAAACACTATGAGGTTGCATTGCTAGCCTCTCACTATGAGTTGCATTGCTAGCCTCTTAGTGTATCCCAATAACCCTGCATTTCCTTCACACACATACTTAATGAAAGATGTAAGCCCACTAAATTGTGGAGGTCTTTGGGTAATTGGATCAGGTGGATAAATACACCCCTTAACCTAGAGATCGACATGTTTTTTCCATGCTTTTTTGTCTTGTTGCATT
Source organism: Cibotium barometz (assembly GCF_041138505.1). Lineage (NCBI taxonomy): Eukaryota > Viridiplantae > Streptophyta > Polypodiopsida > Cyatheales > Cibotiaceae > Cibotium > Cibotium barometz. Next base: position 8,553,245 of record NC_141065.1, on the reverse strand, counting down.
ATCCCTCGTTACTTTTTACTTGTCGCCATTCTCTTATCTAGCATACTCGGCCTCAAATTGGAAGTGAATGTCTCTCTTCTTGTTCTGGCCTACATTCTAAAATTAGCATTTGGACAAAACACAGCTATTAACCAAAAATTAGCTCTAGACAAAATATAACTATTAACAAAAAAGTAGCTTTTATACATTTGTACAACTCAAAAATTTCACCAAAAATAACATTATTGAACACAACTTTGACCATATAAACTTCAATATAATATAGAACTAAATCATAACTTCTTGCAATCAAAATAACACACTTGTTTCACCCAAGTAACACAGAAATAACATCATAAATGAGAAATAACATTATTGAATATAACATATAGACTTCAACATATCCTAAATCTAAATCATAACTATTAATCAACAATTATATTTCACACATTTGTTTCACTCAGAAAATCACTAATAAACAATCTAAATAACACAGAAATAGCATCCTTAAACTCAACTATTATCTTCTATTTTACACGACTAAATCACATTTAGAACAATAAGATGGTCAAAATAGAAAAGAAAACAAAATAACTCAGGTAATATTAAACCATAACAAAACAACATAATAGAAAACAAGATGGACATACCTCCATTGCTCTCTTGTTCTTTGATTCTTTTACTCTCTTGTTTTCAAAACTAAATCAATACTATTAATCAAAAATTATATTTCACACACTTGTTGTACTCAGAAAATCAGTGAACAATCCAAATAGCACAGAAATAACATCATTAAACTTAACTATTATCTTCTATTTCACACATGACTAAATCACATTTAGAACAATAAGATGGTCAAAATAGAAAAGAAAACATAAAAACTCAGACAAAATTAAACCATAACAAAACAACATAACTGATAACAAGATGCATATCTCTTGTTCTTTGATTCTTTTGCAGAGAACAGAAAGATGATTGAAGGGGAAGATGAATGTATGGTTCCAGCTACATGGCACCAAATAATCAACATACCCTTCAATTTCTACAGAAGAGACGAAACCCCATTATTGAGAAGATCTAAACTCATTAATGTGGTTTAGGAGGGTAAAAAAGCTTTTGAGCATAGCTACTAAAGGAAACAAACACATGTTTGAATTTTCTATGTACAAAGGAGGGAAAGTGAAAAACCTAAAGCACTATCTCATCAAAGCAAACTAAAATCACCCTAAACTGAAAACCCTACTTTTCTTATTCTAAAAAATCTATAGAAGTCTCTAAATTAACAAAAAAAATTCATAAACCCCTGTATACCTAATGAAAAATGACAAAATTAACAGTCACGACAAAAATTAACAGTCACACTCTTAGAGCATAGAGGTAGGCATGGGTAAAAAGAAATTCAAAAATGAGATGTCTACATCAAGTTATTCCGTTTATTAACTTCTCCCATTTTGAAAAACGTAAATGCAATCTATTTGGAAGCTAAAAAGTCATGTGCGCATTTAAGAGTGTCACATCTTAGATGCTTCACGTTTTTAGATCAAATAGAATATTATTATTTCAAATTTGAGAATTTTGAGGACAGGTGGTTCTAACTTGGGAGATGGAACAGTACTACAATAAAATAATAGGTGAATCTTTTTAAAAAACAATATAAAGAGATCTCCTTGATTCTACAAGAGCTAATATTATAAAAAGGAAAAGAATACTATAACTAAAATACTTACCAGTCTATCATCCTCCTCCTTGACAAGGCTTTTTTGAAGTAGGTTGACGGAACCTTGACTTTCAGTACCCTTTTCACTTAGATGGGGCTTTGCTGGTTGAAACAACAAGCCACTTAGCTTATTCTAATGCAATGCCATCATTAACTCATCGACATATGGTAGCAAGGTTTTATGATCCTTTGGTGGTGTTACTATGTCTCCCTTAAAGTTGATGGGTGGTGAGGCTTCAAGGATGTTGGCTACTATAGCAAGAGATTCAATGACATCTTCACTCAACCCAAATAATTCTTTGATGTCGAGGAGGTAAACACTATTGGATGTAGATCTTCCACTTTCTCTCATGGGTCTTCCCTTTCTTCATCCTCTTCTTCACCCTTATCGTCCTCCTCATCCTCTTCTTCATCCTCCTCTTCCTCTTTTTCATCCTTCTCAGCCTCTTCTTGTTGGCCTTGAATTTCTTAATGCTCAACAATGCTAGAGTAACCTATGTTTCGTCCTCTTTTGCATCGTTAGGTCGAACTAGATCCATTGGCTCACATTGGGGTAGTGCTAGGGATTTTGCACTTGTTTAGTGGGGACAATGTTAGAGTAACCTGTGTTTCCTCCTCTTTTGCATCGTCAGGTTGAACTAGCTCTGTTGGATCACTTTGGGGCAGTGCAAGGGATTTTGCACTTGTTTTTGCACTTTGGGGCAGTGCAAGGGATTTTGCACTTGTTTTTGCTTCCCCGCTATGGCCTTCAACCTCAGTGCCTTGTCTCTGCTTCCCTGATATGGCCTTTAACCTCAGCCTCTTAAAGAAACAAAATGAATGTTGCTTCACGAGAGAAATTTATCTCCCACATCTATAATTCCCAATGCCTCTAAGATACTGATATCTATGATATGATAATAGTTAGAGTCAAAATATTTCACAAAGTATTTGCCATGCCTTTAAGGAACCTAGTCCTTGCTAGAATCATCTAGATGGTAAAAACATGTGTTAATATGCAAATTCATATAGTCAATCAAATAAAATAAAATATATATCTATTCATATCAACGGTCCTATGAACATCAATCTTCTAGGCAAGGATTTGAAACAATTCTTCAGATATATGACCAAAATCACTCCTACTAATGAAAAGCATCATAAACTCGATGTGCATCCATAGTGGGGACAAAGAAAAGGTTATGGAGCTAAGAAGTGCTAAGACTAAGTGAGTGAGTGAAATGACAGAATAAAAGTGATATATGACCTAAATACTTAACAAAATATTATATTTTGGGTAATGTCCCAATTTGGTAAGTTTTTAAATAAAGATACAAATACTATAAAATAACATGACATGTGACCATATAGACATCTACAAAAATACAAAGAAGATATATTAGGGTAAGCCTCAAATGCCAAAGTAGCAAGAGGAAGACACTTGATACAATTTAATGTGCTTTCTTACATTCTACCTATAATGTTTCCATTCAGTCTAAATTTATAGTTATCTAATGTGCCATCTAGAAATAACCCAAGAGATTGATGAACGTCCTTTAAGGTCTATTTAGAATTGACCATGAGTTTCTTGCTATTTCTAGGACTGAATATATGCAATGAGTATAAATTGCACTATTCTCAAGCACACATGTCGAGGCCAAGTGGAAAGCTTCCAATTAAGTTTAAATATACTGAATTAAACTTTGTTCTGAATCTAATAGGAGAAGCCAACATCCTTTACTCTTCTTCGAGCATCTATACTTCAAACCCATGTATAGGGTTTGTCAAGAGATGTGACATGAGATTACTATTGACTTTGAACAAGCATTGCACTTGAGTACATCACCTTATGCATCCTTTCCTTTATCTTCTATTTAGCTCTAAGTGCAATATCTAAATCATTCTCTAACACATTCCTGTATAACCACATTCTCTTGGTTTTGTGCATATTTGCATGAGAAAAACATGCTATAAAGACATAAACTATGATAACTTGAGCCTCTTAGAATTTATTCCAAACTTCATGGATCTGTTCATGAATATCCAATACTATCTTGCTTTTGAATGAAGATATTGTCCCTTCGTGTGAAAATCCCAATCAGTAATGGAAGTAAGACTTGGAATTGGTAGACTTCCAAGTCTGCCAAAATCTTGGGCATTGGGAGAAACAATGTATTCACAAAAACATATCTTTACTGATAAAAAAAGAAGAAGGTTAACAAAACATTTGCAAAATGAGCATGCATAGCTTTAAAAGTACCAGTGAATGACTCCATTGGTTGCCACTCAATACTTGATAATGGGTAGACATTTGAAAGCACTAGTTATTGCCACTCAATACTTGATAATGGGTAGACATTTGAAAGCACTAGTTATTGCCACTCAATACTTAATGATGGGTAGATATCTGAAATCATGACAAAAATAGCACACACACTCATTAGTTTATTTACAAGAATAGAATATCTAGAAAACAAAACTAATATAATGAATCCATTAAATATAAATAGTTTACAATGGGCTTGGAGTGTATAGATGCTAGTGTAAACAGATCTAAGTTCATGTCCCTAGCCATGTATAGGGGTCCTTCTAGAGTGTGCTATTAAAAATAAAGATGTAAGGTTGGTTTAGAAAGATGATAGAGGAAAAAGTAGTAGGTTACAGGCTCCAAGTGCAAGGTCTCTCAAAATAGATTAAAGAAAATGAGAGAGGAAAAAGATGCAGGTTGTAAGCTATAAGAACAAGAAGACCTCAAGAAATGGTAAGAAAGAAGAGAGAAGATAAATTTACATGTTGGAGGATCTAAGAGCAAGAAGCTCTTAAGAGTGGGTGAGTAAGATGAGGGAGAAGAGAAACATACAAAAAGTATAGCTTGGAGGATAACATAGTATACAAAAAGTATAGCTTGGAGGACAACATAGTATACAAAAAGCCTAAAATGAGGAAAAAAAAGTAGGAAAAATGGATGTATACATTAAAAGATACCTTTTTTGACAGAGATTTGAATTTTTAGGAGAGAAGCCAAAATTTCAAAAGTTTGGATCCCACTAGGGCACGAATTTTGTAAGTGGGGAGGAATGGACCAGTAGGTAGCCTCTACTCTAAAAAGAGCATAGTAACTTAGGATAACTTTAGTAGTGGTTTCAATCTCTAGCCAATAAGAGAATAGGAGAGGGGTGAATAGAGGGGACCACCAATGTTACATTGGAGTGCAAATGGAATTTTCTATTTGCCCACCTCAGTACTTGATTAGATTAATACTAATGACTTTACTTAAAATTTGACCCACTTTTAGTCCATATTGACCCTAATGCCTTAGATGGTGTGGAGCATTTCAAGATCTAGGGAGTAGGAGTCATCCCAAATTGTGTCACTTTCTAGTCTGCCTATACAAGGGTGATGATGTGGATGTGGTGTTGTCTATGCCCATGATATATGCATGAAGGTTTAGGTTCATTGTGCAATGGTGTGTGCAAGAGGGGTGAGGTTCCTTATGAAATGGTGTGACATTGTGCGCAAAGGTTCCTTGTGCAATGGATTTAATTCTTAGTTTTTAGTACGTGCATGGTCATTTTGTGAATAGTGCGGGGTTAGTGCTCTATGTGAAGTTGGCAAGGTGAGTTGGTGAAGATTGGAAAGGGGTTTGGACTATCCAAGTGAAAGCTTTTGAAATTTTCCAATGTGCTTTTTGGACTTTCTAGGAGAATACCTACAAACAAACTCGGTTGTACCAGCTCTACCCTCCATGAGAAGCAGTGCTCTATGCATTGGTGTAGGGAGCCAAAATAAACAGTAAAAAGAGGGTTAGAAGTGTTTTATCTTTAGCTAAGAAGAAGCAGATGTTGGCATTGCGTTTTGTCACTTGCCAGAATGCCATAGCAGCCAAATGAGATGCTTCTTCTTGTCGGTTGGTTCTTGCCAGTGATGTTTTTCCTTGTTGCTAGTGTCAGTTTGGTGTACGGATTGATTGCTTGTGTTGATGGCATTGGGGTTGGTGTACCGATTGATTGCCTACATTATTAGTAGTTTTGATGAAGCCAATGCTTGGCCTTGTCGTTCGTGCCGATGGGTTGGTAACCTTGCTTTGAATTTGGTGGTGTCTTGGTTTGTCGGTGGACTGGGGCTTTGGTTCGGATGCCGGTTGCGTTGCTTGAAGTGCCAGGTTGTTGTTGTTGGAGAAGTTGGGGTCGATGGCTTATTTTGGTGTTGTAGTAGTGTGGCTGCTTCGGTGTTGTTGTGGGTGGTTGGGGGAGAGGTTCTTGTTACTGGAGAGGTCAGAGTTGGGGTTGGTGTAGGAAGACATATATTAAGAACTTTTACCAGGATGCTGCAGACCACATTTTGTGAGCCTCGTCTCCTTTGTTTGGTTGAATCGTCTCCTTTGTTTGGCTGACCCTCGTACTTGGATGTTAAGACCAATAAGGTCTTGACACCTGGCAAGAGCCCAACCGTCACACCGCGCTTGCATGCATACTTTGTTACAGTTGTAAGCGTTCATCCTATTCAATACGTAATTTTGTATGGTTCTTACCTCTGTGTGTTCCCTGTGTGAGAGATCTATGGCATGCATACTCTGAGAGAGAAGGTGTGACAGGGACTTTCTGTTTTCCACATGGTATCTATGGGTTGGGCTTTCCTCCTTGTGGATGGCCCTTCCCAAGCACACTTCCCTTTGGGGCTATTATGCCTGCTCGAGGATGGTGCATAGAAGAAGCCTGCAGTAAATTCCCCATATGATGGGGCTGATCTTCCAGACAAAGAAGGAGATTTTCAAGGCAACCTACTACCAAAAATAGCAGATTCAACAGATGACAACCTGCTGTCAGCACAAAACATAGGCACAGACCTACATAAAAACGGAGTACAATTGATGCCGACGCAGACAAAGATCTGCAGCCCTCACTAGAAGGGCGACACATATGTGACTTGTAGCCCCAAGAAGGGCACGAAGAAGAAGATGATGTAGACAAAGCAAAAGGCAATCTACCTAATAAAGTAGTGTATGCTAGAGCAATTATGCAGAAAATGGATCCTCAACAAGTGGGTTTCCATAAAGATGATGGGGCTCATCCAGTAGATGAAGACGAATATGTACTTGTCGCTCGCGAAGAAGTAGATGGGGCTCATCCAGTAGATGAAGACGAATATGTACTTGTCGCTCGCAAAGAAGATGACAGACAAGATGACGACGACGAGGATGGCTTTGAAGATGAACAACGAGATGATCTAGGTGGACCTAATGATGAAGAAGACGGATCCAATGAAGAAGAAGAATCAGCTGATGTCAATGAGAAATATGTTGAATCTGAATTAGGAGACAAAAGAGAAGATGCTAAAATGGAAGAAGACGGATCCAATGAAGAAGAAGAATCAGCTGATGTCAATGAGAAATATGTTGAATCTGAATTAGGAGACAAAATAGAAGATGCTAAAATGGAAGAAGAAAGTAGCGATGAAGAAGGTGATGCTGTTGATGATGACAGCAAACATGACCAACAAGTAGAAGGTGATGATGGAGAGCAAGATGTTGATTCCGGTGAGATGTAGAAGATTATTGAGATGCAAATGAGGAGGGTGAAGATTTCAAAGACCCTGGTTCTGGAGAAGATGCTCCTCACTCATGATTGCAAGAAGTATTTGGACATATTTTTCATTCCCTTGAGGGGGAGTGACATGGATCAAGGTCATGAAAAAGCATATGATCCTGAACCAGCTTTTTCCAAACCAAACTTTCCAACATGGTTGAAGATGAAAACATTCATGTTTCTCTTCCTCACAATCGAAGCCCATGTTGATCCGGGCTAGTTGTATTTGCATATTTGTAAATAACTATAGCATGTTGCAGCTAGGGTGTTGCCACCACTTGAGAAAACTGGCACTAGCTTAGGAATTTGCGAAGGAGTACAAACATGGCTACATCTTGTATTTTCTGTTCCAAACAATACCTAACCCAACATCTTAACTACAAGACCTTAATGGTCTTAAGGGGGAGTGTTGGATGTTAAGACCAATAATGTCTTGACACCTGGCAAGAGCCCAACCGTCACATCGCTTGCATCGAGGCTTGCATGCATACTTTGTTATAGTTGTAACCGTTCATCCTATTCAATACACAATTTTGTATGGTTCTTACCTCTGCGTGTTCCCTGTGTGCGAGATCTACTCTGAGAGAGAAGGTGTGACATGGACTTTCTATTTTTCCACAGTATTGACCATCAACCTATTAGGGAATCTGCACTAGGAAACATCCCAACAATTGCCTTCTCTGTGACACAGGCTCTCCCATGCGCCATATTGACACTGGAATTCTAGAAAATAACAAGGGGAAGCACAACATTGGGTGTCTTTTCTGGATGTTGGCCCGTATGGTTCTACAAATGAGAGGAACCATTGCTTGCCGTCAATCTTGGGAATTCATGGTTGATTTGTTCTTTTATCAGGAGTCCATTGAGGCAAATGAGAGAGAGGATGAAGAGGGTGGCACTCCTCCTGAGTATACACCTGTCGAGTTCACTGCTCCTCCAATGGCTCTTTGCACACAGCAAAGCAATGGGGTCTCGATCGGAGTGGTAATTGTGGAAATTGGGAGCCTGCGATGGCCACAACTACACCTGCAGAGCTTACCAGTCAAGAGTGGTCTAGAACCCCTGCACCAATGGTAGCTCAAGGATAAAATGCTGCTTGTGCTCCTGTAGGTCGAGTTGCAGGAGGGTGAGACACTACTGATGTTCCTGTTTCTCCCCCGTCGCCTTCTGCAGGTGGTTGGATCCAAGCCTAAAATTTGCAACCCTACCTTGGCCTTCAATTTGAAACCCTTTATGAGGGGTTGGACTTCAGAGAATAAAACTTGTGGCCTTCAAATGCCAAAGAGTTTTTATGGGTGGCCTTTTAGAAAACAATATACTAAAAGAATCTTTTTCCGTGAAGTTCAATTATTATATTCAAGATTATAATAATAGAAAGGAAAACATGAATTTTCGTATTAAAAAACTTTAATAAGACACAATTTTGTATTTGTAGCATACTCTTGATGTTGATCATTATTTTTTTTGAGCTTATCTACATCATTCTAAGCTCAGGGAGAAAACCATTTTCCACGTCTTATGTATTTGATGCTCCCTTGTTGAGGTTACAAACCTTGGGAGACCATTGCAAGAAATGGTTGGGGTAGGTACCAAGGATAATCCCAAGTAGTGCAGGAATTAGTTTCCTTCACCTGCTAAAAAACTCCCAATCTCTACATCACTTACTCTTGTATCATGGTGATGGATTATGGCCTACGAGCTGTTATGGTTATCCAAGCCTCATAAATTGACTCCCAATCCACCTCATAAAATATCTGTGGAGCACTTAGTGACAAAGACGTAAGCATATCTAAGGTCTCGACACAAACTACTTCATTCATGAATCATCATCCTTAATTTGATTCTGCTTGGAAAAACCACACTCACACGCTGTTGTACTAACACGCACTACAAGCATAATTTGTTAAAGCCTCATTCAATTTGGATAAGCATGAATCCAATCTAGCTCGAAACCACATTTTCTCCGAGCTTCATGAAAAGTAGCCCTAGGATATGCCTTCAATAAGGTAAGAGTAAACTCAATATACTCTACTTCACACTCACTCTCATTTACAAATTCACGCTCTTTAGACTTGAACTTCTCACACAAACCTCCCATTAACACATCTACGTCATAACTTTTGGGCCAAAACAATTTTCCTGCATTCAATAATGGCAAGTCTATGAACCTCATATTCAAACCATCAATAACTTTTTCTACGAACGCTTTTCCTAGAGTCACACAATCAACAAGTGATCCTCTAATGCAACATTGAGGCATTGAGGAAAAATGCAACACATGCATATGTTCAACACCAATTTCATCCACATACAAGAGAAAACCACATACAAGAGAAAACCATCTTTTGATCTCCTTAAAAAATATGTTAATGATTTCGAACTGAGACCAAATGTTGCTTTCAAGTATCGTGTATGTAGAAGTGATATTTTCACATCTAACTTCACATAAATTTGAGTGATATCCACATCTTCTGTCTAGAAGTACGTATTAAGTTCATTCATCTTCAGCCTTGCAAGAGCCATTTTACTTTTCTTGTTGTACCCGGTGACATCAAAGTATTCTTCCATTTCTTCGGGTCATTTATTCTTTTGAAAATCTAAGAGCAATGCAAACATGACTCTCACCAATATCTCCATCACATGAGTGACATACCTCGTATAGCAACAAAATGTTGGATATTTCGGAGTTAGTATGGAGTTTAGTCTAGTGTCTTTTGTGGTGTGAACATCCTATAGGTGTGAACACTCCTTATTTAGGTCCAGGTCCAAAGATAAGGCCTTGGTGCCTATAAAAGTATGGACTTGGGTCCTTCATTCTCACAAAATGAGTACCGTTCAAGTTGTGCAATCTCTCTCTCACACTTGAGCGCTCTCTCTCTCTCCTTCACACTCCACTATGATGATGATATTTCATCCTCCATAGCTCCATGTATGATCCTCTGAATGCCAATATGGTATGACAGCTAGGGTAGCTTTTTTTTCTCTTCTTCACCTTTCTCTGCTGCATTTTTTTTTTCCAATCATCATGCTGTGGATTTTAGCGTCTATGGTCGCCAGCAAATGTGCGTTTTCCTTACTTCTTGTAGCTTCCTCTTTGGTGCCTGGGCTGGGGGCTGTGTCTCTCCCCGACTCTGGATGCCCATATAGCTGCCTCTCATGCTGGTGCTCCACAGCTCACAGCTGGTGCATTTTTGGCGTTCAACCTTCTTTGACCTCTCCTCCGGCTACCACCCTCTGTAGTCAGAGCCTTGGCCGCGTTTTTTTAAGCAAGAACCACGATCTTCTTCAGCGTGTTCTGAGCACCATCTTCAGCGTTTTTTTGAGCATGCTGCAACTTGTACCGCCTTCTGCTGTTCTCCAACGGTCGCTCTACACCGGCCACCTTCTCTTATCCATCGCCAGGCTTCAGGCACACTGAACACCTTCTCTTATCCATAGCCACAGGCTTCAGGCAGACTGAACACCATCTGCGTTTTGGGCTTCTCTCGATGGTTGATCAACCAGCAACTCCTTCTACATTTTTGATACTACAGCTACCATTATCATCATTGAGGCCTACACCTCTTGCAGTCGTGTTCGTGGCCTCTCTAAACTTCAAGCAGGCCGCCTTCTTGGGGCTGTCTCGAGTGCTCTTCCAAAGCTTGCCTCCTCTTATGGTCTTCCTTTTGCATTAGCCCGACTCCTCCTTTGTGATCGACGATTCCACCGTCCTCTGCACAACAACTTACATATTCCATAAGGTATTCGCTGCTCATATCATTAACGTTTTCGCATAAAGTATCATGGACGAACTCTTTTCTTCCTTTAGGTCCTTTGGTCTTCTCCCTTGCCACCACTATTCCAAAAAGGATGGATTTCAATCACCAGTACTGCAAGCACCATCACGACGCATTTGTACTTTTCAAGAACACGTTCCACACTTGACCATCAAGTGTCGGAGTCTAAAAAATGACACTAAAAAAGATCTTCATTGGCATCGAGGGGAGGATCTAAATCTCTCCATAATTATCTATCTCCTATTATAATTATCTATCTCCTATTTTATGTTTGAGTCAAGGGTTCTCTACTCGAGTAGTCTCCCAAAATCTGAGTTTAATTATCTTTTGGATCCTTTTGGATTATGTAATGCCTTATTTCTATAAAAGGCTTCTCTCTACCATACCCCTTTTCTCCCTCCTTTAGGCGGAAGGGGGGGGGAGGGATGTTTTGGTATGCTGATGTAGGCTATCTTTGTACCTAAGGTAGGACTTGACCTCTGAGTCTTTTGCCAAGACCATACTTGTTAAGCCTCTCAGCCACTGTTGTTGAGCCTCTCAGCCTTTTATGCCATGCTCACTGGCCTCTAAACCACACTTACTGGCCTCTCTGAGTTTGAAGTGTGTTGTGTCTTTGCTTGAGTTGGTGTACCAGACTATTGAAGGTAATGCATGCAACTCCACGAGCTTGTTGGATATTCTGAAGGTAGTATGGAGTCTAGTCTAGTATCTTTTGTGGTGTGAACACCCCTTATTTAGGTCTATGTCAAAAGATAAGGCCTTGGTGCCTATAAAAACATGTACTTGGGTCCTTTATTCTTACAAAATGAGTACCATTCAAGTTGTGTAATCTCTCTCTCACACTTGAGCTCTCTCTATGAGGCGGTTTGGACACACTGATGACCCGCCTGGGGGATAGGCCCCACACTTACATCATTGGCATGGTTGGTGAGATCATGGGTGATATGCGGCCAGTGGAATGATAGGCTATGTGACAGCCATTCTAGAGACTGGCAGCATAGTTATAGCGCCAGCTCATTTAGTTGGGTTCACACTATACAGAACCCTAGTATGTATTTGGTTGAGTACCTTTTCATAGTGTGTGTGTGTACTCTTATCTTTGTATATGGTGTGTTGAGTGTTGTGTGAAGAAGAATAAGCTTTTCAGCCTCTCACCTTGTGTATTCTCTTTTAGGGTTTTGTGAGTGTGTGTGTGCTTGTAAAAGCTCAAGCTCTCTTCTCTCATGTATCTTTTCATGGTATCAGAGCTTGGTTCATGCTAAGGGCTGAGCTGCAAAAGCAAGAGAAGCACAGGAGGCGATACGAGGATAAGAGCTTCATCTACTCTTCTCTATTTGTGTTGGCGATGACTACACCCTTATCGGGAGCTCTACGGGAGGCACCGGCAAACGATCTCTGATTGAGGAGCTTTCTTCGCGGGGTAGTAAAGCTATAGGGCAACTATACTGCCCTATCGGACAAAATTTTTTCTTGCCGAAAATGCGCTTCGGGCGTGTAAGGACCTTCGTTTTTCGAAAAGTAGGCGATTTCGAGCATTGCGGGTAAGTCATCGATTCCTACAGAACGCTGTTTTAAGAACTGCAGAAAGACAGATTGGTTGTGCAGACATTATGTGTGCTGCAAGGAGGTCAACAGTTGCCATTGGGTGTATGTATGCACATTGAGGTCACTGGTTGTGACATTTGAGTGTAGTACAGTACCACTGTAGAAAATACAGCAGTTTGTGCAGGACAAACGAGAGTGCTGTTTCTGGTAAATTTATGTGTTTGGCAAGATGTCAAATGATGGCATAAACCAAATTGTTGCTGAGAAGCTTGACAAGAACAACTTCCATGCTTGGAAGTTTAGGTTAACAAATTTTCTAATGGGAAAGGGCTATTGGGACTACATAGAAGGTGAGCGCATGAAGAGGCACCGGAGATACCGGAGATCAATCCGACTGCTGTGCAGATGTGAAAGATTTTAAGGATTGGAACCAAGGAGCCAGAAAAGTTATGTATTGGCTCTTTATCTCAGTATACAAGACACCATGATTGGGCACATACAAGATGCCAAGTCCCCCAAGGAGGCGTGGGACACCTTGGTAAAACTCTATAAAACGAATACCAAGGCATGAAAGATATAGTTGAAGAATGAACTTCATACTGTGGAGAAAAAGAGTATGTCTGTGAATGACTATGCATTGAAGATCAAGGGTATTGTGGAATCCCTTGCATCTATTGGCGTTTCAGTAGATGATGATGATAAGGTGGAAGTCTGTCTACGTGGTCTCAGGCCACAATACAAGGCATTCAAGATGTTTATTCAGACTCGGGAAAACATTCCCAATTTCACAGGTTTGGTGTCTGTTGATTATAGAAGAGAAGAGCTTGGGTGAAGACCAACACACAAAACAAAAATAGTTCAGAGCAACAGGCCTTCTACACAAGCCTTCTACACAAGTTCAGGAAGAGGACGAGGTAGAGGAGGTCATGGACGTGGCCAAGGAGGTGGCCCAACAGGTAATCAGAATTATGGCCAACAGAGCAGCAACAACAATAGCCCCAGAATTCACAACAACAACAATACGCAGGTGTGGAAGAGGCCAATTTAGAGGCATGGGGAGTCAAAGAGATCGTGGAAATTGGCTAAGGTAGTATAATGATACACGTGGATGCTTTTATTGTGGTAAGCCTAGCATGTGCAGGCAGATTGTTATAAGAAGCAGGTTGACATGCAAAATGGGAAATTGCAACAAAACAACTATGCATCCTCGAGCAGAAACAATGAGGATAATGAAAGATTGTTTGTTATTATGCAGCATGTTGTAAATGCCATGCCTGAAAATGTTGAAGCAGCAGATAAAGATGATGTATGGTACGTTGATTCAAGTGCTTCGAACCACATGACAAGTCATGGGGAGTGGTTCTTCAAGGAGATGAAAGACAAGGTTTTGTGGAAACAGGGGATGACATTGCTCATCCAATTGCCCATGTTGGAGATGTGCCGTTGTCTATGCAGGATGGAAAAGTGAAGTACCTTTGTAGATGTACTTCATGTTCCAAACATAACAAAGAATCTGGTTTGAGTTGGCCAGATGATTGAGCAGGGTTTGGAAGTTCAGTTTAATTCTAATGGTTGTTATGTTGAAGACTTTAAAGACAAGTGCAGGTTGGTTGCAAAAGGCAACAGAGTGGGCAGAATGTTTACATTGAATGTAAACATGCCTGAAGTGAGTGCTGTGATGTTTGCAAAGATGTTTACAAATGGTTTAGGAATTGTTGCAGACACAGACATTTGGCATAAAAGAATTGGACACAGACATTTGGCATAAAAGAATTGGACACAAACATTTGGCATAAAAGAATTGGACACAGACATTTGGCATAAAAGAATTGCAGAGAATGAAGTCTATGCAGACTAAAGGAATTGTGACAGGGCTACCAAAGTTTAAAGTTGAAGGTATACAAAAAATATGTGAAGCATGCCAATTTGGAAAGCAAACAAAGCATGTATTTCCACGTGACAAAAATGTGAGCAGAAATGCACTAGATGTTGTGCATTCAGATGTATGGGGTCCTACGAAGACCCTGTCTATGGGAGGCTGTAGGTATTATGTGACATTTATTGATGACCACACAAGGAAAGTGTGGGTATACTTCATGAAGGAGAAGGGTGAGGTGTTCACTCATTTTCAGAATTTCAGAGTTATGGTTGAAAAGCAAATAGGGAAATATGTAAAGTGCCTAAGGTCAGATGGGGGGGAGAGTACTTCTCTGGTACTCAGAGACAATTTACATGCAGACACTTCGTAGCAAAATGGAGTTGCTGAGCAGAAAAACAGGCACATTGCTGAGATTGCACGAGCAGAAAAACAGGCACATTGTTGAGATTGCGCGAGCAGAAAAATAGGCACATTGCTGAGATTGCGCGAGCATTGATAGGAGAGAAGAATATGCCGCATAGCTATTGGACTGAGGCTGTCTCTACAGCAATTTATATCGTGAACATGACTCTAACTGCAGCCATACATGATGTAACTCCAGAGGAGAGGTTTACTGGCAGAAAACCTGACTTGTCTCATCTGAAAGTCTTTGGATGCATTGCATATGTACATGTGCCAGATGAGCTGAGAACGAAGCTGGATCCAAAAGCTGAAAAATGTGTGTTTATTGGGTATTCCCTTGAGCAAAAGAGATACAGGTGTTATAACCCTGCTACATGTGAGTTGAGGGTAAGTAGGGATGTTATTTTTGTTGAGATGAGCAGCTGGTATGCTACTGAAAAAGAAGCTGTTGGGGCTTATGTGAGTGAAAATGTGGTTGCACACAAGTCAGAATCACAGTCTTTGAGTAGACCAGGAGAGTCCTTATCTAGTGGTTTAGTTGATAGACCATGGAGTGGCAGGTTGCGTCATAATACCAGTCCTATAAATGTGATTAGTACATCACATAAAGGCAAAGAGAAAGTGGTTGAGCCCCTTAGTATGCCTGACATTTTTGCAGGGCATTCTCATGTTGATGGAGAGTCTAGTGGCTCTCAGAGATGAGCCTTGATGAGGATCTTGGGAAACCAGCTATGAGAACACCTGGTGTAAAGAAGGCTATGGAAGCTGAATGCAAAGCTACGAAGATCTGGGAGAGTGAAGAATCCTATGCCGAGGTTTACCTATGATGGTTATGTGGCACATCCCTATGCATACATGGCAAAAGTTGTGCAGGTTATAGAGCCCACATGCATTGATGAGGCTGTTGTTGGAAATGTGTGTTGGGAGAAAGCTATGGATGAGGAGATGGATGCACTATATGGAAATGAGACTTGGGATCTAGTGCAATTGCCTGAAGGCAAGAAAGCCATTGGATGCAAGTGGGTGTACAAAGTAAAACATAACAGTAATGGAAGCATAAGTAGGTACAAGGCTAGATTGGTAGCCAAAGGATATGCACAGACACATGGCATTGATTATGAGGAAACTTTCAGCCCAGTTGCCAAGATGGCAACAGTGAGAGTTGTGATAACAGTGGCTGCGTGAAAGTAATGTTTTCTACATCAGATGGATGTAAAGAATGCATTCTTGCATGGGGATTTGCAGGAAGAGGTGTATATGTTGCAGCCACCTGGTTATGAGGATGTGAGTCACCTCAAGCATGTTTGTAGGTTGAAGAAAGCCTTGTATGGCTTAAAACAAGCACCAAGAGCATGGTCTGACAAGATTTTTGAATATCTTGTCACTATTGGCTTTCATGTAGCCAATGCAGATTTCTCGTTGTATGTGAGACACAGTGATAGAGGGGTTGTGCTTGCTATCATCTATGTAGATGACCTGATCACTCATGGGCATGATGCAGAGATCTTTGATGTAAAGATCTTGCTTAGACAGAAGTTTGAGATGGAGGATCTGGGGGAGCTCAGATATTTTTTGGGCATTGAGGTGATTAGGTTACCACATGGTACTGGATTACTGTAAAGACAGTATAGCTTGGACATGTTGTCCAAGTATGGTATGACAGGCTGTAAGCCTATCTCAGTGCCATTGGATCAGAATGGCAAGTTGAGTGCAGATTCAGGGAGGATCCTACTATGTATAGGTGCATAGTAGGAAGCTTGACCTACATGACGATCACCAGGCCAGATTTGAGCTATGTTGTTGGGTTGGTGAGTCAGTGTATGCAGGTTCCTTGGAAGCCGCATTTGGATGCATTGAGATGCATACTGAGGTATGTGAGGTCTACTTTGCATTTGGACTATTTTATGAAATTGGGATAGAGATATGTGTACATGGGTACACAGATGCTGATTGGGCTCTGATAGTATCTCAGATAGAAGATCTACTAGTGGCTTCATGTTTTCTTTGGGGAGTGTTGTTGTGACTTGGAGCAGCAAGAAGCAGCCTATGGTTGCTCTATCTAGTACACAGAGGCCGAGTATAGAGGTGCTGCTATGGCAGCATGTGAGGTAGCTTGGTTGAGAAAGCTACTTTTTGCAGATTCGGGTCTATCAGTGGATAGACAAGTGTCATTTTCTGTGACAATATTAGCAGTATACAGTTGGCCAGGAACCCAGTTTTTCATGCTCGCACGAAGCATATAGAGGTCCACTACCATTTTGTCAGAGAGAAGGTTTGGGCAGGAGAGACATTGACCTTGTTTATGTCAACACACAGGATTAGGTCGCTGACATCTTCACCAAAGCACTGGGTATAGAGAAGCTCCGCAGATTCAGGGCTTCGCTTGGTGTACATGAGATGGAGTTGAGCTCGAGGGGGAGTGTTGAGATATCGAGCTCATCTAGTGAGGCGGTGGACACTGATGACCCACCTGGGGGATAGACCCCACACTTACACCACTACATGGTTGGTGAGATCATGGGTGATATGCAACCAGTGGGATGACAGGCTGTGTGAGAGCCATTCTAGAGACTGGCATAGTTATAGCACCTCCTCATTTAGTTGGGTTCACACTATAGAGAACCCTAGTATGTATTTGGTTGAGTACCTTTTCATAGTGTGTGTACTCTTATCTTTGTATATGGTGTGTTGATTGTTGTGTAAAGAAGAAGAAGATTTTCAGCCTCTCACCTTGTGTGTTCTCTTTTAGGGTTTTGTGAGTGTGTGTGTGCTTGTAAGAGCTCAAGCTCTCGTCTCCCCTGCATCTTTTCACTCTCTCTCTCCCCCCTTCACACACTCCACCATGATGATATTTTATCCTCCAGAGCTCATTGTGTGATCTTGTGGATGCCAACACAAAATACATCACTTGCATGATGCTAATGATGCCGCATTGCTTTTCATGGTCAAGCATAAGCTCCACATGCTTTTGGATTAGTAATGTGACTTGTTTCTCTCTCATCTCCCACCTTTGGGCAGCTTTACCATGTGAATCAGAATCCAAAAGGATTATCCATTTTAAACTCACAACAATACTGTAATGAAATAAGGGGGCCATGGCCTTGTGGGTTAATGGTCATGGGCCAAATATTGTTTCTATATTGTACATGGGCCATGGGCCAAGGACAATAAGATGTAAAAGTGAATGTGGCTTTGTCTTGCGCATGGGCACATATTAATGTAGTGTGAACCCAATGTCTACTATATAATATTGGCCATTCACTAATCATTCCATAATCATGATACTTTTTCACTAATACAATTACAAGCTTCCATAGCTTTTCTTGGTGCAATCCACCCTTGCCGTGCTTCAAGTAAACAAGCACACATCTATTCTCCCTCCTTGCCTCTTGCAATGGTATAAGAGCTCTTGTTTTGATCCTTTGCTTTATCCAATTTTGCCAATTTTCATGAGTTTTCTAAAAATTCAACTTAATCTTATTAATTTCTACTTAATCTTGCTTAATCTAGCCTAATCTCACAAGATTGGTTGGATTTGGTTTTAGGACTTGGTTGAGATTTGTGGGAAACTAGTCCAATTTTGGCCAACCGGGACTAATTTTTGGGCTCTGGACCTAAATTTAGGGCGGCTGGACCAAAATTTAGAGAAATTTAAATTAATCATTCTACTAATCTCTCTGTTAATCCCATTTATCATTTTGTGCTTCCCTTTCAAGCTTTCCATAGCCATTACTCCTCACTCATGCCCCGTTTTGCTTCAATTTTTGAGGGATTTTGTAGAGCTTAATGAGAGGATTAGGATGAGTACCATTCTTGTGCAAAATTTCTGTGGTCTTCTTCCCTCTTCATTTCTCTTCATCCCAAACCCTAATAGGCTTCATTACCCCATGGATCTTCACCTTCCACAGCATCTCAAGGGTGTACATCTTAGACCTAGGCTCTTTTGAGCTAGGTCACGCTCATTTTTAGCCGTGAGGCTGCTGTTCGCCGCCGCGCATTGCAGCGTCCTTACGGGCAGAAAAGGCTTGAGAGAGAGCTTTCATAGATCTTGATGATGAGTTCTTGAAGTTTCTAGCCTTTGATGATGAGTTCTTGAAGTCTTCTTTCAACATTGGAGAGGAGGGAAGAGAAGAATGGACAACTCTACAAAAATTTGAAGATCTTTAAAGGTTCATTCAATTGAAGCCTCATTCAACTAGCCTCGATGATCAAATTAGTAAGTGGTTATTGCATGTTCTTTCTTCAATGGTGAATTTTCTTGCAAAGGGGGTAATTAATTAGGGGTTTTCTACTCATAAACCCTAATTTTTAAAAATTAGGGGTTTTCTTGCAAAGAGGGTAATTAATTAGGGGTTTTCTACTCATAAACCCTAATTTTCAAAAATTAGTCAATCCCTCTCTTCATTAGTGTGCCTTGGGAATTAACTAATGTGTTAATGATGGCTTAATGCAAGCTTAAGCCATCCATAAGCACATTGGGCAAACCCTAGCTACTAATTTGGGGATTTTGGACAATTAGTGAGAATGGGATGTGGAATGGGAGTGTACATGCCCTAATTGCACTATGCTCATCATTGGTTACCACTCCATTTGATATTTGGATGCCATATGGATCAAATTTTGGCATAGGGTATGCCTCTTGAATGCCATTGGACATTCATGTGACATGTGAGTTGAGCCAATCGTGAGGGATGCCATTCTATGCTTGGGATTACACATACATTGCCTATTGATTTAATGCCATTGGATTTACTTGATTTGGTTAGCTTATGTGTTTGGGTGGATGGAGACACATGAGTATTGATTGAGTGAAGCATGAGTTCATGCTCTTGATGTAATTGATATGAAATGGTTGGCATGAGTCATGCCTCATATGTGTAAGATCTCCAACTCACTCATTTGATTCAAGCAAGCACACCTCACATCACATTGTACCCACTTCATTTCATAGAATCTAGTATGTGGTGGTGAGAGTACCTTGGGCATTGGCGGGGAGAGATCCAGGGGGAGCATGGCTTCGATCCACTGTGCTATGAGTGCCATGGTAAAGCGGTATGGTGGAGGATTAGGTACCCGATGGTGAAGACATGGCCTCAACTTGTGCCTAGATTCGGACTAGGTACAAGGGTGGGAAGAGCTTGGCCCGGGAGATCGGCAAGCTTCAACGCGCTACACCGACGGACATCATCGCCATTCTATTGCATCCAAGTGGATCATTAGACATGTGATAGCAACTGGACAAAGCATGCATAAGCAACAAGAGGTTGATGGTTTTGATGCATGCACGGGCAATGGGGTCCATTGATAGACTTTGATCATTTCTTGATGCCATGAGATGGGAATTGATGCTATTGGTATTGGACAAGAGATGAGCAAGTAAATTGGATGATTTTGGTTTGATTTGAAAGCAAAAATAGGGGAAATGTTGTCAAAATTTCTCGGGAATACCCTGTTTTAGGCTGAGGAGAAAAGCTTGATTCAGTTCTTGGGGTAATAATCATTTATCGAGCCATTTATACCCTCTTATAGAGCCAATCAAGAGCTTTGTAACAAGCCATAGCTACCCCGAATCGGACATCTCTAGGGTCACTAAATTACAAAAATCAAAAAATTCTAATTCAGTCATAAACCCTAATCCATCTTTCTAATCTTTTTACACCCTTTAGTAGCACTCATTCCCCTCTTTCCATCAAACTATCAACTACCCAAATCCGATACCCGAGGTGATGCCAATTTAGGGTTTTACATAAATATGTAAACCCTAATTCAGTCCTAGGGTATTTTGGATCTCAAAACCAGCCTTATACCTCTTTGTAGTGTTTATTGAGGGCTTCAATTTAAACCAAAAAGTTTCAAATTCCGATAACCGGAGCCCAAGATAGAGCCAAATTAGTGTTTCAGCATATACCTCTGCAAATCCCAAAACAGAGAATACTATGACACTCGAAACCTCAAGTTTCTCATCATAGGTGTCTAGTAGACTCTGGGGCGGATCTATAAAGCCAAAGATCACTAGATTTGGACACCATTTGCCTTATCTATGACCTCCTGTATTTTCAGCTCTGCTGCCATACCAAAAGGGAAACTGAACAAGCAATTGCTTGTGCCTAAAGATTTGAAGGATCCAGACAACATGGAGCATGTAGAGAATGTGGAGGAGGGTGAGGCAAAGCAAAAGGATGGATACACTATGGTCAATGAGGAACAACGGGCATGTTACGTATAAGGAGGTACACATTATGCCACAACTAGCAATGTTCAAGCGCATGTGGTGGATGCCAATGTCAATACCAATGCAATGCCTTCTATGCCTTTTGATATGAGACAAGTGATGATGATGATGAGAGGCATGGTGGAATCAATGATGAAGCCAATGATTGAAGAGATGAAGGGTCTCCGCAATGACATCAAAAGTGAGGTCAAGGGTAGTCTTGAGCAAGCAAGACAACAAACTCATGGGGAATGGATACATGACGTTGGTGGTCCCTCTCATCGCCCCAATTTTGTGGATGCTTCAAGATCAAGAAAAGGTATTGTGTTTGGGGACCTGGATGGTATAATGCGGATAGACAAAGAGAAGACCAACCCAAGCATGCACTCTTCTTTTGGGGTAATGCATAACACTATGTATGCTTCTACACCAAAGTGATGCAAAAGGGAAAGCACATGTGGGGCAATCTTCTCGGATGCATGCACATACCACAAGTCACGGCCATGATTACCATACATTTGGATCAAGATATGTGGAGCATGAAGACCGCTTTGAACGGATGATGAGATGCATGGGGATCACATGGTTTGTAGAGATCGATACTCATTCATGGATCGAGGTACTCATGTGGATAGACATGCTCATGAAGATCATGATGAGTTCAAAGGCATTAAGGATAAGATCTTGTTTGCCAAGTTCAATGGCAAGGCCACTTCTAATGAAGAGTTTGAAGAGTGGGTCAACAAAATGGATCTCTATTTTGAGATGAACCCACGGAGTGAGAGGGCCAAGGTCTATTATGCCACTTTGCATTTGGAAGGATATGCTCATGCATGGTGGAGGCATCTACAATCTCAACACTATGAGATAACAACATGGGATGCTTTCAAGGATGATATGAGAGGTGTATTCACTTCCAAGTTGCATAGGGACAAGTTGGTTTGTGAGTGGGATAACTTGGAACAACGAGGATCAAGTGTTAAGGACTACACTCACAAATTCCTTAAGCTCATTCTTCATGTCAATGGCTTCGGAGAAGATTTCAAGGCGGTAAAGTACATCAAGGGGTTGTGGAGCAACATTGGAGCCGATGTCAAAGCTCAAAGGCCACGCACACTCAAAGAAGCTATCATGTTAGCCGAGATCTATGAGGAGAAGTACACTCATTCTTGGGCAAGTCGTAGCTATGGGCAGCCAGATTTTGGCTCAAACTCTTCTACAAAGCAACCTCGGGATGCCAACACTACTTCAAATGTGCCCGTTTCCTACCGTGTATGGTGGTAGTGGTGGCAAGACAAATTACAGGTTTGGCAATGCTTCAAATAGGCCTTCTTTTGGAGACGGGAAACCTCCTAGTGGTGTGAACAAAAGAAAATTTATGAGGGAGGACCATTTGAACGAGATGAGAAGCAAAAACTTATACTTCAAATGTGGAGAAAAGTGGAGTAAGGAGCATGCCAAGTCTTGCAAGGCATGCAATGTCACCATTAACATGATCTAATGGCAATGACAAGCTTTGTTATGATGATGGATTTCCTAGTCCTATGGGTACTTTGGGTGATACTTGCATTGAGCCAACACTTTGCTCATTGTCTCATGATTCATATGCCAGTTGCAAAGGAGCACGTACCTTAAGGGTGAAGGCATACATCAATGGGAGAGTTGCTCATGTTTTGGTGGATAGTGGAAGTACACATAGCGTTGTCAATGCAAAATCCGTATGCAGTCTAAATTGTAGCCCATGTGTTTGGCAAATTTGCATGAGCTTCAAGTGGCTGATGGGGCAAAATTGGATTGCAATATGGTATGCCATGATGTGGAGTTGGTGTTTGCACATGACTATGCTTGCAAGGCTGATTTACTAATGCTTGACTTGGTCCGATTGACATCATTTTGGGATGTGATTGGCTTTCTACACTTGGTTCCATTACCATGAATCAGTGTGGTTACATGGAATTTATGCATGAAGGCAGTAGTGTTACATTGTGGGGTAATCACACGCCAAAGTTGAGCCTCATAAATGGCACTCAACTCAAAAGAGAGCTCAAGAAGTCGGGCATGATCTATGTAATACAACTTTGCAAAGAAGAGGACAATGATGGTAAAAACCAAGTCTCACATGATGGTATGGCAAGATTGTTGGAAGAGTATAAGGATGTTTTCCAAATGCCCAAGTGCTTGCCACCAAAGAGGGATATTGATCATGGCATAGAGCTTGAGCCTAATTCAAGGCCTATCAACAAGCCGCCATATAGATTGTCAAAGGTGGAGAAAGATGAGGTGGCCAAGCAAGTCTAAGAACTCATGGACATGGGATGGGTAGAACTAAGTCAATCACCGTTTGCATCACCGGTTTTGTTGGTCAAGAAGAAGGATGGCACTTTTCGAATGTGTATTGATTATAGAGATTTGAACAAGATCTCCATCAAGAATAGGTATCTGATCCCATGGATTGATGACCTATTGGATGAGTTGAAAGGTGCCAATTTTTTCACAAAGATTGACTTGAGGTCCGGCTACCATCAAATAAGGATGAAGAGAGGTGATGAGTTTAAGACGGCATTCCAGACGGAGAGAGGCTTGTATCATTATATGGTGATGCCGTTTGAACTCCGCCAAATGCAACCATTCATCCCATGCATATTGTGTCTCATAGCAATAATGCCTCAAGTAAGTCTCAAGCCACTTAGTCACCCTTTTGGTTTGACCATCGGTTTCCGGGTGCCAATAGGCCATACTTGGAGTCAATTGGGTGCCCATGCTCTCAAACAATGTACGCCAAAATGTGCCCATGAACTTGAAATCTCGGTCACTCACAATTTGTTGTGGCATACCATGTATGCAAAACACATTCTCCATGAATTGATGTGCAACCATAGATGCGGAAAACTTCACTTTTGTTGGCACAAAATGAGTAGCTTTTGTTACCACTACATAAATGCTGTCCCACCCCTTCTTAGTGATAGGAAGGCCGGTAATGAAATCCATAGCAATGTGTGTCCATTTGCCTTCCGGAATAGGTAAGGGCTGTAGTAAACCACCGGGTTTTTGTGTGGGGTCTTTGTTGAGTTGACATGGCATACATTTGGAGACAAACTCCTTCACATCCCTCCAAAGGCCTTTCCAATGAAAGCTCTTTCTAATGGAATCATAGGTTTTAAACAAACCCAAATGTCCCACCATGGGAGAAGAATGCATCTCAATCATCACTTTTTGCTTGAAAGCCGAATATGGCACAAGATACACCTTCTCCTTGTAGTAAAGGGGTCCATTTTGCAATTGAAAATGCGGCAAATCATCGCATGTACCATGCTGTAATTTCTGCATTATATTTGCGGCCTCTTCGTCTAACATGTACTCCTCTTGGATATCATCAATCCAATTCTTGTGAACCTCCGTGATGGTAAATAATGTGCATGCCCACATTCTAGAGAGTGAATCTGCCACCACATTATCCTTCCCCTTCGTATAAGTGATCTCAAAATCATAGTTTTGAAGGATTGCACACCACCTTTGCTTAGGAGAGAGATTTGGTTGAGATAGGAAGTATTTGAGAACCCTATGGTCACTCCTCACATAGAACTTACTACCATAGAGATAGTGATGCCACTTCTTGATTACATGTAAGATAGCAATCATCTCTTGATCATAGACATGCATCTCCTTCTCTTTGTCATCAAGCTTACGGCTCTCAAAAGCAATCATCCCATGATCTTGGTAAAACACGGCACCAATTCCTCTTCCACATGCATCAGCCCTAATGGTGAAAGGCTTTGTAAAATCCGAGCATACCAAAATTGGAGCAAAAGTAAGCATCCTCTTCAACTCTTCAAAACTCTTATGGGTTGTAGCGTCCCAAAAGAATGCTTCCTTCTTCAACTTATCCATCAATGGAGCCGATATGTGAGCATATTTCTCTATGAACCTCCGGTAGAATGAAGATAAGCCCAAAAACCCTCTCAATTGAGTAGTGTTTGTAGGTGTAGGCCAATTCTTCACACTCTACCTTCTTTGGGTCCACTCTAATTCCATCTTTGCCCACAATGTGACCAAGGTACTCTACTTCATTTGCCATGAACATACACTTGCTCTCCTTTGCATACAATTGGTTGGTCCTAAGTGCATCCAACACTTTGCGTACATGAACCAAATGCTCCTCTTCACTTTTTCTATACACCAAGATGTCATGGAAAAATACCAAAACAAACTTGAAGAGAAACGGTTGGAGCACTTTGTTCATTAAGGCTTGAAAAGTGGCCGGTGCATTGCATAGCATTTGCCTACAATAGTACATACCATGTGAGTATTGGAATGTCGCCTTTTGAGGCTATGTATGGTTACAAGGTGCATGTGCCAATTGTAGCATTCAAGAATGATGATGTGAATCCCAATGCAAAGGATGAGGTGGAAAGAATGCAAGTTCTTTTGCAAACATGCAAGGAGAACATCAAGAAGTCTCAAGAGAAGATGAAGCACTTTGAAGATGCACATCGGAGACCCTTGGAGTTCAAAGAAGGGGATTATGTCTTTTTGAGGATTCCCAAGACCCGGTATGGTTCTCTCAAGGGAAACACAAACATGAAGCTTGCACATCGCTTTTATGGGCCTTATAAGGTGATAAGGAGAGTTGGAGAAGTGGTCCATCAATTGCTACTTCCAACCACAACAAAGATTCATGATGTCTTCCATGTGTCACACTTGAAGGCATATGTTGGTCCGGAGGTGCAAGTGTTGGATGAACTCCCTCCCATGAGTGAAGATGGATTGGTGGAGTACATTCCGGAGAAGGTGTTGGGCATGAGAGAAAGGGTACTTCACAACCGAACCTTGTGCGAATACCTAATCAAGTGGAAGGGATTACCTCAAGATGAAGCTACTTGGCAGCCTACAACTATACTACAAGGGTTTGAGCATTTATTGGAAGCATCTAAAGGAGTACATTGAGGCTTACAAAACAGTGAATTGGATTGCTCAAATTTTTTGTAATTTACTGTTATGTGGCCTATTTGATGCTCAAGAGATGTGGATATCATGCAGGTAACACATGGTGGGGAGCATGTGATACCTATGGGCATACTTGGATAAGGTTCCAAAGAGCATTTGTTGGATGTGGGATGATCTTATTGCTCATGCAAGCTCTCTTGGACAGATTTTATAGATTGATGGCCTTCATTGATGCCTCACTCATGTAGAGATATTTTGGTTCTTCGACATGATACATGTGTCGAGGACGAAACATACTTGGGTGGGGATGGTTTTTAATGAAATAAGGGGGCCATGGCCTTGTGGGTTGATGGTCATGGGCCAAATATTGTTTGTATATTGTACATGGGCCATGGGCCAAGGACAATAAGATGTAAAAGTGAATGTGGCTTTGGCTTGGGCATGGGCACATATTAATGTAGTGTGAACCCAATGTCTACTATATAAGCCAATATGCCATTCACTAATCATTCTATAATCATGATACTTTTTCACTAATATAATTACAAGCTTCCATAGCTTTTCTTGGTGCAATCCACCCTTGCCGTGCTTCAAGTAAACAAGCACACATCTATTCTCCCTCCTTGCCTCTTGCAAATACCTGCATTTAACCCTTTGCTTCCCTTCTTCGTCTCTCACACCAAAAGCCCAATCAAAGATAAACTTCCACTCATGCTGCCTAAAGTTTCTTTTCTCTCCTGCCTTAACCTTCTGCTTCTCAGGCTCTATAGAAGATACATCTTCTTCAGCTCTATTAATGGCATCATGCAAAGTATGGGCTAAAGTTTCAGATGCAAGTTCATTACGTTCACGTTGGAAAGGAGACATGCCAAAAGCAGCTAAAAGTGTTTTCTGTTTTTTATCCTTCCTTGGTCGACCAATATTGGATCTGCTCCTTGCCTCCTCCATGAATATATTCCTAAAGCAAAAATAATAATATTTATTGATTTATATTTGTAAATTATCAATTATTTTTTATATAAACTTAAAATTTTTATACAACATAATGACACTTAATATAAATAATAATACCATATAAGTTAAAATACCCAAACAATTTTCGGTAAAATATTACATTAGAACCAAAAAATAAATAAAAACCAGACATGACTTAATCTACAACCACAACATAATAATGATTAAAAACCTAAAAAATAATCAATTTTAATTTTCAAACTTATTAACATAACACACCAAAGAAGTAAAAAAAACTATGAAAAAGACCTGGCTTGACGCTCGCTGCTGAGTCCTGGTCGGCCGGCTCGATTTGATGGCTGGAGCCTGGCCGGAGGATTTATGACAGACGACAACAGATGTGACGGCCGAGTCTTGACTGATAGACGACAGGAGGATGACAGTCAACGTGTTGTGGACGACAGACTGATGGTGGGATGACAACAGGACAACGGTCGAGACTAGTGGACGGACAACGCAGACTGGACAGTAGAGAGGCTGGAGCGCTCAACAAGAACCGAAGTTGTTGGGGAACGATAGCCGACTGACGGGACCATGGACGACGACTTGTTGGAACGGAGCGCTCAACGAGAAGTTAGAAGGCTTGGACCTTGGAAACTCGTGAGGTGTCACAGGTTTTTGTTTGTTTTTGGAGACGGGGTCAGAACCGAGCAAGCTTATTCTGGGACTCGAACAGAAAAACGCTTTTGTCTTTAGTTTCAGTAAGACGACTTTTTGTCTTTAGTTTCAGTAAGACCACTGATGGAGCCCTCAACGGCTCAGCCTTGACAATGGAGGTTGGGGCCCTTGCTGGACGACGGATGATGATGGGTGACGAGTAGTGAAAGCCTTAGGCCCGTTACACATACCCCACCGCCCATGTATGGGCGGGGGAGATTGCCTGCCCATGAATTATGGGCGGTGGATAACCCCACCACATCAGCATGGGCAGGTAGGGGTATGGCGATGTGTAATGGGCCTTAGAGTCTCTACTAGTGAAGTCTTCACGTTGGTGGGCTGGTGGCCATCACCAGCGAAGCTCAATGAAGCTTGAGCCTTGGACAATCACTCACTATAGTGCCTAGTTGATGGAGACCTCAAGGCTCAGAGTAGGACTCATGGAGAGCTTAGAGTTGAGACTAGAGATTGGACACTGGAGGGAAATTTTCATTGAAATTTGGAGATTTGAAAATTAATTTGTGGAGCCTAATCTACTTTACCTCTGAAATAATTCTCTCTTAAATGAATGTTAGAGGAGAGGTTCAGGGTTAGAATATTGAATAGTTAAAGAGATGCTAGTAAACACCACCTAGAGAGAATCTTGTCATAATTGTAACCACCCAAACCATCACCTTTCTCTTTCAAAATTCACATTAAACTTTCAATATCTATAGATCATAAATAAAAAAACTTTACATATCATTTCTAAAGGTTTGAATACCCTTTAATATTTATATCTTATCTATAATTTTTTCTCTTATCTATAGTTTCTTAGATTGGTTATATATAGTTATATATTAAGATTAATCAAATTTAAATTTAAAACCTATGTTTTGAGTATGGACTTCTTTTGGAAATGAGAGAATCAATAGGTACTTCATCTCTTGACACCCAAAAGTATGAATGATGCCCAATGAAGCATTCAAATTTCAGCACTGGGTGGATGGGAAACAAAGTTCTACTCCATCATGGGAAGGACAGTGATACTTTCCTTCCCATGATAATTGTCGTCGTCCAACAATTTTCCAACTTTAGTTACCACACGTAGGTGGCTCATGCGTTGCTCTGTGACATGAAGTTTTTGCTTGTATTCATATGTGCATACATATGTATGTGTGTATGCAAGTGTGCGACTACATGCGTATGTGTATATGCATCTATACATGTGTATGTGCATACAAGCATGTGAAAGTGAGTGTGTGTGCATGTGTGTGTGTGTGTGTGTGTGTGTGTGTATGCCTCTGTGTATTTGTGTGCATGTGCACATGTGTGCGTGTGTGTGCATGTGTCTATGTGCGATTCTCTCATATAGATGCATATTTGTGTGTCGCTCTCTCACATGGATTCTCACTATATATCTATCATGCACGTGCCCACACACACACACACAACCCTCTCTCACATATATACACGTGCACATGCACTCTCTCTCTTCTCACACCCGTCTTGCATGCATACTCTTAGACACATAGAAACTCAGACACACACACACACACATGTACGCATGCACACACACACACACCACACACTCTACGTACACGTACCTATGTGTGTGAGTGTGTTTATATATAACAATATTAATATAATATTATTATATATTTACCATATGCATATTGATTTATATATCATTAATATATATATATATATACTACATATTTCTATTTATAATTATACCATATTATTACGTATGTTTAGATATTAAATTATATTATTTATATATATTTATACTTATGTATTATATATATAACATTATATTAGTAGTATATATATATATATATATATATATATATATATGTATATATGTATTTAATATTCTTACTTATTATATGTTTATATATTGTTATGATATATATTTGTGCTCTATACATATTTTATTATCTATATTTATATATTATATTATATATTTTTCTCTCTCAACATACCCCTACACATCTCTCTCTCTCTCCATGTATTCTTCTCTCTTCCCACGTATTCCTCTCTCTCCCCACGTCTCTCTCTCTCTCTCTCTCTCTCTCTCTCTCTCTCCCATTCCCCAATACATGGCCTCTACTTTACTCTCACCCCCCCCCTCTCTCTCTCTCTCTCCCCTTCGCCCCAACGCATGGCTCATCTCCTCCCCCATAACACCCCCATCTCTCCCAACATTTGACCCTCTTCCAACCACCACGTGTTTCCTTTCCTCCCAAAAAATTACACATAATAGATAGCACATAGATAGATATATTACACTTGCATACACACACAAACACATATATAACATATATATGTGTATTTATAAATCTATAAATAAAAAAAACATATATACACATGTATGCACACACATACATATATTTAAGTTAATTTAATTTAATTTCTATTTAGATTTTATTAAAATCTACCTTTATTCTCTCTGTCTCTCATTCTCTGATCTCTCTTCCATAGGCCTACCCCCATCTCACTCTCACTCACTCACTCACTCTCTCTCTCTCTCTCTCTCTCTCTCTCTCACACACACACACACACTCTCTCTCTCTCTCTCTCTCAACCACACACACACACGCACTCTCTCTCTCTCTCTCTCTCTCTCTCTCCCCTTCGCCCCAACACATGGCTCATCTCCTCCCCCATAACACCCCCTTCTCTCCCAACATTTGACCCTCTTCCAACCACCACGTGTGTCCTTTCCTCCCAAAAAATTACACATAATAGATAGCACATAGATAGATATATTACACTTGCATACACACACAAACACATATATAACATATATATGTGTATTTATAAATATATAAATAAAAAAACATATATACACATGTATGCACACACATACATATATTTAAGTTAATTTAATTTCATTTCTATTTAGATTTTATTAAAATCTACTTTTATTCTCTCTGTCTCTCATTCTCTGATCTCTCTTCCATAGGCCTACCCCCATCTCACTCTCACTCACTCACTCTCTCTCTCTCTCTCTCTCTCTCTCTCTCTCTCTCACACACACACACACACACACACACACACATGTACACACTTGCACATGTAGTAATGCAAACACACACACTCTCTCACCACACATAGAAACTCTCTCTCTCTCTCTCTCTCTCTCTCTCTCTCTCTCTCACACACACACACACACATGATATTATGTTTAATTATATTTACACATGTACTTATACATACATATGTATAAGTATATGTATGTATAAGTATATTTACACATATACTTATACATACATATGTATGTGTACTTATAAATATAAATAAGTTTATATATATACACATATAATTTTAATTAATTAAATTTTAATTTAGATTAAATTTAATGGGTGGGGATGCATGGTGAGGTACGCTCACTCTTTAAAAAATGCATCTTACATATAATGTTTCTCTCTCTCTCTCTCTCTCTCTCTCTCTCTCTCTCTCTCTCTCTCTCTCTCTCTCTCTCTCTCTCTCAAAAACACACACACATGCACATGCACATGCATTCTCTTCCCCTTCCCCCCCCCTCTCTCTCTCTCTCTCTCTCTCACACACACACACACACACACACATTCTGATTTGTTCTTACCTTAACCAAATTAGGTTTTTTTGAGTTGAACACCTAAGTATTTGGAATTTTACTACTTTACTGAATATATTGAGTTTTTGGTTCACTACATATATCCATTTGATGTTGTGAGATGTGGGTCATTTGAAAACGCATAGGATACATTTGATGCACTTCACACACACACACACACACACACACACACACACACACACACACACATAAATGCTAATGTGCTTGTCCACATTTACACACACATTCCTAGTAATTCTTATCTTAACCACCTTAGGGGCTTAAGAGGTAAACACCTTATTATTTGCCCTATTTTGGCGGTACCCATGTTACGGGCATTACCACTCTGGGTATTGCCTAGCAAGTTTTGATGGCGGAGCTCTGCACGAATATCACCAAAGCATCCTCCTTGAATGCGAACGGTGGTATTAGCTAGCTTCCTTGGCTCCACGCAACGGGTATACAATGGCCTTGCATGTGAGTTCACATACTCACTTAGCTTGGTGTGGATTACTGGTTTTTCTAGACATGTCGATGGTGTAAGCTTCTACTGGGAGTTCCTCTTCTTAGGTAACTTGGTGCTTTGGGTTTTGCTTTTGTTACTACTATGGTAGTCTCTACACTCTTTGGGATAGTGATATTTCTTAATCCCATACTATGGAATTGGTTTTGACTGTAACTCTGTTATAGCATCTGCATGTTGTTGATACTTGAGTCATTTTGTAGTCTCTACACTCTTTGGGATAGTGATCTTTTTGAATCCCATAGGATGGAATTTGTTTTGACCGTAACTTTGTTATGGCATCTATATGATGTAGATACTTGTGTCATATTAACTCGGAGACGATGAGGAAATTGAATATTTATTCTAAAAAACTTGCATGCATAAACTCTATTTATCTCTTTAAATTTTGCAATTATCTGACCCGAAAATTCGCACATGTATTTCATTTTCGCCTCTAGAAATGCTTATGAATATTTGTTGACTAATTATTTTGATGTTGTGCTATCTGAATATGGATTAGTAGGACTCTGATTTCGAATAACCCACAACATTGTAGATTATGGGGGTTATATTACACTATGTGTTGCACAACGATTAATGAGATTTTAGGGACTTTTGCTTCTTCTTTTTTTGAATGTTAGCCTAGAAAAATGATGTGGCTATTAGAACACTTGTTTTGTATTGTGTTAATCATTTGCAAATCTGGCATGTAGTCTTGAATTACGCTTAGGCTTGACCTCTAATCTGGCCATTACAGTTTAAAAAAAATATTGCTAAACTTTGCATTTTGAGGGCTTTTTGGATTTATAGACTCTTGCGGGGCTATTGGCAATGATCACTGTATATATGGCTTACTCCTGGATTAATAGAATAAATCACTTATAAATCTTACACTGTAGTGATAGTTTGACACATGGGTATAGTCGCTTAGGGTGGCAACATGGCTGAATTCTGACCAAGCACTCTGAATTATTTTGTATTTTTAGAATACATTCCTTATCGGTGGGATATACATCTTGCTTTCTGTAAATGGATGATTGGTTATTATGTTTGTTGGGGTCTACTTTGTGGTGTATTTCCCTTTTTCTACCATTTGAGCTCGGAGAATGCTTATGGTTCATTTCCCTTTTTCTAAATTTTTGACTAAGTATTTGGGCTTTGCATTCTAAGGCCACATATAGTAACTCACTTATCTCTTACTTCTGTGGTTGATGGTAGCTGGCTATATATGTTGACATGTGGATGCCTAGCAATAGAATAGAGGACTAGTTTGATTAGTATGGGCATGGACACATAAGGCCTATTTGACTATCCACTATGTGGATTACTATGTATTACATTTCTTGTGGTTGATTACATGATAAGTTCACGGGTTATCTAGTATCTGAAATTTGGGAATTGACTCTTGTTGACTACAAAGAGACTAATGAACCCAAACATTGGGATCTTTGAGTTACATCTATAACATGTGGTAGGTCTTATGACACCTATAATACACACATGGGATAACTATTTGTTTTTATGTGTTGGATGGATGTAGGTAATAGGTTCCCTAACTGGTGACGTGATCATTGTATACAATACCTTTGTTATGTAATCATGTTTAACACTTCATTTATCAAGACTATCTGGGTTCTCAAATTTTTGTTCGACTGTAGATATGTTATTAGTATAAATCCAAAACACACACACACACACACACACACACACACACACACACACATGCAACTATTTTTGGTTATGTTTTTAATCATTTTTGGAGAAGGTAATAATTGTACACTTGAGTAGGGGTGGTACATTACATGTATATATAACATGGACTTAGGATTTGTGGCTTACTATGTGTGTGCTCAGTGAGAGCGAGGAGAATCTCTAAAGCTATAAAAAAATTTAGGAACCAACAAAGTGTTGGCTTTTGAGGTGATACTGGGTATTGAGACTGTCGCTTGGATCTTTTTTGCTTCAAAAAGACAATGAGGTCCTTCAAACCCAAAAAGGTGGGTTCTCTTTGTAAAAGCCTTGGGATTTTAGCAGCTTGATAGGGATCCAACATGGCTTGGGGTGTTGAGCTTGACATCTCAATAGAAGAGAAGTTGACTCCTTGTTGAAGTTGAGATTAAGGTTGGTATCCAATCGGGTATGCTGCATGAGATCTTCTCTCATAGTTGGGCTTTTGATGAAATGGTGGCTTCCAAGTCTTTACATGGGCATTTAGGTCTTTGCATGGGTATGTACTTTCCTTGGCTCTAGCCAGCAGGCTACTCCTACCCATTCCTTCTTGGTGACCTCCATGAAGGGGTGCTAAGGTTGAGGTTTAGGGGGGTGGTTTTCATCTTCACCCGGTGAGGTTTTAGATCTCCATAATGGTTTGAGGAGGTGGCCGATGTGGCGAGGCAAGATTGTTGTGTAGTGTTAGAGGTTAGCTAAGATGGTGTCCTGTAAGTGGAGTAGAATGAGGCTTGCGATGTTGATAGGTTCGGGGTCCCTCATCCACTAAGGGTATAGTAACCACACCGAGGATGATGCTCTCTCTTATTATACATTCTCTCTCTCATTGTACATTTGGGGTCACATAAAACTTGTATGATGATGCACATGTTTAGATCCAACAAGATACTCCACTTCAAAACAATTGACAATCATGGATTGGGAATCGCAGATGGTGTGAGGGGTTTTTTACCATACTAATGGTTGCTGGATGGTGTGAGGGGTGGGTGGCCTAATGAGGTCCACGTCCCCCATGATAAAACATTGTGGCTAGCTCCAATTTCCACCAAGGCTGGCTAAGCCGCTAGATGGTCTTCTTGTGGGGGAACTCCAGCTTAAGGTGATAAAGATTTGTAGGTTCTTCTGTTTTATAGATCGGTTGCATGTATAGAGATCTATATGCTTGGGGTTCTAGGGCCTCTTTGGGTCTTCTTTTTTTGGGTGAATGATCACTTATGTTGTATAGAGATCTCTATGCTTGGGGTTCTACTGCCTCTTTGGGTCTTCTTTTGCCGGGCAATCACTTCAAAGTGTGCCCTCCATTTTTTGTTGTTAGGCCATCATTTCTCCTCTTTTTTCTTATGGATTTGGACGAGAAGGTCATGGGTGAGAGGTCCATAGTAGCACTTCAAGTTGCTACCATTGAAGTATCCTTCCATCTCAACCCCATCCAGGGTCTCTAGCTTACTGCACCTTGAGGATAAATTTTTGTAACTCGATGTAGGGATACATAAGCACCATGTCTTCTAACTCCATGCACTTGTCCTTGAGTTAGTCATTAAACCACTTCTTGCATCATTGTTTTCCCACCATCAACGGATCACAATCTTTACTCAATGAGTTACTCTAAGATAACTACCCTCAGGGAGGGGTTATGTTGGGACACCTTTTGGAGGCTTATTTCCATTGGGCATGACTATGTTAATCCCCAATACAAGCTGAAAAGGTGTACTATTGATAGCCACCTTGTATGTCATGTGGAAGGCCCATCATAGAGTAGAGTACAACTTGTGCTTCTCGAGGCCTCTATTGTATTGGTGAGAATAGTGCACAACGGCTTGTTTGTGAGCTTATGGGTATTAAGGTGTCAAATTTCTATGCACCAAAAGGAACTCTTTAAGCAAGAACTCCACCATTTCATTTATAAAATGTGTACCATGATCGCTCTCACTATTTTTGGATGGAAACTGAAAAAGGGTAATTACAATCTCATAGATAAAAGTCTTGGCAATAGAGTAGACTCAAGGGAGGAAAACAACCCACGTTGCCAAGTAATGTTCTTTCCAGCACCACTATCAAAATACCTGCTAGCAATGTGCCTGAAAAAGTAATGTGTTTGTCAGCACCACTATCAAAATACCTGACATGCTGATCTGTCAACCAATATGCATACATCATGGATAAAAGGCTCATAGCTATAGTGTACAATGAATGCCCAAGCATCCCATGCATGGTTCACTGACTCCTTCTTTTAAGCACTTGGTGTTGATGCATTAGCCACAACCATGCTTGACTCTTTCTGCTTCTCCTTCTCCAGCGTTTTAGTTACATTTGCCTTTCTTCTTGGTCTTATCAGTCTAGTCATCTTGGCATCCTTGCCAGAAGATTGGGCTGATCTGCCTTTGTCTTGTAGTCACCCTAAGAGAAGGCTTTACCTTTACTTTTTTGACTAGTAGCAAATGCTTGATCTTCCACATTTATACTAGTTCGGTTTTGCCAAGATTGCTCTTCTTGCAAGAGTGTTGTAACCAACTCATCAAATGTAAGGGACTTGGGGTTACTCTTTATCATAAGCCAAAATGTTCATACAAAATCATGGTATGAATCCGATAAAGCTGTGAGAACAATAGACACCAACAAATAAACTGCTTGGTTAGGCCTCATCAATACATGCAATCTTTGATCCTTATCAGAAACTCATCCATCAAGTCTTCCTTATTCATAGGCTTGGAATCTGTGCTTGGGAAAGTAGGCCATACGTGCCACCACACATGTCTCATCATGCACTTGGTAAAGTGCAGCAAGAACATCCCAAGCCTACTTGGCAATTTTACATGAGAGAATATGAGGAACAATGCTCCTTTTTACAAAAAGTGCCACCAATGCATGTTCCTATGGATTCTTGACATTCCCACCTAGCTTTTGTTTTTCATTGTGAGAGGTGCCGAGGTGGGATGCCACAATTACGTCTAAACTAGTAGCAACATTTGAAGTACTAGCACTATCTTACATTAGTGAGACATGGGGTGCCTCAATGCCAATAAAAACATTGCAAAGCCCTTTGGCTCAACTAATACATGACACATAATATAGGACCACAATAGGTAGTTGGTCTCATCCAAGATTGGCATGTCATCTTAGGTGGAGAGAGTATACCCTATAGTGTGATGTGTTAACAAAGCTAACATGATTTTTACAACTCTCGAGCCTTTTGGGTGTGCTTTGAGGCCCATTCACATGCTATAAGGTTTCTAAAAACATTCCGAGGGAGTGTCAGTTTGAACTATTTTTGTCAGATTTAGATTTTCTACAGTACAACATCATTAATTTGATGTGCAGACATTGTGTGCATATGTTACGGGGTCATCATCGACATTGCATATTTCAGCTCATGTGATCAATAGCTTTATCAGCATTATCATGTATCATTGGCATCAACTTTTTCATCCTTGCCAGTAGCATTTCTACACTCTACACTTCCCTATTTTTTTTATACAATTTGTAGGTCTCCTCGTTATCTCATTGATATGTTGGTAGCCATCTTGGTTGCATTATTAGTACTTGCAGGCACCATTAATACTTGTCATCTCATTGATATGTTGGTAGCCATCTTAGTTGCATTAATAGTACTTGTAGATATTAATTGTGCCTGCAAGTACTATTAATGCAACTAAGATGGCTACCAACATATCAATGAGATGATGAGGAGACCTACAAATTGTATGAAAAATAGGGAAGTGTAGAGTGTAGAAATGCTACTGGCAAGGATGAAAAAGTTGATGCCAATGATACATGATAATGTTGATGAAGCTATTGATCACATGAGCTGAAATATGCAATGTCGATGATGACCCCGTAACATATGCACACAATGTCTGCACATCAAATTAATGATGTTGTACTATAGAAAATCTAAATCTGACAACAATAGTTCAAATTGACACTCCCTCAGAATGTTTTCAAAAACCTTTAGCATGTGAATGGGCCTCGAAGCACACCCAAAAGGCCCGAGAGTTGTAAAAATCATGTTAGCTTTGTTAACACATCACACTATAGGGTATACTCTCTCCACCTAAGATGACATGCCAATCTAAGATAATAATAATAATAGCTTGATAAAGTGTGATGTGATAACAAATGGCGGAGGCGAGAGCCAAGAGAACTTTCTCTAATACCAAATATTAGAATGGAGACAAAGGTAGCAACACACAGTGCACAAATGCAAAAAGTAAGGCCTAGTCCATTATTAGCCTACATCCACACATCATTACCATATAAATGGCTATTAAATATCTC
Organism: Cibotium barometz; assembly: GCF_041138505.1. Lineage (NCBI taxonomy): Eukaryota > Viridiplantae > Streptophyta > Polypodiopsida > Cyatheales > Cibotiaceae > Cibotium > Cibotium barometz. The sequence continues at coordinate 8,515,469 of NC_141065.1, read as the reverse complement.
TTAATAGTTACTAATTTATACTAATCTATTACTTATTAAAATTTATGAGTGATAAGGAGAGAAAAAAACACAGACTAAAAAATTACACTTAAAATTGAGCTTGTGAATGTGTTAGTGATGACTAGATGCGTTAGTGATGACTAGATGTAAAATCATGTCGTAATCAATTTCTCTACTCAAATCACTAATTTAACACACATTTGAGAAATTAAGAATTGATTAAGCATTTTTTGAGATTTAAGCTTAAGTTCATTAGCTTCAAAGAGAAGAGGATGGCCAACGTGAGTGTGTATCATGTATGTATGTAGAAATTACTCACGTTATCATGTATGTAGAAATTTAGGATGTATGTATAATGGGGCTTAAATTCGTGCTCTTTGTCAACACTACTTTAACTTTGTGAACCACTTAGCATGGTAATAATTTTTTCTTGGCACTTTCTTGAGTCATCTTTAATCAATGCTAGAATGAGGACCGTTGTTTTGGGAACAATAAATATATATATTATAAATATTAACAGTCTTTTACAAAAATTCTATCTTGATAGCCCAGAAGGTAACAACCTAACACACCAAAATTACATCAGACTTAATCCCACTTCCTATTCAACAAGTCACATACTAGTTCCCACATTTCATCCTCCCATAAAAAAGGATGAATTTTCCCAAGAAAAGTGATATCCTAGCTGCATACAAGCAATAAGCAGTGCATAAGAAGTAAAACCCTTGGGGACTGCTGTTGTGCCCAAGAATTCCACCCACCTCAAGGTAGTCTGTTTCAAGTCCCTCAACTCCTGACAATTCTCATCTCTAATTTGTCCTTGTATCTCTCTATTCCCTCTTTCCTTGATCAACCTAAATAAGTATTTGGTAGGTTTTCTCCTATTGTTTTAAATTCTCTAGCTCTCCCCTTTTTCTCTCTCATTGGCTAATTTAGTGTCTTCCTCGTTTAGATGAGTTTGACACTTGACATATTGATCCATTTCTATCCTAGATAAGCCATTAAGTTGTCTCTTTTTCTGTAAACTGTCCAGGAGGTTTCCCTAGTATTCCCTCTCCCGTCTCTTCTAATGAGCCCTTAGTTTCCCAACTCTTCTGATGATGCCTTGCATTTCATTGTTGGCAAACTTTCTCCAGGAGACTCCTTCCCCTCCCTTACTCTTGAGCCTTAATAGCATCCTTAATAAGAAGTCTGAATAAGTCATCTTGTAGTAGACCCTTTCATTTCTTTTGCAAGAAATGATAAAAAGCCCTCATAAATTCTTCAAGAAATGAGAAATTGTATGCAAAATAGCTTCAAGAAAGCCTCTCATAAGCTAATAGAATCTCCCTTTTATAATAAAACTAGGAAGCCCCATGCCTATGCTTGAGTTTATGCACAATATTCTTAATGAATCTAGCAAAAGCCCCTTCCTAATTGTTAGAATGGCAACTTGATAACCATAAAGATTAGTAGAAGTCAAGTTTGTAAGGTCATTATGAAGAGGTAAACGTAAATAAACTAGCATCTATGATTAACACGAGTGAGGATAAGAAGAGAGAGAAAACCGCTCAATGTCGACTTTATTGATATAGAGAGATCAATCGACACGGAGAGACGTGAACCCAGGTGGGTCCAAGTCTATCTCCTATGAAAGTCTTATCATAAGCCTTATCATTATCATCAATAGCGTTCCAACTCCAGCCAGCACCTGCAACAACACCTGTAGCACCGAGAGAGTCGCATGCTCCTTTTGTAGTGCCACACTACGCAACCAGCTTTGGACTCTCCTTTGCACTACCCACATACCATCTCCATTGGCTTCCATGCAAAGGTGATGGGGTTGCCACGTTAACAGCAAATAAGGTGACATTAAAAATCCAACTTTCAAGATTTGCACCTTAATCATTGAGGGTAGGCTCACATGCCTTTGATAACAATGATGTTTGGTACCTTAAAATCACCATATGCTTGCTCAATTGCTGTAAAAGTGATGCGCGATCTTCATAATGCCAGGCTCTTGTGAATCAACTAATGTGAAGAAGATAATTAAGAAAAAGGTGAACAAGCAAAAATATAAACCTTTTTATTATGATGTTGCTGAGATATGAGTGTCTCTGAGTTTTTATCATACAATATGCATTCGTATGGGGATGGGGGCTTTTACGCCTTGATTCAATCTTTGAATTTTTGTTTTTTAGACACTACTCTTGTGCTTCAAAGCCCTTCATGATCATGGCCACACTTCAAACTGATAAATTCACACTTCAAACTGATAAATTCAATGGCACGAGGTTTTATGCATGGTAGGTTCAGATAAAATTCACCTTAATGAAAAAGGGCTTATGGCCAATTGCAAATGGTAAAGAAAAGAAACCTTCTAGTAGAGAGAGAGAGAGAGAGAGAGAGAGAGAGAGAGAGAGAGGGAGCATGGATACGAAAGGATAAAAAAGCTATGACTATTATAGCGTAAGGTCATAGTGATAGCTATATACATTATATAGTTGATGCTAAGGATGTTGCTGATGCATGGAACACATAGGAAAAAATATGTGGGGCCAAGGATAAGCCTTCTAGGATAGGGTTAAAGATCCAATTCTTTGAATAAAAATTGAAACCCACAGATCCTTTTCCTACACACCTTAACTATGTGAAGAGCTTGATGGCACAACTAGTAGCATCAGTTGAAGCTCTTGTGGAAGTAGAAGATGCCATTCTAGTGCTTCTTAAGAGCATTCCCAATGAGGAATATGGTCGCCTTGTTTCAACCTTATAAAATTTTCTAGAACCAATGTTAATCATAACCTCTATGGGGATGCCCATTATTTTATTTTAGGATAATTTATTCTGCATGCACCTTTTATTTATATCATTTTTGAGGATTAATGTGTTTAATCAGCTGTGTGCACTGGTATGATATAGTATCATTTTTCAAGGATTAATGTGTTTAATCACCTGTGTCCACTGACTAATATTATTTTAGATATAGGCGATGATTGAGTGGTGGATTATGTGTTAATTGCGGGTGGAACATATGTTAGACCACTATGAGATATTTTGAAAGACATGTGAACACCTATTATGGTTTTATATTTGGCACTAATATTTTTGTAAGGCTAAGGCCTTAAACCTTTGTATATACCAATTAGCATTGTGCAATCTCTTCTCTCTCTCTCCCTCTCTTTGCTAACCAAGCATATCAACATTAAAAAAAATCTCTTTATATATGCATCATATATTAACTCCAAATTCACAAATAGATAGAGACAAAAGCGCAAAAATAAAACTAACCTCAAGTTAAGGAGAGAATGGTATTCAAAATAATCAACTTTGATGCTATCGTCCTTGTGCTTGCCTCTACACAATCACACACAAACACCAAAACAATTATAACTCTTATGGTCTCTCTATTTTTCTCACCCAGTCCTAGCTACATTTCACACCAAATACACAAAAAAAGGATAGAGTAGCTATATGTAGACATTAATCAATAATCTTAAATATTATTACGTTATCTTTACCAATTTTCTTAATGGAATTCACTTTAGTATTTTCCTAAAAATGAAGCGCTTTTCCTTGGAGCTACTACATCTGCTACCCACAATATAAAAACCATCTACTAATCCCAATGCCTCTTTGATTAAGAGGAGCTTGAGATTGTCATCTAGCTAATAGGGTGTCATAAGAATATATTTTAAGTCCTCTTTAAGAATATTATTTTTCCCTCTTGAGTAATTTGGGGATGCCTAGGTACTCTTGCATCATGTCATCTAGGTTAATATCGTGGGTGACACCACTATAAATATTAATATGTGCGTTATATGATGTATGCTTGGGGCCGTCTATGATTATTTCAGTTAGGTTTGTATGGCAGGGTGATTCCTGGGGTACTTACGCCTGGTAGTCTCATGAGTTGGTGATGGTTTGTGCCTGTTTAATATTTGTGGGATTAATTTAATTATTAATTAGGCTTATATTTTCAGGTGATGAAGATTATGAGGATTGATGAATAATGTCGAGGAGAATGTTTCTTATGCGCATCATATTTATTTTTACAAGCGTAGCTTGTAACCTTAGTAGTTGATTTTTCCATTTTGATACATTGGAAAAAATACATTTATAATGTTGAATTTATTAAAGCCTAAAGGTTTTACCCTAGCCCCAATTTTTGGGACACAATATTTTTGTTGTAGAAGAGTGTCGTGCTCTCTAAAAGCACACTTTGTATATTTTTGGGGGCTATGGCCTATTTTTGGTGGAAAAGCTAATAAAAATACTCTTGTGTGGGGAAGGCCACGCACAAGGGGGGGAAGATTGCACCCAGCATGTTTGTCTTGGAGCTAAGTATTATGTTTGCTATGCTTTTGTTCAATTTATTTGATTTTGTTGAAACCTGCAAAGCATGTGTTTTCATGGTTGAATTTATGTGTTGAATTTCTCAAGTGTTCCACAAGCTATCCTAGAGAACGATTCCGTTTTCAGTGGTATCAGAGCTTGGGCTAGGAGATTTGTGGAAAGGTGGGAAAGCTCTTCATCAACACAACTCTCAAGAAAGTTGCACGCTTTTAACCGGTGGGCAAAAGAAGGGTTTGTGGTCTTTAACCAAGAATTCAAATTCTCAAACTAGCTCTACTTCTCAAACCCACTTACCTCTTCCCAAAACCATTCTTCTTCATCAAAAAGTGGTTTTGCTCAAAGCTTCATGAATTTCAAATCCAACCGTATAGATGGATTCCCCATAGCCAAAAACCTCATGTGATTTGCTCAGTTTTTGCAAAGGTTCAAGGTAGAAGCAACCTATAATGGACAGATGGACGGATGGACAGATGGACGGACTGCATGCTGTGTGAGTTTTAAGCCATGAAAAATAATTAACATCAAGCAAATTTAAGGCGCCGATTTGCAGCCTCATGGGCAAAAAAAACGTGAGAAGAAGACCACACAAAAATCAATTAAGCACTAATTACTTAATCTCAATTAAGCCAAATCCTCAACTTAACCCAATTCTACTTTTCCCAAGCCCAATGCATTTCACATCAACTTTTGGAGCTTTCACACTACCTATTTTCCTATTTCAAGGGAAATTCCAAAGAATTGCAATTTTCAGTATTTGGGTGCAGAAAATTGATTTTTCATGGCTCAAAGAGGCTTTAAAAGGCCAAATAAATGCCAGAAAATTTCAAAAAAAAAATTGACTGATTTTAGAATCTTTCCGTGAATTTTGTGCTTGAAGTGTAGCATTGAGAGCTCTTTGGATGGTGTCATCTTCGTCATCATAAGATGGCAAAGAGTCACGCTTACGCCTTCGACTCGTGAGCTGTCGCTCCAATTCAATTCGCATCTCTCTCTCTTCTATAATTTGTTGTTGTAGAGATTGAAGTTGCTCTTGAATTGAAGGTGAAATAGGAAAATTTGCCATAGTGCTCATGCAAACAATGTAAATAAGTAAAATTGATATTATTTGATGTATGTAAATAAAGCAAATGATTGTACTTATCTCAATTCTCTCGCAATTGGATTTGTATTAAAACTGAACAAAGACTTTGGTTCAATGGTTGGGTCGAATTCCCTTCGATTCGCACAAGTCCCGAGCAATTCCGAGTGATTTAGGAGACTTGGGCTAGTCGAAATGCTGAAGAAATAATTTTTTGCACCTTGAACACTGCTCAAACAATTCTGAAAACTTGGCCAAACCTCTGTAATAATTTTTGAGAATTTTTAGAATTTTTGGCTTAGTCAATTGGATGACTACTTTTCGGGGGATAAATTTTCCGAGAAGGACAAGATCAAATGTGCGACTAATCACATGGTGGATAGCGCAGCTTTATGGTGGAGCGTCATCAAGCAAGGACGTGACAAACCGGATTCATGGAAAAGGTTTCAAAGGCTAGTGAAAAAGCATTTCTTACCTTCACAATTTAAATCTAAAACTAGGCATCAATGGAATACATTGCATCAACTTGAAAAAGAAAGCATGTCTTAGTATGTGGAGAAGTTTTGGAATACATTACTACAGGTACAGATTGTGGAGAAAGTCAATGAGAAGGACCAAAAGAGGAAATTCATTTCGGGCCTTAAGTCTACAATTAGGGCCGATGTGAATATGTTTAGACCTCATTCACTTTCTACAGCTATATCTTTGGCAACAAATTCCGAACGCAAAAATGGTTTTCCTAGAGAGGCCAAGTCATTTGAGAGTAACCACTCTAAACCTTTTTCTAAACCTTTTCATGCTTCAAGAAATTTTCATAAGCCAGGGTTTGACAAAGGCAAGGAGATGGTCAAAGGCGAATCAAATTCAAAGAAAGTCAACGGTGGCAAGCCCAAAGGTCCTCCAATAAAATATTTTCGATGTCATAAAGAAGGACATATAGCACCAAAGTCTTAGTTCCTGATGCTATTATTGATCAAGAGACGACAACAACAAGAACTGGGAACCAATACATTAAATATCTTCTGACATTCAAAAACCATCCTCAAGAAGATGCAAAATGGATGCCCGAGAAATTTTTCCGAGCTTATCCTGAGATCCTTTGTTCTTTTCAAACCCAGCAAACCTGTTGAGGGCAATTGCAAACTCAAGCAAGAGGGATGTCATGAGAATATATTTTAAGTCCTCTTTAAGAATATTATTTTTTCCTCTTGAGTAATTTGGGGATGCCTAGGTTACTCTTGCGTCATGCCGGCTAGGTTAATATCATGGGTGACACCACTATAAATATTAATACGTGCGGTATATGACGTATGCTTGGGGCCGTCTATGATTATTTCAGTTAGGTTTGTATGGCAGGGTGATTCCTGGGGTACTTACGCTTGGTACTCATGAGTTGGTGATGGTTTGTGCCTATTTAATATTTGTGGGATTAATTTAATTATTAATTGGGCTTATATTTTCAAGTGATGAAGATTATGAGGATTGATGAATAATGTCAAAGAGAATGTTTCTTATGCGCATCATATTTATTTTTACAAGCGTAGCTTGTAAGTTGTAACCTTAGTAGTTGATTTTTCCATTTTGATACATTGGAAAAAATACATTTATAATGTTGAATTTATTAAAGCCTAAAGGCTTTACCCTAGCCCCAATTTTTGGGACACAATATTTTTGTTGTAGAAGAGTGTCGTGCTCTCTAAAAGCACACTTTGTATATTTTTGGGGGCTATGGCCTATTTTTGGTGGAAAAGCTAATAAAAATACTCTTGTGTGTGGGGAAGGCCACGTACAAGGGGGGGAAGATTGCACCTAGAATGTTTGTCTTGGAGCTAAGTATTATGTTTGCTATGCTTTTGTTCAATTTATTTGATTTTGTTGAAACCTGCAAAGCATGTGTTTTCATGGTTGAATTTATGTGTACAATTTCTCAAGTGTTCCACAAGCTATCCTAGAGAACGATTCCGTTTTCATAGGGGTCTAAGACTATATAAATATAGCATGGATTGGGATCATCCCATCCATCAAATCAAAGAACTTCCCATTTTGGGCTAGGTTGGTATCCCAAAAAACCCAATTGTGGCATCTCAAGAAGATTGTATCTGACAATTTATTATTGTCATAGGTCAACTTTAGAATGTCTAATGCCATGTTCTGCATAAAAAAATAATCAAACTATATATTAATAACAATCATGAAAAGAATGAGCTAGATAAACATAATATTTTATTTAAAAAAACCCATTCAAATACCATAAAGGACCTGCTAGCACCAATGGACACAGAAGAAGAACACAACCAAATTTATCTTCGAATAAACTTTTGCTTTGGGAAACATTTAGTAACTTGATCAAATACTCGTCGTACTTGATCTCCACTATCACTAGAATTATAGTCTATTTCATAAAGATCAATCAAGCCTAGGCTTTCTTTAAAATTCATTAGCGCAATATTTTCATCTAACTTTTGTAAATCTAAATGTATAATAATTTTAAAAACATCATTCCATCCACCATCATGAATCGCCAATGGTCGTCGAAACTAGTGTGGACCACTAAAATAGCGATGCTCAAATTCTTTAGCCAACTTCACCCTTTCCTCAAGGAAAGAGTACTCCTCATGTGCTTAAAAAAATGCAAGTCGCCTTCTCCATCTCTGTCAAACATACATATATACATATAAGTAAGTTGATGCATGACTACTATGTGCAAGTGTATGAATCATAATTGTAACTACTATATGCATGCACACGGGTGTGAGAATCATGATATCAATGAACCAACGAGAGCTCTTGTAGCCTTCTTTAGATGTCAAGGCCCTCATAGAGTAACCCGATCAGTAACCCGATTGCCCAATGAGAGTCAACCCACTAGAAGGGGAGAATGGCACCACTGCCATTCTCCCTTACATTCAAGGAAGAATGGCAATGGTGCCATTCTTAAGAACTCCCTTCACCTTGAAGGGGAGAATGGAATTACTACCATTCTCAAGGAAGAATGGCAGTGGTGCCATTCTGAAGGCCTCCCATCACCTTGAAGAGGAGAATGGAAACACTGTCATTCTCCCTTACATTCAAGGAAGAATGGCAGTGGTGCCATTCTCAATGCCTCCCATCACCTTTATGGGAGAATGGCATGATTGCCGTTCTCCCCCATGTGTGTTTAAATTTATACATATGGGTGCTTTCCCTTTAGTGTGTGTACATGTGTGTTTGAATAAATACATGTAAGTCCTAATATTTTTCTCCATGGATGTGTGTGTGTGTGTGTGTGTGTGTGTGTGTGTGTGTGAGAGAGAGAGAGAGAGAGAGAGAGAGAGGGAGAGAGAGAGAGAGAAAGAGAGAACACTTCTTCATTATTTACAACATGTGTGTTCTTATCCTTTTCTTGGTGGGTGTTGGTGGGTGAGAGAGAGAGAGAGAGAGAGAGAGAGAGAGAGAGAAAGGCAACACTTCTTCATTATTTACAACATCATAATTCATCCAATAAGAAAGTAAAATGTGTCTCACTCTCCTACTAGGTGTAAGTGCAAATTGGTTTCTTATAAATCTACTATAAGATATTAAATGTGTCTCACACCCCTAGGTGTAAGTGCAACTTGGATTCTTATAAACCAATTGTACAAAATATATGGGATAATGTATACTACAAAGTTAACGCACATACAACATACATGCAATTGAAATCATAACCCCACATAACCTTTTCTCACACTTTAAGCAACAAACATGCAAAGGGCACACACACGCACACACACTTTTCTCGATGGGTGTATGTGTATGTGTATGTGTGTATGAGAGAGAGAGAGAGAGAGAGAGAGAGAGAGAGAGAGAACACTTCTTCATTATTTACAACAAGTGAGTCCCTATCCTTTTCTTGGTGGGTGGGTGGGTGTGTGTGTGTGTGCGTGCGTGAGAGAGCGAGAGAGAGAGAGAGAGAGAGAGAGAGAGAGAGAGAGAGAGAACACTTCTTCATTATTTACATCATGGAAGGGCACACATGCACGCACGCCATCTACTACAATCATTTGAAGATTACATGATTTAGAAATAAATAAACAATACTTAAGTGATAATGAAGATCACCACACCAAAAAATATTATACAATGAAAAGTTTTACATTTTAAAATCATAAATAAATCAAGAAGAAATCACTTACATGTTTAGCTCATTACCATCTTATCTAAGCTAAGTTCCTTTGCAAAATGACACATCCTTTTATTCCTTGCAATGAACACTTGCCTAATATCTCATTGATTCTACTAAGTCTTGGATTGGTATCACTACAACATATGGCATAATGTACACTACAAAGTTAACCCACATAAAAATCACAACCCCACATAGCCTTTTATCACACTTTAAAGGCAACATACATGCAAGGGAAAACACACACACACACACACTCGCCGTGTCTACTACAATCATTTGAAGATTACATGATTTGGAAATAAATAAACAATACTTAAGTGATATTGAAGATCACCACCAAACAATATTATACAATGAAAAAGTTCTACATTTTAAAATCATAAATAAATCAAGAAGAAAGTGCTTACATGTTTACCTCATTACCATCTTACCTAAGCTAAGAACTTTCCTTTGCAATGACACATCCTTTATTCTTTGCAATGCACACTTGCCTAATATCTGATTGACTCTACTAAGTCTTAGATTGAGATATCAACATATTATATCCTTAGCACAAAGAAACAACTACTTTTTTTAAAGCCTTTTGGCTTATGCATTCTACCTTTTTCCATGTCTTGAAGACATTATGATCCCAAACCAAAAGACTCTCTCTCTTTATCTTTCTCTTACACACACACACACACACCCCACACAAAAGAAATCAATCTTTCTCATACACACACCCACCCACCTAAATGAAATTAATCTCTCTCTCTCTCTCTCTCACACACACACACACAACACACATCAATCAATCAATCAATCTCTCTCTCTCTCTCTCTCTCTCTCTCTCTTACACACACACCCACATAAATGGAATAAATTTCTCTTACACACACACACACACACCCATGCCTACACACACCCACACCCACACCTACACATACCCACACAAATGAAATCAATCTCTCTCTCTCTCTCTCTCTCTCTCTCTCTCACACACACACACACACACACACACACATGCACATTAATCAATATATATATATATATATATATATATATCTTACACACACCCCCCCACACACACACCCACACACACACCCCCCCACACACACACACACACCCACACAAATGAAATAAATCTCTTTCTTACACATACCCATGCAAATGAAATCAATATATCTCTCTCTCTCTTACAACACACACATCCACATAAATGAAATCAATATCTCTTACACACACACACACAAATGAAATCAATCACTCTCTCTCTCTCTCTTACACCCACCCACACACACCCACACAAATGAAATCAATCTCTCTCTCTCTCTCTCTCTCTCTCTCTCTCTCTCTCTTACACACACACACACCCCCCCACAAATAAAATCAATCTCTCCCTCTCTTACACACACACACCCACACACCCACACGTTAATCAATCTCTCTCTCTCTCTCTCTCTCTCTCTCTCTCTCTCTCTCTCTCTCTCTCTTACACACACACACACCCAAGGCAGCTGCATGCAACCAAGGAGGCCCATGAATTCCCTTATTACAAGTTGCTTGCACCATGCTCTAGCTGTCTCACGAGGATACGAACTGGGTTATCTGGTTAGATCTTCTCAGCCTCTTCACACATTACACATGGATCACACCTCTGGAGCTCCCCATGAAGATGCACTTCTACAAAGATCACTTCCTCACACTCACTGAGGATAGATTCATCCAACAGCCGAGCTACTTGAGTGTTCACATGTCCCATGCCATGTGGATTGCGATTGGCCAGATACAGGTTTCATCCCACCGCTTAGAGTGGAGACAAGTAGAGCTGAGTGCATCTTGAGAGCCGGGAAGCTCATACGGAGACCCAAAGAGGAGAGGATCTACCGACTATGCCATCAAAGAACATGATGCGGTTGATAGAGAGAAAACAACTTGCAAAAGCATAAGAGGCAGTGAGTGAGAATGAGAGAGAGAGAGAGAGAGAGAGAGAGAGAGAGAGAGAGAGAGAGAGGAGATTTGGGCTAGAGCAACAGAGTAGACCGAGGAGGGGAGGCGAGGGACAATCAGATGCAGACAGAGAAGAGGAGGCGAGGGCAACCGAAAGTAGACCGAGGAGGGGAGGCCGTAAGAAGGACATCTATAGGTGAAGATGAAGAAGGAACACTACTTGAATTCAAATTTAGCTGCAACATTGAAGGAGGCGGCTCTGCATGGAGTGGTGGGGCGGACCTACAACCTGCGAGAGAATGAAACATTGAAGGAGGGGGCTCTGCATGGAGTGGTGGAAGACCTGCAAATTGCGAGAGAATAAAGGAGATCTGCATGGAGGCGGCGCAGTGCAGAGGTGGTGGCCACGTGGCTCCTTGGGTTTGACAGCGAGAGAGCTCAAAATAATTGGACACGTGGAGGGGGGACGTTAGCCGGGTTAGATATATAGAGAAGCTTAAAAGCTCTTTATATCATAAACTTTACTTATTAGAGCTTTTAAAAAGGTCTAAGGTCTTTTTTCAAAAGCCTTATATTTTAAAAGTTTAAAAAATTCAAAAGCTTTTTTATAATTTTTAAATCTTATAAGCATTAAAATGAAAAAAAAACTATAATTTGTACCTTTCATGCTTTAACCTTTCAAAGCTCTTCTATTACAAAGCTTTAAAAGCTTTGTTATTCACAAATCTTAAAAACTATAAAGCTTACAAGTCATAAGCTTTAAAGGTAAAAAGCTTTAAACATTAAGCTTTAAAGATTATAAGTGTTAAAAGCTTTAAAAAGCTATATATCTTAAACCTATAAAATCTTTACATTTTAAATTTATAAAAGCTTTAAATCTTGGTACTCTAAAGCTTTATACTTTAAAAACCTTAAAGAGCTTTAAAGCTTTATGCTTAAAAGTCTTTAAAATTTTATAAGGCTTAAACTAAAGCCTTAAGCCTAGCTTAAAAAAACTAAGATTGGAATAGAAAAAAATAAAGGGAAAAAAAACCAAAAATTAGACATTTTTTCAAGATTTTTTAAATAAAATTTTTGAAGTTCTTTGATCAAGAGAAGGATCAAAGAACTTGCTTTGATACCAATGCAAGAGAGGAGATCCCATTAGAGCTTGAATAGGCACAAGATAGAAACACACGGCCACCCCCTATAAATATAACCCTAAGGGGTTTTTCACATTATCAGCAGCTTAAGACTTATAGGTAAGCTAGTAGAGAGGAGGTCAAAAATCATCTTTTTGCTAGCGCTAAGCTAACCCCCCCAACAACCCAATGTAGAAAATGGACGATATACCTTCGCTAAGGGTTTCACTGAAAGAAATGTATGCACATGATATCCTCTATTTGTAGTCTTAACATTTACAAGAGGTGTCCAATTGATTAGCTACTATGAAAAAAAATGAACCTACTGGAAGCCATATGTGTATTCTTAAAAACCAGGTATACAAATGTGTTTTCTACTAGCCTTTGTATGCAGATGATATGGAGGTTTTGTTTTTTTTTTTTGGAATTTTATTGATCAAGTGAGAAGGCTACAACCCAAGAATGATTATTTTTAATCCCAATGTGGGGCATGGGAAGGCAATAATAGTCGAAATATTTTGCCAGCTAGGATAGATAATATTCTTGAGGTTAGGTCAATTAAAATAATTTATGCTAGTACTAAATTATTGAGATCTAATATTCTTGAGGCTAGGTTTTGAAGTTCTTTGATCAAGAGAAGGATCAAAGAACTTGCTTTGATACCAATGCAAGAGAGGAGATCCCATTAGAGCTTGAATAGGCACAAGATAGAAAAGAAACACACAACCACCCCCTATAAATATAACCCTAAGGGGTTTTTTCACATTATCAGAGACTTATAGGTAAGCTAGTAGAGAGGAGGTCAAAAATAATCTTTTTGCTAGCGCTAAGCTAACCCCCAACAACCCAATGTAAAAAATGGATGATATATCTTCGCTTTCTAAGGGTTTCATTGAAAGAAATGTACGCACATGATATCCTCTATTTATAGTGTTTACATTTACAAAGAGGTGTCCAATTCATTAGCAACTATGAAAAAAAAATGTACCTACTGGAAACCATATGTGTGTTCCTAAAAACCAGGTATACAAATCTATTTTCTACTAGCCTTTGTATGCAGATGATATGGAGGTTTTGTTTGTTTTTTTTTTGGAATTTTATTGATCAAGTGAGAAGGCTACAACCCAAGAATGATTATTTTTAATCCCAATGTGGGGCATGGGAAGGCAATACTAGTCGAAATATTTTGCCAACTAGGACAGATAATATTCTTGCGGTTAGGTCAATTGAAATGATTTATGCTAGTACTAAATTATTGAGATCTAATATTCTTGAGACTAGGTCAGTTAAAATAATTTATTAGCATAGTACTAATAAGTTATTGAGATCTAATTAGCAGCCAACTTTAGTAAGTTTGGCGCATCATTTTAATTTCCAAACAAAATAATACACCTGTCTATAAACCCTAAGCTCCCCCTTGATCAATAATTGTGCTTAAATGTGTGTTGATTGATTGAAGCACAAAAGCAAAGGAGATTGTCCTTGCTGATCAGGCAGAACTTGTACGATTTTCCAGCTGTAGAGCGCATTTCACGTGCATGCCACAAGCGGGGGGGTTCATATTTCACATTAACCATCTACGGTCCTTTCTTTTTCCCACTATAAATCTCGTCTTCTTGCCTCGATCGATCCACTCCCCCTTGTTTGATTTGCTTTGCTTTCCTGCGCCCCTCCCTGATCCCCATCTTTAATCGCTAGATTAACATGGCTACTGTCGTTGAGGTAAGCATGCATCTCGACTAATCACCCACCTAATTGTAGGTTAGAGATTGCAATATGACTCCAAAATCTGGAAAATGTTAATGTAGTTGCTATGTCGAAGCTATGGTTGAGTGATCATTAAACAGCACAATCATGCATCATCGTAGAATCCGCGCTATTATCGTGATTCATGGTGGTGTTTTTATGCCAGTATTGCGATTAAGCTAAGCCGCGGCCATGGTTTAGAATGTATTGAGATAAGCTAAACTTGGTGGGTCGACTCATGTATTGATTAATGATAGATAGCTGTTCACAGCAATTGAGCTAAGCTTGCTTTTTGTGGCCTCTTGATGGGAAATTTCAGCTTCCTACAGACGTGATTGCACCTATTGAGAGATCTGTCGAAGGAGGGGCGGCTTTTGAAGAGAAGGGGGAAGGTACTGTGGAGGCTGGTGCAGCGCCGGAGGTTCCCACCACCACCTGTGTAAGAGAAACAGAAGAAGCGCCCATGGTCGAGGAGGTGATGAATGCTCATGTAGAAGCAGCCTGCAAAGATGAGAAAGAAGAAGGGGAGGTGGTTGAAGAAGAAGAAGAAGAAGAAGAAGTACCACCTCCTACCACCCCAACAGTACCAGAAGAGGAGGTGGCCATTGTATCAGATGACAGTATCAGTGCCATTGAGCCCCCTAAGGCATCATCCGAAGGTACCCAAGTTTCTCAAGTCTGTGAAGAAGAGCCTATAAGTGCACCTACCCCAGAGAAAGTGGAAGAAAGCGTATCTGAGTGAGTAATGAGCATTATCATTGAGAATTCATCTCTACCTATGTATTGATTTAAGAGATGATTGCATGGTTTATATCAATATGTTATGAATTGTATTATGAAATTATTGCATGGTTTATATCAATATAATTACTATGAAGTGAGTGGTTTTATCAATATTAGTACCAACAAATGATGTGTCTCCACATGGTTTATATCAATACTAGTACTATGGAGTGATGCCACATGGTTTATATTCAATATTAGTACTATGATGTGATGGTGTTCTGCCACATGTATTACTTGTTGCCAATGGTGTTCTTGAATATAATATAGGGTGATGGTCAGTCGGTTTCGCAAACGTCTACCAATATTTCACCAATGCCATTCAGAATCTTGTCAATGACTTTGATTTCGACCACACCTTATACTGAATTTTGACCTCACCTTGTACAACAGCTTCTAGAAAATAAGTATGCAAGACCTTACATGAGAAATGTTTCACACCAAATTTTTTTCATCTTTCACTATAGCAAGAAGAGTGCTTTTTAGCACTTATAGTAGCACTTTATAAAGAAAAAGAAAAGAACTAACGAGCTCGTATCTGTCGATATAAGCCTCGGTATATATGCCGACGATAGGAACATGCTAATATAACCAATGCAGTGTAACACTTATATCAGCACTATAAAGATCTACAAATTTTGTTTGAGATGGATTGGGGAAACCTTAATGTGTCTCATGTACAAATCTTTATGTATAATTTTGAAGCTTATTAACCAAAGTAGTGGACGGCAAGTACAAATTGGACCATCTGCTAGTTGTGTACATTTTTTTCCTTTTAACTTTTGTCCTTGGTGTTAAAATTCAATGCTCTATAGAATCCATCTTCATAGCAAGATCAAGACAATTAAATTTAGAGTAGTGTAAGTATTCTTTATTTTGAGATTTGTGATAGATGATCTCGCACCCTTGGTACCTCGTCTCGAGAGTTGGCAACAGTCGGTGACAGATGATCTCGCACCCTTGGTACCTCGTCTCGAGAGTTGGCAACAGTCGGTGACACATGTAGTGCATATGATCTAATGTATACATGCATAAGGCCATAGGCTCAATGCATGCATGCATAAGACCTCATGCACTATATGTGTCAAGACTAGCTCTTAAGGTCACATGTGAGACTACTTGTCACAAATCTCAAACATAGAGAATACATGCATTACTCTAAATTCTTCTTCCTTGGGCTCATTGTTGTAAAGAGGGCTTTTAGTGTTGGAGTGGAGACAAAGGTACCAACATACACACATGTAGTAAGTAAGGAGAGATAGATAGAAGCACAACACTCAAAGTAGATTGATGAGAATGAGTGAAGTGACATGATAAGGTCAATAATACATAATATCAAAGATGTCTTGTAAGCATACATTTTGCTATTTTTTTGGTACTATAAAATCATGGGTTGAACTGAGTTGTCAATAAAGACAATATCTCTAATCCCCAAAAGCCAACTTACAATCGGATCATAGAGTCTATACCCTTTGCTTTCTGAGCCGTATCTTACAAAAATGCATTTTACCATCTTATCATCCATCTTATTGCATTGTTACTTAGGCATGAGAGCATAAGCAAGAGAATAAAAAACACGCAAATTGATATCTTACCATTTCAAGATTTGTAATGGGGTAATTGTTTGCAAGGCCTTAATGGGACATATGTTTAGCATATAAGTGGCATACATAATTGACTCCAACCAAAAAACATGAGGTAAATCTTGGTCTTTAACCATGCAACATGTCATATCCACCATGAAAGATATGTTCTTTCTCTTCATCACCACACTATTTTATTGAGGTATGTAAGGTAATGTGCGAATGATGTTTTATGCCTCTTTCATTTATATATCGATAAAACTTCTTTGACATATACTCCTCCCCTTGATCTATATGAAGGGTGGCAAATTTACATGTACACATTTTTAGCCATAGAAACAAAGTGTTTATAAGAAGGGTGCTAATTTTACATGTAGATACATTTTTAACCATAGAAATAAAGTTCCTAGAGCATGTAATAACCTCTTACTTTGCTTTCAAACAACGTATACACCCTAAGTCTTGGGTGTGCATGGAGTAGTCATCAATAGAAGTCACAAAGTAGAGATATCCCTCGATTGATGGTGTTCTCACTGGACCACATGCATCACTATGTATAAGCTATAATTTTTGGATAATCCTACCTGATCCATCTTTCAAAAATGATGCCAATTGTTACATCTTTCCTAATGGACCTCTCATATACATGTTTGGCAAGGGCCTTAAGATTTGGAAACTTTGATGCCATCTCTTACCTTTTAAGGCACAACAAACTCGCAAAGTTTAAGTGACTAAAAAGTGGCCATACCATAGCTCCGTGTTACTCATAGCACATATGGTAATAACTGAACAAGCATTATGTGGTGCCAATATCTCATACACATAATAATCTATCATTGGCATGCACATTACTTCTCATGTTGAGATAGTGGTGTTTGCTAACACCACTATTTCAAAATTATAGACATGATGATCTATCATGCACTGACATAATAATCTATCATTGGCATGTATATATCATGGATAGAAGGGTCATAACTACAGTGCAAAATAAATGTCCAATCATCATGTGCATAGTTTGTTGACTCCTTCTTTTTAGCACCTAGAAGCACTGATGTATCAGCCACCACAGTTATGCTTGACTCTTTCTCATTTTCCTTCTCTGGCCTTTTTTTACATTCATTTATATAATAGCCTTGCTTCTGATAGTAGTTGCATTTTCCTTTCTTCTTAGTCTTATCTCCCCTCTTCTCAGCATCCCTACCAAAAGCCTAGCATTATTCTTCCTTTCGCTTATAGCCACCTTATGAAAAGGCTTTGCCTACATCTTTCTGACTGGTGTAGTGAATGCTTGATCTCCCACATGCTTACTAGTTTGGTTTTAACAAGATTTCTTGTAATGATGGGGAGAAAGAGAAAGAGAATGCACTCATAATAGAGTACCACATGCACTCATGATGATGGAGTACCACATGCACTCAAGGGAGTACCACCATAGCTATGGACGCTTGGAGCTCCAAGAAGTATGATTTAATTAGTTAAAATTATTAGATGCCCCTAATTACAAATTTGTTTACTTATATACATTCCCACCTTTTCACACTTATTAATGTTGGGTCCCATACTTGCCCGGCCATATCCATGCACATGGGCTTCCCTTATGTTCAAAACCAAGCCCCCTTTACAAACCATCCCCACCCAAAGAATTCATCCTCGAAACCATATAGGGAACAATGTATGGACTATGGAAAACCTTCTTGTCTTCAAGCATGAGTGGAAGTACATTCTTTGCAATCCAAAAGGCATCTCACACAAAATAACTCCACATAGAGCTGTCCAGTTATTTTATGTACATATGGATTTCCCTCTATGATACCCATAAGCCCATGGAGTCTTGTTGCACCTTGCTTTGATTGACGAGTAATGAAGTACACCGATAGTCATGGCTGTCCATAATACAGTAAATTTACAGCAATGACACCCTTCATATCATCATCCCAATCCATGCATATAGCTATCCAAAGACACCATACAGTTGTACCCACTTTATCCACTATGATTCATTGCTTGTAGAAGCTTCGGATGGTCTTTCATGAAGCCTTTGGGCTACCAAGAAGCTTCTTCATTAGGCAAGCCTCTCCACTTCACAAGGTACTCAACAATAGACCTATTAGGAAGGTTTCTTTCCCTCATTCCTATCACCTTCTCCACCACATATTGAATCATTCCCTCTTCATCCTCCATAGAAGGAAACTCATCAATCACTTCCAATTGAGGTCCCACATACTTCTTCAAATGCACGACACATAAAACACATTGTGGATCCTTGTGGTAGAAGGTAACAACAATTGGTAGGCAACCTCACCAATTCTTCTCAATACCTTTGTAAGGTCCATAAAAGTGATGAGCAAGTTTTGTATTGGTGTCTCCATTCAATGAAGCATACCTGACTTAGGGATTCTTAAGAATACATAATCCCCTTCCTTTAACTCCGCATGCTTCCTTGATTCATCGGCATATTGCTTCATTTGGTTTTGTGCCTTAGCCATGTTATACATGCACCTTTGCAATATTGCACACATCTTCTCAATCTTCTCTTTGTCTTGAGGATTCACCTTTTCCTCATTGAATGCAATAGAAGGTACATGCACCATATACCCATACATGGCTTCAAATGGAGACATGCCAATACTCGTGATATTTTTTTTTTTCATACATGTACCTTTGCAAAGGTGCATGTTATACATGCACCTTTACAATATTGCACACATCTTCTCAATCTTCTCTTTGTCTTGAGGATTCACCTAAATTTTCTCATTGAATGCAATAGAAGGTACATGCACCATATACCCATACATGGCTTCAAATGGAGACATGCCAATACTCAAGTGATAGGTGTTGTTATGGTGGCAAAATTCAGCTAAGTGCAACCATTTATCCATGAAGCTTGGGTGTCATAACAATAGTATCTCAAATAGATTTTGAGCCACTTGTTCACTCTCTCAATTTGACCATCCATTTGTGGATGATAGGCCGTACTTGGAGTGATTGTAGTCCCCATGGAATCAAAGACACCCTTCCAAAATGGCTCATGAACTTGACATCCCTATCACTCACCACTTGCTTAGGCATTCCATACAACCTAAACACATGCTCCATAAATTGTTGAGCCACCATAGAAGCCGTACATTGCACCTTTGTAGGAATGAAATGAGCTGCCTTTACTAATCTATCCACTACCACACATAGATGCTATTCCACCCTTGCTTAGTCGGTAATGAAATCCATGGCTATGTGTGTCCACTTTCCTTCCAGAATAGGCAATGGTTGCAACAATCGTCCCGGCAATTGATTGGGATCCTTGTTTTGTTGGCAAGGCAAACACTTTTGCACATAGTCATGCACATCCTTCCAAAGTCCTTTCAAAAAGAAACTCTTCTGTATCTTATCATAGGTCTTGACCACTCCCAAATGACCCGCCATTGGTGAAGAGTGCATCTCTTGTAGGATTTTTAGCTTGAAGGGTAAGTGAGGGACCAAATAGACCTTTCCCTTTTGTACCAAAGCAACCCATTGCGCACCTCAAAATGTGAATATTCATCACATAACCCTTGCTATAATTTCTGAAACATTGGACCAGCCATGTCATCCACCTTGTATCTCATGAATCCAATCATAATGCACCTCCAAAAAATGGCATGTATAGTGCAAGCCCACATCCTAGAAAGTGCATCCGCCCACAACATTGTCCTTTCCCTCCATGTAAGATATCTCGAAATCATAATTTTGCAAAGTAGCAAGCCATCTCTTTTGCTTTGGAGAAAGGTTTTGTTGGGTGAGGAAAAATTGGAGTACTCGGTGATCGGTCCTTACTTTGAAATGCTCACCATACAAATAGTGATGCTACTTTACTCCTTCTTTACAGCATGCAAAATGGCCAACATTTCTCGATCATCAACATGAAGCTCCCTCTCCTTCTCGGTGAGCTTTCTACTCTCATAAGCAATCACCCCATGCTCTTAATATAGCACGGCACCAATTCCTCTCCTACTTGCATCAGCCTGTATAGTGAAAGGCTTAGAAAAATCAATGCAAACCAATATTGGAGATGAAATTAGTGCTTGTTTGAGCTCTTGGAAGATCTTATGGGCCACGGCATCCTGAAAAAATGATTCCTTCTTAAGCCTATCGGAAAGTGGGGCTGCCATGTGAGTATAATGGCGTATGAACCTCCTATAAAAGGATGATAATCCCAAAAATCCCCTTAGTTGAGTAGTGTTGGTGGGTGTAGGCCACTCTTTCACACATTGTACCTTCTTGGGATCCATCTTAATACCATCATTGCTCATAATGTGACCCAAGTATTCCACTTCTTGTGACATGAAGGTGCACTTGCCTTGCTTGGCGAACAACTTGTGCTCTCTCAATACCCTTAACACTTGCTCCACATGTATCAAGTACTCGTCCCTTGACTTGCTATACACAAGTATATGTCATCAAAGAAGACCAAAATTGATTTGTAGAGGAATGGCTTCAAAACTTTGTTCATGAGAGCCTGAAATGTGGCCGGGGCATTTGATAATCCAAAAGGCATAACCATGAATTGAAATAGACCCTGTTCAGTCTAGAATGCCGTCTTAAACTCATCTGATGATACCCAGACTTGAGATCTATCTTTTGCTCCTTTCAATTCATCAAGTAAATCATTAATCCTTGGAATGGGATATCGATTCTTTATAGTGATCTTGTTGAGATCCCTATAATCGATGCACATTCTATAAGATCCATCCTTCTTCTTTACCAACAAAATGGACGAGGCTAAAGGTGATTGGCTTGGTTGTATGAATCCCGTTTCCAAAAGCTCTTCCACTTGCTTTGCCACCTCTTCCCGCTCAACCTTTGAAAGCCTATAAGGAGGCTTATTGACTGGTTTTACATCCTTCTCAAGCTCTATGGTATGGTTGACTTCTTTAGTAGGTAGCAAGCATTTAGGTTCTTCAAACACATCTTTGTACTCTTGCAACAAGGCATCCATCCCTTCATCATGTGTTTGCAGCCCATTGTCCTCTTCTTGAGACGAGTGAGTTGTAACATGTAAATCATCACAAACTCTTCAACTCTCTCTTCATTTGCTTCATAGACACCAAGATTAAAGCATAGATGCAAATTCCATCCAAACATAGCTCTTTTCCTTCATGCATAAACCACACTTTCATGTGCTTCAAATCCATTGAAAATCTACCCAAAGTGTGTAACCAATCCCCAATCCCATCCTCTTCTAATCACTTGGCCTTGAAGGGAAGAGGATTTAGCATCACTTTTGAGAGGAGGTAATTTGGCCATAGAACCTCTCCATTTTGTTAACAATCCTAAAATGGGATTAATCATGGTGATAGACAATGATTAAGCAACATAATTAAGGTGGATTATACCACACTAAAAACTCCATGAGAGAGAGAGGGAGATTGCACACTCAACACTCAATTCTATTCTATTGCATATCACAATGAACCATACAATGATATAGGCTTTCTAGCCTTATCCCACTTTACACATCATCATCCATGTGGCACTCCCTTTTCCACTCTTTTGGTCAACACTCAAACACCATACAATATTACATGTGGCATTCCTATCTCACCGCAATATCTTGCACCTCTAGGATGCTTTCCCACATACACACAACACCACGATTACATCTCTCAACACCCCCTCTTAATCGAGGTGTTCCATAACTCACCCATCACCCATCTCAATGTAGCATTGCACAACCACAATCGCTACCTCTCAACCTCCCCCTCAATGATACATTGGAGTGTCCATCAACCAAACACTCTTAATACAGGAAAATAGAAGAGAATACAGTACTGTGCAAGCAGAAATTGATGAACTCTTGGGAAATATACTCACCCTCGTTATCGGTTCGGAGGACCTTTAATTGAAAGGTTGTTTGTCGCCGTTCGACAAATTTATGATAATGTCAAAACTGAAAGAGTACTTCCGATTTATGTTTTGGGAAGTAGAGGATGGTATATCAAAAATTGAGTCATTCTAATTACGTTTGAAAAAAAGAAAAGCTCATAAAACCTTGGCAAATGCACCTCATGACTAGCGCGATTCACGATTTAATTAATTATTGAAAACAAGAAAAAGATTTTGGGTGCATATTTGGAATAGTCATCTATAAATAGGAGGATGTATATGTTACTGGTCAAGGAATGAGTGGGTATGGGACCGAATACATCATAATGTACTAACTCAAGTACATGTTTGGTTTTAGTGTGTGATCGGGGAAATTTACTAAGTTGATGACATCTTCACAAAAATACATGCCTCACAAAGATCTATAGGGACTGTATGGAAGTTACGTCCTTGAGCCATCTTATAAAGTTGTAGAGTTTTCATAGCTTGCACATGTGGGTGCCCTAGCCGGTAGTGCCATCGGAGAGTATCATGGATAGAACTCTCTCGGCAAGTAGCAGAATTGGATTGCATGGTTAGGGAGTACTACACTTACTCCAAGAGGATACAATCTCCTTTGTTGAGGACAAATAATGTGAATGGGAGAATGTCCACCAATTGCAGCTTGAATTATGTAGTATTGGTGATGGAATTCTATGGAGGACCCATTTTGGGTGACCTCACTCACGGAGAGTAAGTTCTTAGTGAGTAGATTCAAATAGTTGCGTCTTGTGTGAAATTTGTTGAGGCCATAAAAAGCCTTAAGGTTGCTACAACAACCAACCATAGTTGTTAACTTGCTATGATACCAACTTAAGGTATCCTCATAATAAAGATATCAAGATAATATTACTTGATTAATGACCTGAGTGGTGTAAACAACAAGATACTAATCAAAGCATTATTAATTATTAATGAATCAAAGGTGCACATTTGTTATTATCAGCTCTTAAATAGCTAGATGGATACATCAAAGAGAAGAGACAAGTACATCCCTCAATCATCTCCTTGAATCCTCTACACTTCTTGATTTTATCTTGGGTCACGTGACACTCCATCTATATATATTCTTCATTTTCACTATTCACATGCCTTTCATGTGGTAGGTTGGGGAGAGGAAGGATTACACATGGTAGGTATAGGAGAGGAAGGTAGGTATAGGAGAGGAAGGATAGCACGTGATAGGTATAGGAGAGGAAGAAGGAGCTTTGGCATAGGTTTAGGGGGAGACGAAGAGAACTTTCAAAAAGCGAGCAAGAGCTATGCTAGTACTCATTGATTTTATCTTGCCACATGACACTCTATGTGGCCCATGATATCACCTTGATACCTCATTTAATGTATCATTGGGATTTGGGAATCTATTCATATGACCTTTTATTTAACTAAACAAAATTGACATTGGATAATCTAACCTTTGATTTATGGCTCTTTAGACCACCATATAAATGTCTACATATGTATATAAGAGTTATATGCTCTCCCAACATTTATGCAAGATCACTTTTGCAACATATAATGCTTTCCTTGTGAAGAGCAAGAAAGTAAATCCCTATCTTTCAAAAGGCGTATACGTTGGAATAAGATTTTTTAGGATCCAAGAAATAGTCGAAGAAATAGTTTAAGCTTTAGGATCTACTCACAAAGTATCACCTGCATTGTACACCATACGAGCATGATGCCCCACCCAAACTTGCTATTTTTTGCACAGGGGACCCCTTGGACACTGCGAAAAATAGCGGGTGGCAACACACCGTCCACCCATCCGGCGTCCATTGGTGGTGAAAGCTTGCAAGTGGAGGGATAGCAGTCCCATGGACCCACTCGCAAAGTTTCATCCCCAGTGTCTGCCATACGATAATGATGCCCCACGCAAACCCGTTATTTTTTGCATAGGGGACCCCTTGGGCACTATGCAAAAAAAGCAGGTGGCAACACACCATCCCACCCATTCGGCATCCAATGGTGGTGAAACTTTGTGAGTGGAGGGGTCAGCTACATGGACCAACTTGCAAAGTTTCACCCTCATCGAACACCGTACGAGCATGATGCCCCACAAAAACCCACTATTTTTGCATAGGGGACCCCTTGGGCACTGCAAAAATAGCAGGTGGCAACCAATCGTCCTACCCATTTGCCTTCCGATGGTGGTGAAACTTTGCGAGTGGAGGGGTAGCAGTCCCATGGATCCACTCGCAAAGTATCACCTGCGTCGGACATCGTACGAGCATAATGCCCTACCCAAACCCGCTATTTTTTGCATAGGGGACCCCTTGGGCACTATGGAGAAAATAGCGAGTGGCAGCACACCGTCCTACCTATCCTGCGTCTGATGGTTGGTGAAAAATATCCACCAAACCTATTAATATTTATAATGGCATCACCCATGATATTAACATAATTTATCTTAATGCAAAGATAATCCAAGCGTCCCCGAATTATCTAAGAGGGTAGAATAATATTTTTAAGAGGGCTTAAAATATATTCCCATAACACTCTCTTTGCCTTTCTCTAACTTACTCTCTTTAACTTTCTCTAACTCACTCTATAACTCTCTCTCTCTCTCTCTCTCTCTCTCTCTCTCTCTCTCTCTCTCTCTAACACTCATTCTCTCTCTCTAATTCTCTCTTTAACTCTCTAACAATGACTCTCTCTCTCTCTCTCTAATTCTCTCTATTTTTCTCAAACTGACGACAACAACCAACTCTCTCTTTCCTCTCTAACACACACACACACACTCTCTCTCTCTCTCTAATTCTCTCTCTTTTCCTTCCTTTAACACTCTCTAACTCTCTCTCTCTTTAACTCTCTTTAACACTCTCTCTTTCTTTAACTCTCTCTCTCTCTCTCTCTAACACACACACACACACACTCTCTAACTCTCTTTCTCTTTCTTTAACTCTCTCCAACTCTCACTCTCTCTCACTCTCTTTTTTTCTCTTTCTAACCCCCCTCTCTTTCTCTAACCCCCCCCCTCTCTCTCTCTCTCTCTCTCTCTCTCTCTCTCTCTCTCTCTCTCTCTCTCTCTCTCTCTCTCTCTAACCCTCTATCTCTCTCTAACACTCACTCTCTTTACCTTTATCTAACTCTCTCCAACTCACTCTCTCAAACTCTCTCTCTCTCTCTCTCTCTCTCTCTCTCTAACACTCACTACTTCTCTCTAACTCACTCTCTTCTCTCTCTCTCTCTAACCCTCTCTAAATCTTTACCTCTCTCTCTCTCTCTCTCTCTCTCTCTCTCTCTCTCTCTCTCTCTCTCTCTCTCTCTCTCTCTCTCTCTCTCTCTCTCTCTCTCTCTCTCTAAATCTTTACCTCTCTCTCTAACCCTCTCTAAATCTCTCTCTCTCTCTCTCTCTCTCTCTCTCTCTCTCTCTCTCTCTCTCTCTCTCTATATATATATATATATATATATATATATATATATATATATAACTTTCTCGAGCCATTGATACTCCCTCATAGCTTTAAGGAGCTACTAGTAGAGTTAGAGTGGTCTAGCATGCGTACGACACTTAAGCGTGTTAGTGGTGCTGGTCCTAGTGACACATTAGTAGAGTCTTATCGCTCGAGAGCGAATCTTTAATATGTGGAGATTACACGTGTTGATTGGGAGATATGTGTTCATGCTCACTTCACTATTTAGCTAGAGATACATGCAAGACTATGGAAACACAAGACACATAGCTCCAGATACATACGAGACTACGGATAGCCCAAGAGGGCTCGAGGCAATGTGGACATGCATGTTGGGAAGTGGTGGAATCTTCAGAACAGGAGGCTACAATTGCCCAACGAGTTATATAGGCTCCTCAACGAGGTCGTTTTAAACATTCCATGTTTCCAAGACATCGAAGAAAGGGGCGTTTCCAAGAGAGGAGTGGGAGCATCCAAACAACACTCTTGGTGTAGAAAATAATCCTCACACATCCTTCCAAGTCCACCTACGCGGACACTTAGACAAATACTCCTCCCCACATCCACGTAAGTCCACCGCGCAATCACTTAGACAAATACTCCTCCCCATATCCTTCCAAATCTGCCCGCGCAAACACTTAGACAAATACTTCCACTGCATGGCACAGCACAGCTCCGGGGTTGTGTGATAGCACTGGCTCTTGGCAGGGGCGGGGTTGAGACACGGCATGGTTTGGGAGGGGGGTGGGATCACCGCACAGCTCTTGGTAGAGCGGGGTCGCAGCGTTGCACGGCTCACCGGGGGAGTCACCACATGGCTTTTGTCGGATGGCTGGAAACACTGATGATGCAAACTCTAGTGACAAGGGTGCCGCGGTACTTGAATGGTGATGAAGAGTAGACAAGGTTGTTGTCCCGAGTGGTGCAAGCTCTGGTGACAAGGGTGCTGCAATACTTGAGGGGTGGTGAGGAGCAGAGAGGGCTTCCGTCTTGAGTTTTGTTGATGGTGAAGATAAGGAGAGAGGGCTGCCATCCCGATGATGTAAGATGGTGACCAGAGAGGGCTGCTATCCAGAGGTAAACTGTAGAAGAAAAATGATGATGTGTTGTAGCAGAGAGTGGGTTGTTGTCCCAAGATGTGTACTGATGATAAAACACTGATGTAATGTACATCAGCAGAGTGGGCTATTGTCGGATGGCTAGAAACGCTGATGATGCAAACTCTATTGGGTGTTGCGGTACCTGAATGGTGTTGAAGAGCAGAGAGGGATGCCATCGCGAGTGGTGCAAACTCTGGTGACAAGGGTGTTGCAATACCTAAGGGGTGGTGAGAAGCAGAGTGGTGTCGATGGTGAAGATAATCAGAGAGGGATGTTGTCCCAAGATGATGTGAGATGGTCAGCAGAGAGGGCTGCTATCCCGAGGTAAACTGTAGAAGAAAAATGATGATGTGCTGTAGTAGCAAAGAGTGGGCTGTTGTCCCAAGATGTGTACTGATGATAAAACGCTGATGTGATGTACAGTAGCAGAGAGTGGGTTGTTGTCGAATGGCTAGAAACACTGAGAAGAAGGAGATGATTGGAATGAATGATGCCTTTTCTTTATATATGGATTTATGCTATAGGTCGGCCCAAGTAATGGTGTCGACCTGTTTGTCTGGGTCCTCCACGACCTTATAAATGCACAAAAGCCTCTTTCTATGATGGTGGATGGTTCTACAGGCCAACCTATTGTGATGCATGCCCTAAATGCTGTTGGATGGTTCTACAAGCCCCGAACCTATTGTGATG
Organism: Cibotium barometz; assembly: GCF_041138505.1. Taxonomy (NCBI): domain Eukaryota; kingdom Viridiplantae; phylum Streptophyta; class Polypodiopsida; order Cyatheales; family Cibotiaceae; genus Cibotium; species Cibotium barometz. Next base: position 8,487,643 of record NC_141065.1, on the reverse strand, counting down.
CATGCCCTAAATGCTTTTAATACCTTATATACTACTGTAGGGGTTGTAGAAGCCCCATACACTGCTACACATGTTGTAAATACTACGATCTATGCTTGGGTACATGATTTAATTGTTGCACATGCTGTAAATATTGTGATCTATGCTTGGGTACATGATTTAACTACTGTAAATTCTTGGTTAGGCTATGGTACATGCTGAAGATGCTCCTTATGCTTGAATGCCATGTTAAATGCTCATGAGTGTTACAAGACACCGAGTGAACATAACCGAGCAAGCCCCAAACTCGAGCGACTGCAAAAACCATATAGTGCTCTAGGTGATATGGTCTAGACCTAGATGTCAATGTCGTGTAGGATATATATATGGTCTTTTGGTTATGGTGGTTATGATGTCCCTAGTCAATGACCTCGATTAGGGACAGGGTCGATTAAGGGTTAATAGTGCTCAATTAGTGTCAGGGAGTTGTTTGCATTATGAGAATCTAGGTAAGCCTTGGGCCAGGCCATGGCATGGCCAGCCCTAAAGGATAGCTTCTAAGCCATTGTAGGAGGGCTTGGGTAGCCAGTGGGTTGCCATACACATGCCCATTGGCTGTCGGCCAACATTATAGCCTCCCCATGTGCTGTCGGCATAGCAAATACTCCTGCTTGCATATAAGCTAAACCCATCATTTCATTTAGAGCATCACTCCTCCATAGAGCATAAGCGAGCATAAGAATCAGGGCTTAGATTAGCATTGGAGTAGAACATCATGGCACCCTGGACACATGGGCACTTATTTGAATGTGTGTGTGTGTGTGTGTGTGCGTGTGTGCGTGTGTGAGAGAGAGAGAGAGAGAGATCAAAGTGTGAGCAATAAGGTGCAAGAGTAGTGCAACTTACCATAGTATATTATGTGGAAAAATCCATCAATGCTTAATCAAAGTAATTAATTTACACAGGTTTATATTCAATGGACACACCCAAGACACTCATAAAGATTGTCAATGATATCATGTTGATCTGCACATAATATCAATGCTTATTGCACAGCTCTTCAAAGGAAACAATATGTTGCGGATCTTGTTCGAGGTACACTAGTGCGTGGCGGGACAACTCTAGCTGGCATGAATAAAACGTAAAAAAAGCTTTCAGAGGCCATCACTGAGTGGAAACAAAATCAGCTAATTGATTCCACTCAAGAAACAAGAGCTCATGCTGAGCTCGTTGATATAGTGCAGCAGGCTCAGCACAATGTTTAGGAACTATCAATTTAAACTAATCTTTTATAATATAATGTTTCTATAGTTTAATGGAACTATTGGCTTATAGTCCGATATTATGTTGTTGTTGTCATTCTTAACATTGTGAGATACATTATGTTATTGTTATTTCCATTAGTGGCACTTGGAGTCATACTTGAGTATGTTATATTTTACTTAGAATGTGATGATGGTGATTGTGTGCATCTTTTATATTCTTGCATATATGTACTAGTGGATTGTGAGTGTATGCTTTTAGGTTTAGATACAATCTCCTTTTGCATGTTTATAGACATCCATGGCGGACTCTAGGAAGTCAAGTCTCTTGATAGCCATCAAGAGAGTATCGCAAAGTCTAGGTTTGAGTAGAGAGGAGATAGAGGAGGACATGGGACAGTATCTGTGTTGAGCGGCACTGACAAGAAGGAGGCTACCCTCACTGGACTCTCTTGCTCCTTTGCGACCCGTAGTCCCTGGTGAGGGCACCTCTAGATCCGTTGGAGGAGGAGGATCCAGAGCAGGAGGGTCAAGAGGAGGAGAGTTAGGGTCGGGAGCTGGAGCTAGCCATGGAGGATCAGGATCCGAAGCTAGATGTGGCGCACAGGATCAGGATCAGGATCAAGAGTAAGACGTGGTGCCACGCAACTAGATGAGTATGTATAATTTCTATAATTTGTCTCTTTTGAGCTATCATTTGTTTAAAAATGGCTATAATACTTATATTTGGTCAATTGTTCAGAACACAGAGGAGAGGTACATAGGGGCCTGCTATTGTCACCCAGGAGCCTTCACAGAGAGGCATCGTTAACGCAGGTATCAAGTATGTTTTATATGTTATACTAGTTATTTCAATGTCTAATAACTATTTGTTTTAATTTCAATGTCTAATAACTATTTGTTTTAATTTCCTTATAGGAGTGATGAGCAGAGTGTCACAGATCCGCCTGAGTAGCCAGTTCCATTGCATTGGTGCCACAATCCTGTATAGGGGATGTGGGCATAGAGTGCTCCATCGAGACGAGCGGGGACACATAGTGGACCGAGATTACGTTTGAGGTCCACAAGCTATGGGGGTAAGAGATCTTTGACTATAATATGAGATGGTTGTAAATTGTAATTGAATTGATTAATAAACATAGAGTTTTCATTTAAATCTACACCAGGATGAGGTCAGCACGAAGTTTTTTCTTACATAGCGCGAGCAAGAGTTTAGAGCCAATTAGAGCCACAAAGGTGTTCTACAAGAGTGTGGGATTCTACTTAGGCACCGGAGAGATAATTCACGGTAATAATACGCAATCTGGTTTGAAATACTGAAGTAGATGTGTAGAAAACTAGAGAGAGAGAGAGAGAGAGAGAGAGTGTGTGTGTGTGTGTGTTTGGCTGATTGGCAACCATGCACAAATAGTGCGGGACTGCCCCACACTCAATCGATTGGCTGGGCAGGGCCCTGGCCCTGGCCCTGTCAGCTCCTTGGCCAAGGCCCCTAGGGCTGATTGACTAAAAGATCCCTGCCCCCTCTGCAACGGATTCGGGGGTGCTAGCAATGGAAGTAGCACTCCCCTTGTGCGGGGCAGAGCCTCTCACTCGGGGCCTCGCCCACACGGATATCCGGACAAGAGACTAATCCCTCGGTTCTTCCAAAACCGAACCCGGAAAAACTTCCCTCACTCGGAAAGCACGGGCGATTCCTCCAGGATATTTTTACTCTAACGTAGTTAAGAGCCTTAACTAACTGAACTGATCTGACCACTGAACCCGTAAGTCCCATGGTCAGATCAAGAAAAAGACTTGCACTTGGATCATAGAGACCAACGCTTTTTTCCCCATTAAGAGGCATAGCCGTTGATTCTTTTCCATAGAACAATTTCTATTTGGGATCTACTTCATCTATCGTACCATAACAGAATTGAGTCTCATTTTAGGGATCCATCAGTCCAACCTAACCCCATCTAGTCCCATGGGTTAGCCAACCACCCAACCACTATAGTCCAGCCTAACTCCATCCAGTTCCATGGGTTAGCCAACCACCCAACCACCCATCTAGTCCCATGGGTTAGCCAACCACCCAACCACTATAGTGATGGGTTAGCCAACCACTATAGTGATGGGATCCAATTAGGAATTTAGTTAGGTTTTGTCCCGGGTACCAAGGAAAAGAGTTCCTAGGTCCCCTAGCCGGCGCTTCATGCAAACTTTAAGATAGTCACACCACTTAGACACCCAATATGAAATTTCTTGTTTAACAGATTCAGTTGACTTTAAAACAATCTTTTAATGAAACCATAGAATCACTGATCATAATCCTCCAAAATATCCGGTTGAATTCTCATTTCTAATCATTCCTTCATCGGTGTTCCTATGGCATCATTGGTAACTAGAATGCTCACCACCACCTGTCCACTTATTAGGGGCCTTTTCGATAGTTCCTAGCTCATAGTACCCCGCAATATAGTCACTTATAAAAATCAAAATGGAATCTCCGTTGAAGATCAGCAAGATCAACCAACAGATCCATATAAAAAAAGCCATGGACTCATCCGTTGTTGAGGACTAGCAAGGTCAATCAACCAGATCCATGCTCGGTTTCAGAAAACAACTCTTACTCCTTGCTCCAATATCTTCCCCGACGCACGTGTGGGTATCTTCGACGACCCCAGAGCCCGAGCACCGTATGGTCAGCACCCTCTAGGATCCTTCGCAGGTCACCTAGCACCTCACTCATAGACCGCTTCCTTGGTCCCTCATCCATCGTACCGGAAGCTCACCATTTAAATCGAACCGAGGCTGGTGAAGACCTCGGTCGATCTTGCTATGCGAGACGTCCTCCGTTGACTCTCCGTCAGCTGTTGCACCTTTATCAGTTAGGTCTCCGCAACCTCATTCACGAGACGGTCAAAATGCTTCCCCAGCATTATTGACATAAACGGTCATTTAACAACAGGTCATAAATACAGTTTTTGTAACAAACTCTCGTCTTTCCACATTCATCCACATCCAATTCATATGTATTCCCATTCTCATCCAATCACATCAGTTTCCATCTCATCACATCTTTCCTCATTTATCCTCATCACATCTCATCCACTCGCATCTACCCATATCCACATCTCATCACATCACATTCATTCATATCTCATCCATTTATATCTACCCTGATCCACATCACATCACATCCATTTTACCTCACATCTCACTCATTCATATCTATCCCGATTCACATCCCATCACATCTCATCCATTCACATCACATCTCATTCATTCACATCACATATCTCATTCAGTCACATCCCGATTCACATCTCATCCATTCACATCCCATATCATTCATTCACGTCCATCACATTCATTTACATCCATCACATCACATTCATTCATATCCATCACATTCTTTCTCATCACCATCCCATCACATACATTCTATCCACATTACATCACATCTACATCATATCTCATTCATACACATCTCATCTCTTTCATCCACATCCATCCAATCATTCACATGTACGATTACTCACATCTATTCATACATTCACATCTATCATTTCACATCCACATATATTCACGTCACATCACATCTCTTTACATCACATCACATCTTATCCATATCCACATTCGCATCCATTTACATCACATCACATCCTTTCACATCCACATCCACATTCACATCCATTTACATCACATCACATCCTTTCACATCCACATCAACATTCACATCCATTTTCATCACATCACATCCTTTCACATCCACATCCACATCCACATTCACATCCACATCCACATCCACATTCACATCCATTTGCATCACATCACATCCTTTCACATCTACATCCACATTCATTTATATCACTTCTTTCACATACATATCCACATTCATTTACATCACATTCTTTTACATGCACATCCACATCCATTTACATCATATTCTTTCACATACACATCCACATCCATATACTCCCCATCTCATCCTTTCACATATCCTCTCATCTCATTCTCATCTCATCATTCACATCCACATCCATTTACTTCACATCTCATCCTCATTCATTTTTATCACACCACATCCTATCACATCCCATTCACATCTTATCGCATCCTATTTACATCTTATCACATCTATTCACATCCTATCGTATCCCAGTTACATCTTGTCACATCCATTCACATCTTATCGCATCCCATTTACATTTTATCACATCCATTCACATCCCATTTACATCTTATCACATCCATTCACATGCTATTTCTATTTAGTAGCTTTTTCTAATTTGATACAGATAATGGGACTTTTTCTAAATTTCTGCCAATTGCTTGGCCTAGATAAAGGTTCTTTTTCTTGATGACTATTTCCATATTCCTTCTCAATTCCTTAATTGAATTATATTCGATATTCCCCTTTTGAATAAAAGAATTCATACGATTTACAAAAATCAATTCTACCCATATTTCCACTTTTGATAAATAATCATAAATTGAATTATACTAAAAATTTCTCTTTTTCTCATTTAATTTCTTGGTCCTCAAATATCATGGGAATTCCTATTTTTGCATTCCAATGTCATGAGATATCCTCTTTTATCATCATCAAATATTTCTCATAAAATAAATTCATAAAATATCAAAATTTCTCTTTTTCCATTTAAATGATTGAATTCCAAATGTCATAGGAATTCTTCTTTTATCATTTAAATATTTCTCATACATAAAATAAATTTATCTAAAATTCATCTTTGAATTTAAATAAAATATATTCCAATATGCTAGGAGTTTCTCTTTTCCCATTTAAATGATTGAATTCCAAATGTCATAGGAATTTCTCTTTTATCATTTAAATATTCCTCATACATAAAATAAATTTATCTAAAATTTATCTTTGAATTTAAATAAAATATCCATTAATTCCAATATGGTAGGAATTTCTCTTTTTCAATTTAAATGATTGAATTCCAAATGTCATAGGAATTTCTCTTTTATCATTTAAATATTTCTCATACATAAACTAAATTTATCTAAAATTCATCTTTAAATTTAAATAAAATATCCATTAATTCCAATATGCTAGGAATATCTAAAATTCATCTTTGAATTTAAATAAAATATTCATTAATTCCAATATGCTAGGAATTTCTCTTTTTTCCATTCAAATCATTGAGTTCCAAATGTCATAGGAATTCCTCTTTTATCATTTAAATATTCCTCCTATAGTTTTCAAGAAAATTGATACATAATTCATTCTTATGCATAACGTAAAAAGAGGACTTCCTACCATATTCTAGGATTTAATATCCTAGGCTAAGAGAATGGTTTTTGTCACATTCAATGGAAAACTAATTTTTAAGTTTATGTGGAATTAAATAATTAAGAAATGAGAAAATTATGGTAATTATATTTAAATGATAAAAGAGGAATTCCTATGACATTTGGAATTCAATCATTTAAATGGAAAAAGAGAAATTTCTAGCATATTAAAATTAATGGATATTTTATTTAAATTCAAAGATAAATTTTAGATAAATTTATTTTATGTATGAGGAATATTTAAATGATAAAAGAGGAATTCATATGACATTTAAAATTCAACCATTTAAATGGGAAAAGAGAAATTCCTAGCATATTGGAATTAATGCATATTTTATTTAAATTCAAAGATGAATTTTAGATAGATTTATTTTATGTATGAGGAATATTTAAATGATAAAAGAGGAATTCCTATGACATTTGGAATTCAATCATTTAAATGGGAAAAGAGAAATTCCTAGCATATTGGAATTAATGGATATTTTATTTAAATTCAAAGATGAATTTTAGATAAATTTATTTTATGTATGAGGAATATTTAAATGATAAAAGAGAAATTCCTATGACATTTGGAATTCAATGATTTGAATGGAAAAAAGAGAAATTCCTAGCATATTGGAATTAATGGATATTTTATTTAAATTTAAAGATAAATTTTAGATAAATTTATTTTATGTATGAGGAATATTTAAATGATAAAAGAGGAATTCCTATGACATTTGGAATTCAATCATTTAAATGGGAAAAGAGAAATTCCTAGCATATTGGAATTAATGGATATTTTATTTAAATTCAAAGATGAATTTTAGATAAATTTATTTTATGTATGAGGAATATTTAAATGATAAAAGAGGAACTCCTATGACATTTTGAATTCATTCATTTAAATAGGAAAAGAGAAATTCCTAGCATATTGAAATTAATGGATATTTTATTTAAATTCAAAGATGAATTTTAGATAAATTTATGCTCCGCTGTTATTACTGGCAATTTTTAATTTTTATGAAAAGAATAAGACATAGTAATGTAATTATGATAGTATAACTATCTTTTACCCTTCAATCCAATTTATGGATTTATCTCATAATATTATCATATTTTACAAGCATATAAGTATAAAAATCATTTTCTTAAACCTCTAGCTTCACAAGCCTAGAGTTTGATTTATGAATTGAGAATTTCTCCATGAGATGCAATAATTGAATAGAGAATTGGTCATAGGAATGACCATTCTTTGGGAGAGAGAGAGAGAGAGAGAGAAAGATAAACATAAAAGCATTCTAATTTAAGCATAAATGTAAACTTTATGTGATTAATCACTAAAATTCATTAGAGAGCTTCGTTTGCATTGAAGAACCATTCAATTGAATACTTCTCAAGCTTGAGAGGGGTTGAGAAGTGAAAAACATTTAGAAGATTAAGCCACTCGGGAACGGAAACCCTCTCTGCTCCTCACCCACCACCACTCAGGTATTGCAGCACCCTTGTCACCAGAGCGCGCACCACCACCACTTGGGATGAAAGCCCTCTCTACTCTTGATCTCACCATTCTGGTACAACAACACCCTTGTCACCAGAGTTTGCACCATCATCGACATCAGTATCACTTCACCTTTCGCTGCCTAGTACCACCTCGGAGTGCCTTTGCATAACATCAACATGAGCCTTCGTCATCGACCGTGCTTTAGCTCTGACATCATCTTTTCTTCTGCACTGGTCTTCTTCTACTCAGAGTCACCTCACATCAAAGGGCTCTTGTACATATGTTCATGCACCATTATATATAGACTCACTCACCTATTTCATGATGTGTTGTTTTGCTCAGATCTCTCGTACATCTGGTCTTTTCGTCATTTTGGCCTCACAATACCAGCCACTGTTTTTGTTGTAACATCCCTTGTACTTGTTGTACCTACTTTTACTTGTTGCTGTGGTACCTGAATGGTGATGAAGAGTAGAGAGAGCTCCCGTCCCAAGTGGTGCAAGCACTAGTGACAAGGGTGCTGCAATGCCTGAGGGGTGGTGAGGAGTAGAGAGGGCTACCGTCTCCTGAGTGGTGGAAGTGGTGCAAGCTCTGGTGACAAGGGTGCTGCAATACCTGAGTGAGGTGAGAAGCAGACAGAGCTGGACTCAAGGAAAAATGTCAATGTAGGGCTGGAAGTAGGATTACACCTGAGTTTCAAAGACTCGAGAAAAATGTCAATGTAAAAGAGTGGTTCATCGTTGTCCTTGCTAGCTTCTTGTAGTTCCTCTTCTGTTAGGTTCAACCCAGGTGGTATAGGGAAAGTTGACATTACAAGCTCAATTAGCTGCTCAATGCCAAACTCAAGTAGGTCTTTGTCCCCCTCGTCCTTATCTTTCTCCTCTCGTTCCTCATTCACATTAGATGGTCTTGGTCTATCTCCTTAAGAAATCACCATCACGGTGAGGTGAGGATGTGGCACTCCTCCTCGGCCAATGATGTATCTTCTTGGATATCAATATGGTTTCTATCCTTGAGCAAGGAGGCCATTGTGCTATCAAAAATCCAGTGACCTCGAGGATTGACTTGCACAATTTTCCACCATGGATTGCCATTTGGATTCTTGTAAAAGAATGCTTGTTCACAATGCATTGGAAGAAGGTAAGGTTCTTTACCACCTCATAGCAACTTAGAGGAGTTGATAGACAAAAAAACCCATGGGCTCTCTTTTCATGGTAGCATCTTTGCCTCTGTATTGTGCACGGAACCAATGAACCTTCAAAATGACCTGTAATAAACATGTTCTCTAATTAGCACCAAATACACCATGTGAGAGAATGAATCAATTTCTAGAATGACTATACCTGTTTCATAAAACAATAATTAACTTCATACATTTTCTCTAGCTCCCCTACGTAACCTAGCTCGTCATCGAGATAAGGTTCGTGTCATGGGCACTTGCATGAGATTGTTGTTGAAATGATGCAACAATGCATGAGTCTTCAGTAAGATGCATATCATCAATCCTTCTCCAATCCTTTTTGACTCGAAGATGTTGTCCATAGGCCCACATACTGCTATATGCTCAAATCTAAAATCACCAAGCATAGAGAATATTAACATCACAAAAGCACACACATAGAATATTGGAAGTGTGGGCCATGCCATATCTTACCTCCTTGTCACACTCGAGACTAAGCTTGAACTCCTCACGCCTAACTTACGCACCTTCTTCTTGCACCTTTTTTATTCTCTCTTGTATCCATGTCGTTAACATGGTGGGGGTCACCTGTTGCCTCTTAAATGTTCTTCACATATTCTCTTGCCATTCTTTTTCATACTCTTTAATCCATTTTTGCATACATTTTGAATTGTAGATCATGAAAATACTTAAATTCTCTCGTTCATCATGTGATCAAGACATACTGTGAGTCCCTCTCCACATAACACCTCTTATGATAATTTACTTGATTATTATGCCGTCCAAATAGGGGGAGCTTCCTCATCAACAAGTTGCAAGTACTTAGAGACATAGTACATGCACTCATGATGCAACCATCCCTCTGCCATAGATCCTTTGGGCCTTGCCCTCCTCTGATGCACAAAACCCTTCAATACTCCCATGAATCTTTCAACCCAAAACATCCATTATGTGCTTACAACTCCAGCAAGGTCCACCTCCTCAATGAGGTGGATAAGCACATGGACTTGGATGTCAAAAAAGGACGTAGGCAACTCTTTTTCCATCAAGCATAGGAGCTCTATGCACTCCAACTTTTTTTTTGGAATCTCCCAGGTGTCTATTTCCTTTGACATGATCCACCGAAAATGATAAAACACCAATCAACAAATAGCTTCAATTGCAATAAGGAAGAATCCTAGACACATTTTTGAAGGCGTAGTAACCCAAACGGTATATGATATCTCAAATGCCCTTGGTTAAGCATCCATCAATTACAATTGGCAAGATATGCTACAAATATTCCACCTTTGACGTTAGTATCCATACAAATTAACAAATGTCAAGAATAAGATAGAGCCATGGCCTACCTTCTTTAGAAAGTTATGTACCAGTCATGTGTCTTTAATCTAAAAATAATGTTATCGTCCATACTAAACATGTTTCGTAATGATGCACCATAGCTTGTAGGTTTACGGATTGATCTCATCCTATCATTGATCATGCTCATCTCGTCCTTTGTCAGTACCCATGGTGTGCAATGATCGTCTTTCTTGTTTTAGGACTTACTATAGGCCATAAATATGGTTTATAGTTTTGTTCCTCCAAATCCTCCCTCGTAGCCTCTGTATCTTTGATACCCACCACAAGATGTTTCCAAAGCAAGTGTCCCAACATTTTTGAAAATATGCATGGGGTCAAGAATATTTCTACTTTTCAATTCTTTCCAATATTCCAAACTTAGTACCATATTGAAATCTCACGTGTCATCAATTTTTTCCCTCTGTCTTCGTGACAATCCTCGTCTTCCTCATCGCTTGTGAGCTTTGCATCTAGATCTATAATAGGTCCAACTGTCCATTTTCTGTTCTAGTCCATAGGAGTCATTCGTTTTACTGGTACCGCTCCACTCTCAATTCTTTTATTGAAATGTATTTTCAATTCTTTCGATCGCAATATGTACCCTTTTGGTAGAAATCTTCTATGTCGGAGATATATATTCTTGCTATATTTTGATTAGCCAATCTCCGCATGGTGGAAAAGCCTTGTAACCCTTTGTTGATATACCTACAAACAATAGAAGTCTTAGTGTAATTGTTATTTCACGTCACTTCAAATCCAAACAAAGTAACTACAATCATGTACCTGAAGAATAACCGTAGGCAAGATAGTCATGAATAGTCCATGTTAGAATGCCACGAACCTCAAAGACTCATTCGCATGTAGGCTTGGACATGTACTTTTATCCTTTTCCAAAGTTGTAGATCTGTGATTGATGAGTGGTGCTAGGTACACATTGATGTCTTTGGCTTGACGTTTTCCTGCATTAAAGTGTTGTATCGAGTCAGAGTCTTCAAGAAGTATAAACATATCGGGTGGATACAATTTCAAACCATGTTGCTTGTACATTTACTTGGAATTGGTAACCTCAATATTAGATGCTCCTTCTTTATGGACATGAATGGTGGTAGGCTATAATTGATTAGCACCACTTACTTGATCTATGCAAAAATGGATTGATTCCATTGAGACCAACACCAAGTTTTAAGTGATGGGGTTCTATCAATGTGCTTGAAAGCTTCACAATCAAACAAAATGTGTAGGACCCTGCTGTGCTCACATTCTTTGTTGTCCAATCCATAAGCTTTGACAACTCTGAGCTCCGAAATAGGTACTCTATTCGTGGGGATAATAATGGAAAATGTCTTAGAACCTTAAATAAGTGTTTCTCTCTCCTTAAAACATGAAGCACCACATTTGCTGGCAATCCCTACGTAAACCATAATTCATTAGGAACTCCTCACGAGCACACAACAATCTAATAGCATTGAGTACAATGTATCTAGGTACATCTCTACTCATGTGCACTGGCTCATGACCAGTGTCACACTCCACAAAAGTACAATTAGTTCTTTCTTTCCTCCCTCTACTATTGTTGACTAGCCCTGATATATTTCCTTGAGTGTAAGGTCTACCATTGATATACAATCTCTGTGATTCGTTATGGGTAATGCCTCTTCCAATGAAAGAGGCAGCATTATCACATAGCCCATATGTGGTCATACTCTTGATGTAGTGAGCAATCTGATATATTTCCTTGAGTGTAAGGTCTACCATTGATATACAATCTCTGTGATTCGTTATGGGTAATGCCTCTTCCAATGAAAGAGGCAGCATTATCACATAGCCCATATGTGGTCATACTCTTGATGTAGTGAGCAATCTGATGCCATGGACCCCATGAATAGATAGGTCCTTTGCAATAAAAATACCTTGACCTCTGCCTGGAATCGAGGATGGTGCAATCACATAGCGAGAACCCTAGAAGCTAAAAACCTTTCCATTAGCCAGAAGTGATGCACCCAACCAGCTACCATAATGTCTGCTGTGATTATATGTCTTTATGAGAGGTAGTAGGCGACTGGGTAAGGAATGATCGCCAGACATCTCGAACTAAGAACCAAGAGGTAATTGGTGCGCAAATGCCTCCATTTGTAATTGAAGAATAGCTTGAATGTGGCACATGCAAGGAAGCATAGATCGATCAAGCCCATGAAATCCATCGTCATCATCAGAAAGATGTACAACTAGATTTGGCCATGATGATTGTACCTAGATGCTTGTTATACATCACTTTGTCTATTAATATTATATAGAATTCGAATGATTCAATGTAGAATGCCTGGAAAAAGAAATGTCACTTACCATAGGCTAATCCTGCCTCTCTGGTACCGTGCATCATGACATCTTCCAAACTCTAGCTCGTGGATGCAGCATTATTGTCGTGTCCATCGGTGAGTGCCTCAACAATTCACACACCAACATATGGAACTCTCTGCTCATAGTATGTATGTGTTCATGTTGCACGGATATAGAGGACGTCGCAGAAGATGTCGATGGAGACGAGGACACACCTCCTCACCCTATCATAGGAGCTCACATGCATGCTAGAGGAGGCGGTGTATCGGAGGATGAGTCGGAACCTATTTGCCATTGGAACAAAATTAAAATTACAACTATTCGTTGAAGTCAGTTATGTATGAGTTTGCAGTAAAAGTATTCATAGCATGTTCAATTTGTTTGCATCATATGAACCTAGTAAGTATTATCTGTTCAATTTGTTTGCATCATATTCATAGCATGTTCAATTTGTTTGCATCATATGAACCTAGTAAGTATTATCTGTACTTGTAATCTATATTTAGACATTGTTTGTTGTTGCAATCTATGTCTACGTGATATGAAATTCGGTGATGGCTTGATGGGTGAGTGTTTCACAGCTCATAGTTGTTGATACATGCATTTATTTTTTATTCTAACTTCTTCGATTTGACTTCAAAATGTGTAGAAGATATTGCGTAGGACCTTTTGGTGGGAGATGCGACTCACGACACATTGGGATCAGCATAAGGTATGTAATATTTACTCTCTAGCTATGCACTAATGTCTATCTTAAATCTTAGGTCTATATACCCATGATTTTTTATTCTGAACATATGTCTAGGATGCAGCACGAGCTAGGCTACAGGTTGGCATACATTACGTCTTGGCAAGATGGGCAAGAATGGCTTCATTGTACCACTTTTGTATGTTCACATTTTGTCTTAGACTTACATGTAGATGTGTATCTTATGTTATTTATATCAATCGATAACTCATGTGGTTTTTAAATAACAGGTGAAGGACTATGGTCGCGAGACCACTCATCAAGAGATAGAGAGGACCACCTATTAGGGTTATAGGTTTTTGAAGACGCAGCTTCCTCCACCAGTTACTTTTGTAGCTAATCTAGATTAAATGTCATTCGAATTCTAATTAAATTATTCAACATCAACTGATTACGTTTTCTAAACCGTAGGACTTGCACGATGATGAGGACATGACGAAGGTAGATCGACAGAGTGTTGTTGGGCGCAAATCTATGTTGATGGAGCAGCTTGCATCAGGGGACGATGATCATGAGGATGATGAGGGTACATACCATGGAGACTAGAGGATCCTCCTTCTCCTTGCTCTATATCCCTAGCTTGTTTCGAGCCCCATTTTGTATTTGGAGGTGTTGTACATAGTTATACATACTATTACCCATGGACATGAGTATAGGATTAGGTAGACTATGCCAGCCTCACATTCTACCATTTGTACTCATCATATTTTACCATTTATAGACATTTGATCACTTTATATACTTTTTACTCTTGTACGCTTACATTTATTTACATGAGCTTTTATTTTTTTCTACTTTGTGCACAAATGTAATTTTCTTACCGATGTTATAATCCACCATGTTGAATTGATCTTTGCTCACTTATGTGCTTGACCTGAGAGAGAGAGAGAGAGAGAGAGAGAGAGAGAGAGAGAGAGAGAGAGAGAGAGAGAGAGAGAGAGAGAGAGAGTTCTAATTTAATGTGTGAGCTCAATCTAATTCGAGTTAAGAGAGGGAGAGAGAGAGAGAGAGAGAGAGAGAGAGAGAGAGAATGAGTACTTTGATATTGTATGTATGTGTGTGTGTGAGAGAGAGGTATTGTAATGAGAGATAGAGAGATAGAGAGAACTGTCGTTCCAAAGCACATACATGCTAGAGCGGTAGAGAGAGAACTTGAATGTTTAATCGTTTAAAATATCTGTTGAGCGTCGCTTATGCGATGCCCATCATCGTTTAAGTGATGCTTTGGATATTTACATCTGTTGTTAAGCGACGTCCGCTACTAGGTGTCGCTTATGCGACGTCTGAGCGTCACTATTGGGGTTGCTTAAGCTATGCCCAGATCGACACCCATAGGGACACAAACAAGCGTTGCTAACGGGCGAGTTGTGTTGTAGTGTCTTTTGAACTCTGTAACTCTCTCTCTTATGCTGTCTCACTCTCTCTAACTCTCTATTTCTCTTGAATTGGCCAACTCTCTATAACACACTCTTCTCTCTCTAGCTCACTCTCTTTACCTCTCTCTAACTCTCTCTAACTACATGTAACTCTCTCTCTCTAACTCTCTCTAACTACATGTAACTCTCTCTCTCTCTCTCTCTCCAACCCTCTCACTCTCTAACCCTTTAACTCTCTCTCTCTCTCTCTCTCTCTCTCTCTCTCTCTCTCTTTGTGTGTCTAACCTTTTAACTCCCAAATAAGAGATATATATAGTCGTATAGTAATATAGTATAGCATAGTAGTAGCATAGTAGTATAATATAGAAGAGGAGAAGTATATTTAGTATTTAGCTCTAACTCTCTCACTCTCTCTAATTCTCTCTAACACTCACTCTCTCTCCAATACTCACACTTTCTCTCTCTAACTCACTCTCTTTACCTTTATCTAATCCTCTCTAACTCTCTCTCTATTACTCTCTCGAATAGGCCAACTCTATCTAACACTCTCTCTCTCTTTCTCTTTGTAACACAAAGTCTCTCTAAATCTCTTTACCTTTCTCTAACTGTATCTCTAACTATATCTCTCTCTAACTCTCTTTCTAACCCCCCTCTCTCTCTCCCTAACGTTGTCTCTCATGGCACAAAAGGACCATCATGCAGGCCAAGACTAGGAATCATGTGTCATATGTGCATTTGAGTGTTGAGCCATATAATAAAAAACAAAACACTGCAAACAACAAATGATGTACCCAAAACTAAATGTCATGGCTTCGCAAAACATAGGATTGTGTCGACAATCACAAGAACCAAATCCACATAGCTCGTAGTCAGTATCATGCAAATTCAAATAAAAATCAATGCTGGCACAACTCAAAGCATCTGAGGCACGACCCTCTATATCCATGTATGTATATGCATGACCTGAATTATGTATCACATCCTCATGTGTAAATCCCTCTATGTGTGCATGATCCTCTCTAAGAAATCATGTGTCTCCTATGAGATCTCACCTTAGTAAACTCAATACTACCCTCATACACTATACTTGACTGCTCAACACACAAAGACTATACCCAAGTGAACACTGCGAGGTACTCTATGAAGAAAGGAATAATGGTATCATGAATATCTCTACATGTGAAAGCCATAGAAGAATAGCATGTCCTATCTAGCACAAGGAACTCCCATAAGTATCCAAGAATCCACATGTGAAGTATCACTAAACTCGTGTCCTTAGTACTAGATATATGTGCACACCGCTCCAAGAAGATAGGTTGTCTATATCAAATGATACGAGTGATTAAAGGTGATAAAAGGTACAACAACCTAGACCAAGGTCACTTAGATAATGCCTCGCCATTTCACACTAGCTAATCAATATGGCCATGCCCCAAATCAATATGCCCAAGGTCCATGTGCCTAGGCCCATACCCATACATGTGCATGTGCATATATAATTGCCCCATTACAAGAGACACTAAATTAAGAGGGAGATTTGATAAAACTAAAAGTATGAAGACACTAAAAGAGGCAACTTTTAAAAAATTAAAGCTTATTTGCCATTGCTTTCTAGTTGAAACAAGCTCAATGGAGAGGAATACCATATGGTAAGCTTCTAATTGATTTTTTTCCAATTTCTCGATGTTTGGTATGGCAATTTCAATAAGGCTCAAAGTTACCTATTGAAATTATCTAGGAATTATTACAAAAGACTCCAACGTGTGGGAATTATAGAGTAAACATGGAACATGCATCAATTAAATGTTCCCATATGAAGCACCAAAGGCATGGATCCATTATATAAAATAACATAAAATTGCTAGTTTAAAGCCACCACACAATATCTTGATAGGAGAGATTCTTAATTTTACTAAGGCCACCCTATTTCAAGGAATCTAGAGAAATGTATGGAGTGTTCCCTTGAGGGTGTTATTATCCTTAATTTCACACTACATAAAATAAAGCAATGAAAAGACCTAGTAGTAAGCTTTCCATTAATGGATATATTAAGCATGCATACTTTATCTTAGACAAAAGATGAAATTTGAGTTGTTTTTTTACCTAAATGCACATACAAGCTTCATTATCAAAACGACCAATTAAAACATAACGACAAGGTTTGGAATGTGTAAAGCACTTAGCTACAAATATCACTCTAATAAAAGTTGAAGCCTCACAAGAAATCTTAATGCTGCACTAAATATTGATACACCCTAGCAAATGAAAGCCCTTAATTATTTAATGCATTTCCTTGTATGGGTGAAGATAAACTCATCCAAGGTGATTTTTGAAAGGAAAGGAAGGGAGAACATGGTGTGAGAAGATAAACTCATCCATTCTCCCTCCATCCAATTATATGAGATAGCCTTTCTTCAAGAGTGGCCAACTAATGAGGAAGAGCCCCTTTCTGTCTCCCCTATTGTTTTCTTGTTTCCCATGATTGAGGCTCGTCACGTACTTTGTGAGATCCCTGTTCCCACCGAGCAACGGATTCGGGGTACTAGCAGCGGAAGTAGCACTTCTCGCCCGGGAAAGGGGTCCCACACTTGGAGCCTCACCCACCATGGATATCCGGACAAAAGACTAATCCGTCGGTTGTTCCAAAACCGAACCCGGAAAAACTTCCTTTATCCGGAAAGCACGGGCGATTCCACCAGGATAACTTTTTACTCTAACGTAGTCAAGACCATTACTGATCAAGCTGATCCGACTGTATCTATAAAGATACTCGGTCAGATCAAAGAAGAAACTTGCACTTGGATCATTGGGATCAACGCTTTTTTCCCCATTCAAGAGGCACAGTCGTTGATTCCTATCCATAGAACAATTACTATCCGGGATTTACTTTATCTATCGTAATAACAAAAGTTGAGTCTCGATTTACGGATCCATCAGTCCAGCCTAACCCCATCCAGTCCCATGGGTTAGCCAACCGCCCAACCACTGTAGTGATGGGATCCAATTAAGAATTTGGTTAGGTTTTGTCCCGGGTACCAAGGAAAAGAGTTCCAAGGCCCCCTAGCCGGAAGTTCATGCAATTATAAAACTAGTCACACCACTTACACACCCAATATGAAATTGCTTTTTTACAGATTCAACCAAAAACAATCCTTTAATAAAACCATAGTATCACTGATCACAATCTTCCAATTTATCCGATTGATTCAATTTCCCATTATTCCTTCATCAGAGTATCTATGGCATCATTGGCAACTAGAACGCTCACCACCTGTCCACACAGGGGCCTTTTCAATAGTTCCTAGCCCATAATACTCGGTAATATAATCACTTATCAAGATGGACTCTCGTTGAAGATCAGCAAGATCAACCAACAGATCCATATAAAAGAGCCATGGACTCATCCGTTTTGAGGACCAGCAAGGTCAGTCAACCAGATCCATGCCCGGTTTCAGAAAACAACTCTTACTCCTTGTTCCAATATCTTCCTCGACGCACGTGTGGGTATCCTGGGCGACCCAGAGCCCGAGCACCGTATGGTCAGCACCCTCTAGGATCCTTCGTCGCAGGTGACCTAGCGCTTCACTCATAGGCCGCTTCCTTGGCCCCTCATCCACCGTACCGGAAGCTCACCATTTTAATCGCACCGAGGCTGGTCAAGACCTCGGCCGACCTTGCTGCGTGAGACGTCCTCCATTGACTCTCCGTCAGCAGTTGCAACTTTATCAAATTAGGTCTCCACGACCTTGATCACAAGACGGTCAAAATGCTTTCCCAGCATTCTTGACATAAAACGGTCATTTACAAACAATCACAAAATACAGATTCTATATCGAACTCCATCTTCCACATTATCCCTTCTCAATCCACATTACTTATTCCACATTCCCTTCATATGTACTCATTCTCATCCATTCATTCATATCAACGACACATTATTTCCCATACACATTCACCAACTCTCGACCACCACCTCACTTCTCAGGAAAGAACGGATATCTATACTATGTCCAAGCACAAGATAGTATCAAAGACCAAGTAAAACGATCAGATGGATTCCAAGCAGGGGAAAAGCTAACAACTGTTAGCAAAAATCGTAAAAAAACGTAGAAACAAAAACCAAAACTCAAGTCTAAAACCGATTCAAAAAAGAGTGTGGGAAGTGCAAAGACAATGGTTGAACAAAAAAATCCGATGCAAGATGGCAAAGGAGAGCTCAAAACCGCATGGTCTTCAATGAGTGAAGACTCAAGTGGACAAGAACAAGGTCTCAATGTTCCTCCCAATTTCACACAGTACACTCTTCAAGATCGGAAGATTGTTCTTCAACAGCCCATGCGACAAAAACCAAGCATGCCAGGGATTTCATACGATGGTCCAGAAGATGCAAAAAAGATTGATATTGCTAAGCCAGGAGAAGAGCCTCGCTATGTGTGGATTGCCACAGACTTGTCCTTAGATGAGGAGAAGTTATTAATTCAAACAATAAAGGAGTATCGCGATGTTTTTGCTTGGAGTTATAAAGACCTCAAAGGAGTTAATCCAAGCATATGTCAGCATACAATTCCATTGCGAGAGGATGCAAAACCCTCCAAGCAACGTCCTTATACTTACAATGAAAATTTTGCACGGAAGATAAAGGAAGAAATAGACAAGCTCTTAGAGGCAGAATTTATCTATGAGATTGAACATACTGAATGGGTCTCCCCTATTGTAGTGGTGCCCAAGAAAAATGGAAAACTTCGAGTATGTGTAAACCTCAAGAAGGTAAATGCAGCTACTGTGCAGGATCATTACCCACTTCCAATCACGGATCATGTTCTGGAACGAGTTGCAGGGAAAAAGGCATATAATTTCTTGGATGGATTCTCCGGGTATAATCAAGTGTCAATTGATCTAAAGGATCAACACAAGACAGCCTTTGCTACTGAAGATGGCATCTTTGCCTATCGTGTTATGCCATTTGGTCTAACAAATGCACCTGCAACCTTTCAACGGTTAATGAGTCATGTATTCAAGGAGTACCTTAGGCAATTTCTTGAGATTTTCATGGATGATTTATGTGTTCACTCACAAGAGCGTGATGATCATATAGAACACCTGAGACTTGTGTTTCAAAAGTGTCAACTTTATCATATATGCTTGAATCCTGACAAGTGCAAATTCATGGTAAGACAAGGGAAAATTTTGGGCCATATTGTTTCTCGCAATGGGATTTCAACAGATATGGATAAAATTGATGTCATTGTCTCATTACCTCGGCCTATCAACCCTAAAGGGGTACAAACATTCATGGGACATTGTGGCTATTACCGTAGATTCATCTACATGTACGCAGTCCTAGCTAGACCATTATATGCTCTTCTTGTAAAGTTTAATTGGACTGATGAGTGTGAGGAATCCTTTGAAAAGTTGAAGCAAGCATTAGTGACTGCACCCATCTTACGGGCACCAGATTGGAACCAAATCTTTCATGTCCATATTGATGCTTCAAACTTTGCAATTGGATGTATTTTGGCTCAATCGGGAGAACATAATAAGGATTTCCCAATCTCATATACAGTTGAACAATGCTGAGAAGAATTACACCACAATAGAAAGAGAAGGATTGTCCATGATATATGTAGTGAAAAAGTTTTGCCATTACCTTTTGGCAAACAAATTCATATTTTTTGTGGACTATCAAGCATTGCTATATTTGGTGAATAAACCTTGTGCAACTGGAAGGATTGTGAGGTGGTTTATCATCCTTCTTGAGTTTGATTTTGAAGTTGCAGTTCGAAAAGGAACAACTCATCTAAGGGCAGATCATTTGTCTCGAATCACCTCTGGCGAAGCTCCTGTGGGTGTGGATGATGATATGTTAGATTCAACACTTTTCCTTGTAGAGACAGCTCCTAGATGGTCTGAATCCATTTTAGAAATTTTGACAAGTGGGCAGATACAACTAGTGGGTCCTAATGTGGACCTATGGCGACTGTTCAAGTTAATCTCAGGGAGATTATATCATCAGGGTAATGATGGAGTGTTGAGGCTTATACCTAACCCTGACCAATATGAGGAAATCTTGGAATGGACACATGCAGGTATCGATGGATTCCATGCATCAGCTACTACTTGTGTGCGACGTATATCTCAGGATGGACAATGGTGGCCTACCATGCATGCAGATGCTGAAACATTTATTCGTAACTGTGCTTCATGTAAAATTCAGAAGCCAATTCATAATGTCACATTATTCCAAATTTCAACTACACCAAGTTGGAGTAAGTATATTGTGGACTATCTTCAGCATGGTCATTTGGATCAAAAAATTCCTAAACATCAAAAGCATGCTATTAAAATTGAGGCGGCAAACTATATGCTGATAGAGGGACAACTCTACAAGAGGGGCAAGGATGGCAACTTACGCATGTGTGTATGTGAAGGTGATTATCTGAAAATCTTAACTCATGCACATGCAGGTGTTGGGGGTGGACACTTTTCTGGCAATACCACAGCTAAGTTGATTAGGTGGTCTGGGCTTTGCTGGCCAACCTTACAAATGGATGCCGAAGAATAGTGAAACGTTGTGACGATTGTCAAAGGACCAAACCTCCCATCACAAAGGACAATATGCCATTGCGGCCTATGTTAAGCACACGTGCTTTTGCAAAATGGGGTATTGATTTTGTCGGTCCCATTAAACCTCCAGCTCGTCACACGCATGCAGAATATATTCTGGTCGCAACCGACTATTTGACCAAATGGGTAGAGGCAAAGGCAACAGTCAAAAATGATGTCAGAACCACAGCCAAGTTCTTGTATGAGTACGTGTTTACACGCTATGGCTTACCTATTGAGATCGTTAGTGATCAAGGTGTGCACTTTGTAAATGAAGTCATAGAATTTTTGCTTCAAGAATTTATGGTAATTCATAAGCGTTCTGCACCCTATCATCCCCAGACCAATGGAAAAGCTAAGAGTACTAACAAGATTCTCTGCACAGCACTCACAAAGATTGTTGAGGGACATAGGACTGATTGGGAGCAAAAGTTGCACTCAGTTCTTTGGGCATATAGGAGAGCCTATAAAACATCTGTGGGCACAACCCCATTTGAACTTGCTTTTGGGCTAGACGCAATTCTTCCCATTGAATTTCTTGTACCTACTCTACGGGTAGCTAAACAATTGGATTGGATTGGTCATGAGCTTTCACAACACGTTGACGAATTGGAAAAGCTTGATGAGACCCGCTTATTGGTGGTAATGGGGATGTATGCCGAGAAGAGGAGACAAAAGCAATGGTATGATAGAAATGTAACAACTGGCCGATTCAAAAAAGGAGACCTTGTGCTCTTGTACACACTTAAGAAGCATAAGAGAAAGCTTAAGAAACGTGGCCTAGGACCGTTTGTGATTAATGAGCTTACTCCAAGTGGTGCAGTGCATTTAGAGACACTAGAAGGTGAGCAAATGCCTAACTTCATTAATGGAAGTCGTCTCAAGAAATACAATGAACCATTAACTGAAGCCATGCTTCAACAGATGCATGCTGCACAAACACGGAAAGAAGCACTTGACCTACTTAAACGTCAGGCTCAAGAGGAGGCTAAAGCTAGAGTTGCAAAAGCCAAGGAGAGTCACAAAACTTCTATGTTGGCCATACAGTTGGCTACTGATGAACCTTATGTCGATCCATTCAATATTCAAGTGTGCCTTCATCTTCATGAGACTACCTACTTTGTCTCTGCCTTAATTGACTCTGGTGCAGATTATAATGTTCTCTCGTTTGACACATGGATAGCCGTGGGTCAACCACCACTTGTGCACATTCCTGTTGACTTACGAAGCTTCTCAGGAGAAGATAACCCTATAGAGGGAAAATGTGTCATTATGATGACCATTTAGGATCACCAGATGTCAGTGCCCTTTTATGTGGCACGTAAGTCCAAGGCAGTAGTAGAGGTTGTTCTCGGTAGATCGTGGTTAAGTGCTACCAATTGCTCATTAGATTGGAAGAATAGACAATACAAGTTGCAAATTGATTCTGATTGCATCTTGGGATCTGCTACTCCACGAGCTTTATCGTGTCAAAGGGGTAATGTTTCTACCTTACTCAACCAACTCTCAAAATCTGCTCTTGAAGCTCCAAAACAAATGATGTGGATAATTGATAAGTACTTAAGTGAGGGCCATGGCTGGCATGTTCCAACTACTCTAGTTGCTGCTCAAAGAAGGCCGGGCAAGAAGGAATTATCAATGTGGCTACCCAAAGATGCGTACAAACTTGTACCATCTAGTCCAGTTGCTAAGCCTCTTAAGAAGCACATCATTTCCAAGCCTAAACCTCGGATTGTTACTCGATGGGTCCCAAAACATGTTCTTAAAGCACAAGGCTATTATGAGGGTGCAACAGCAATTTGGCTTCCAAAATGCCATGCTTTGCTAGGGGTAAAAGAGTGTTTCAGAAAGATTCCAAAAGCCACCCTTGATTTTCCATATCAGTGGGTGCAAAAGAAATCAACACAAACTCTTCAAGAAAGGAAAGGCGGCTGTGATAGCACCTACAAATCTACTTGTGTTGATCTTCCTAAAACATGTATTGAAACACCGGTTGTCCCAATTTCTCCTTGTTACACCATTCCACCATCAACTTGTGTACCTAAGACAAGTCCAAATGAGTCTTATTTGAGCATAGATTCTAGCATTTCAATGCCTAAATCCTCTTATCTTGCTCAAATTCCAAGACAATTGCTAAAATTCCCACCTCCTACGAAGGACATACCAAAAACTAAAGATAAGGCATTAACACTACAATTGAAGCTCTTTGGTAGATCAATGTTTGAATAATGTAGTTCCTTATGCCTTTAGAAGATGTGTTCTTTTTGAGATAATCTTGTTTTTGATTGGAATTGTCATGATGGATATGAGTGTTCTAAATTTCATTGTTCTACGTCCAGATAACTCCTGATGGATATTTGGCGAGATACATGTCCACCATGCATTGACCCTGATAGTACTCGACCTGATCATCGCGGGGGTTATAGTGCTCCTCCGTTTCAAACACATTCTAGGTACTTCTATGCTCCCTTAGGTGAAAATTGCTGTGGGCATCACTTTGTCACGTTATTCTATCAACAGCATCACCCATTTCCACATTGTCAAGAGTGTGCACGGCTCGTATTAGGAGAAGCTTCACATATTTGTTGGATATGCCGCTCTTACTTTAGACGATATGGCACGGGCTTAATGAAGCAAATTGTAGGAATTACACTCCAACGCCATAATCTTCTTAATGTGAGAATACCAGAGAGAGGACCAAATCAACGTAGATTACCTGAGGAGGTTCAAGCACAACAATGGAGGGATACAAGCTTAAATGACTTGCAACCACCGATCTTGCAAGCCCTCCTTCCCCAAGCCTCAACATGTCAATATTGGATCAATATGAGTACCTATATTGCGCAGTTCCAAAATCGAAACTGTCTGATTAACCTTCCCATAGAACCAATGCCATATTTTAGTGAGGAAGCACTCCTTCCTCTACCACCTTCTCCAGAGGCCGGTTTTTGTGAGGGGTTGTCCCTGCATCCTGAGGAAATTGATACCATCTTTCCAGCAGACGAGGACACGGATCCACCACCAGCGCAACAGTAAACTCAGTGACTCCACAATAAGATCGACAAGCCAGGGCACTTTTCTCCCATTGGGTTTTTCCCCTCGGCTATATTCGGTGATTGGCACCAATGGCAAATTTTATTCTTTTCTTTTCTTTTCTTGTTTGTTAATAAAAATTTTGCAGAGATCTCCGCTAAAAAAAAAGAGCATCAAACACGCCCCAATAGTCCACCTATCGTGCACACAAACTAGGAAGGGGGGAGACATGCTACGCCTACAAAGATCAAGGAGGAGCAATCTGCACAAAATCAGCAATGCATCAATGCAAACGAACAACATCAACAAGGCACTACAACAGGTGTATTCAAATCTTAATCTTTATTTCTTTATGTGCTTTTATCTTTTGAATATATGGTTTGCATGTTCACACAATGTTGGCTGGTTTAAGTTTTTTGGTTGTTAAAATATGATGAGTGAATTCTAGACTCTTAGAAGACTTAGTAAAAGATATTTCTATCTAAAGACAGTGTAGGATATATACCAATGGAGTATGCTAAGTTCTTATGCTTTCAAGGTATATTAGTTATCCCTAGTGGTAGCTACCTCTTAGGTATGAGCTAGGTGCTAGGAGTAAAAAAATAAAAATAAAAAAAATTATACCCTAAAAAAATATATACAAAGTGAATTGAGACATGACGTGTCTACAGCCATGTGGAATGCTTGGCAGGACCTGGGGTTGTCTTAGCACCTTGGGGCCGATGCCTTGGTTTCCATGGGGTGAACACTGATGTCTAAAAGCTTCAAAAAAAAACCTTTGAGAAATCTATCGCCTTGATAGATGTTGGTAGGACTCTAGGATACACTATGGGCCCTCGAGACCGATGCCCTCATCTTCAAGGGGTACTCCTTATGTCATAAAAGAAAGAAAAAGGGTCTGTCGCCCTTGAGATACTTAGCGGTCTTTAGATTCTCTTGGCGGAGGTCTCTTGGCCATTGCTTGGGTCTCTATGGGATGGAACCTTAATCTTTATCACCTTCTACACACATATCAAAAAAAAAAAGAGTTCCAATCACCTTTGCTCATATTTAGGAGTAGGTTTGCCACTTAGGAATAACTTAAATACTTGTAGGACATTGAGACTGAGATCATAACCGGCGGTGTACAAAGCACACTTGCCTTTGCATAGCACTATCTACCACTTAAGTCTCACTTTGACTAGTCTTTACTCACCTATTTTAGTACTCATTAAAACTTTAATTAGCCTTGCACTTGTATGCTCACGTGTGAAATTATCATTGCTGGTTTTTCTTTTCTTTTCTTTTCTTTTCTTTTTTTCAATAAAAGACTTTACTTGTATCCATTGTTTTTTTGTTGCAGCTCTTGCTACTACCGCACTCGAGGACGTGCGCAAAATAGGAAGGGGGGAGTGTTGCATGATCAATACAAGGATGCAACAAAAAAGACACTTAGGGCTCTTGAAAAGAGTTCCAAGTTGTAGTGGAATATGGGAGAGGGTTTGACAATAATCCCACATGGGAACTTTTGGGAGTTCTAGAGTTTTTGTATAAAAGGTGGCCCATTTGAGAGCTAGGGGGGACTCTTTGGTCATTTGGTTGAGAGGCTCATAGAGAGAGCTTGCTCCATAGCTCCTTCTCATGTGCTCTCCCAAGGCTCTCCATCTCCATTCATGCTTCAATCTTGTACTCTCTATTCTCTACATTTTCAATGATATGAGGTTATGGTCTACACACTTGCTAATCTAGATTTCTTAATGATGTTTTGATGCTAAAATCTAATTTGTAGAGTGCATGTGATGAAGCTTGTGCATGAAATGATGTGTAGTTGAGGCTTGTGTGATAGCTCTTTGCATGTTAGGTTCTTTGCATAAGTTGCATTTTTGTGCTTAAGTGTAGCCTAATCTTGATGCTTTGATTATGTTAGATTGATTGCTTGAGTGTTGAAGAAGGATTGAGTAGGACTAGAAGTCATTAGTGTGTGGTTAACTAATCTTCTCCCATTCGGGATAGCCTCTATGCGCTAACCGGGTTGCATTCACGGATTGACAAAGTGTGTGGGTTGGAGTGTAGCCTCCGCTATGCTATGATGTCCCAAACATTCGTGTGCATGTTTTTGTAAAGACCGTAACATTATGTTTGTTTTATGGATATCATAGGTCAAACAATCTCATTTGTTTTGAAGTTGGATGAGTGTCAGATAGTGAAGGGAAGGAGGCTAGAGAGAGTGAGTATTACACTCATGAACTACGCTATAGCAGAAGCCTTTAAACCTGGTAACGGTACTGATGAGGAGCTAGATAGTGATGGAGCTGGTGATGGGGAGATTGATGGAGCTAGCGATGAAGCTACTGATGAAGCTGGTGATGAGAGTAGAATAAACACTAACTTTTCATTCAGTGTTCAATCAGAGAAAGAAATTTGGTGGTTGGGAGTCTTTGAGGTTCCCAACAAGGAGACAAATGAGGTGCTAGCAACAATGGGTCTTTGAGAGATTACCTTGGGTTAGTAATGTGATTAAGGCACAAATAGGGGGGGAGCACTTGGATGTTGAGGGTCTATGAAGTTTTGCCATTAATTGGCATCTAGGTGGGGACCTAAAGACAATCAAGTGTATGCTTGGTTTCACTCAAGGTGCAAATACTGCTCATCCATGCCCTTGGTGCATGTGTGGAGTGAAATAAAAAGGCAATAAGAAATGCAAGGGGAGGGACATCGGTGAAGAGGAATGTGACAAGATGGGAAGTTCCAAGGGTGAATGGGATGGTGGTGTACTTTCATCACCTATGCTGGTGCCTCCAATGAGGGATTTGCGAGATAATAGTTGGAACCCCATTCTTCATTTACCTCTCAAGAATGTTCACTTTTGTACTTTGCATTCTTTCATGCGTATCTTTGACTGCCTCTCTTAAAGTGCATTCTTTCATGCATATCTTTGACCGCCTCTCTTAAAGTGTCACATAGACTATGCTTTCACTATGCCTACTAGTAAAGCTCAACAAGATGAGGCGATTACAAAAGTAGAGAACATTCTCAATGAGATTGGTTGTCACGGTGGTAATGTGGAGATTTGAGTGAACCAAAATACCTTAGGAGGTTCTCATATGGTTGCGTAGAAGGTTTCAACAATGAGTGGCGCAAAGGCCATAAGGTTTATCTAGCAGCCTGCAAATATAGGCAAGAAGGTTTTAGCAAATGCACACAGGGAAGGTGTGGAAATCATAGCTCCAAAGAGATGGGAGCTGTGGAAAGACCTTTGTGCTTGCACTACCTTAGACTGCTTGGATGCAAATGTTCTTGTCTTGCGTGAGCAGGTGTGGGAGGATTTCAACAAGGTTATGTGGTTGATGAATCTAAGCAACACAACTAAAGGAACAATGTAAACAATTTCAAGCGGAGTTACAAAGATTCATTAAAGCAGTGATCAACACATGGGGTGAATTGAATATCATGCATTACATAGTATTCCATAGATTTCTAAGCTTTGCACTAAAGATATCTTCTAGTAATGCATTTTATAGAAATGTGGTTTTTCTCTGACTACAACACATATTGTATGCTCTCATGGCACATGGTTCATGAAGACATATGGCTCCCTTGATATGTGGAGTACCCAAGGAATTCCAGAGAAGAGTCATTACCGCACAAGAGGAGTGCACTTCAAGAACACACGACACGGAGGTGGTAAAACTCGCACAAACTATCTCAAGGAAATGTTTGCTTCGTTCTCGTTTTCATACACCTTTGGGGCAGCAAAAACACAAGCTAAAACATTTCAAGGGAGAGGGCTCAAAGGTCAAAATTGGCCCAGCTTGCCAAGCAGACAAGGAAGGGGAAGAAAGCAACATGGCAGAGAGCGGGGACATGACCCGCATGCCATGCTGCATGGAGGGAGAGTCAAAAAAATTTGGGCCCCCATTGACTTCTGAGGTTTTGGTCTAGGGTAATTAGGTTACAGGATTGGCTATTCCAATGCTTATTATAAACAGCCTCCCTGGGACCCCCCTCTCATTTTCCATTCCATTGCTTCTATGAGCGCTCCTTGTCATGGCAACCATGAGCACTCAGAAGCTTGCACCATATTTTCTTGACCTAGAGCTACCCATTCTAACTGAAGAGGAGGCTTCTCCCTATACTAGGAAGCATGCTTGGAGAGAGGGAGATTGCGTTCCCACATCCAAGATTTGCAAAACCTTGGTGGCCGCATTGGCCATAATACTTGGGTAAGAGCCTTAGAGCATCATTTGTTTCATGGTGTAAATTTTTGATGATTGAAAAACTTGTTTTACAGGTTTGCAGTGTAAATCGAAGTGCATTCTACCACATCACAGGTGGTAGAGCCACCAATGACCCCGTACTACCACAAGAATACCAAGCCTTGGCCTTGCGCTAGGCCGCAAATATTGCACAGCACTGGGAAGCTATGGTGCATAACATTGTCCAAGTACTGGAGTCCCCTGTTGTTTCAAGCACAATTAAGTCTAGTGTAGCTCTAAGTTTGCTCCAAATGATCTATTTTCCTTGCCAATATCTTGTAATAAGGGATGGAATTTTGATGGCAAATTTTGGCTTGTAAAACTTCTACCCTCTATGTAATATGATACCAATAGATGATAATTTTATTTTTTCGATTTATGGAGTCAAGTGTCATTTTGCCACAATTTTTGTTTTTAGTTTTTCCAACATTCATTTAATGTTAAAATTGTGGATTATCAAGTGAGGGAGATTTTCAAGTATTGTAGAATTGAGTTTTTTCAACAAAAACAAAAGCGGGCCTAAAGGGTGCAAAATGCCCTATGCGAGGTGCCCAAATTGGGCATTTTTGCACCCTAGTGGCCCGTGCAAAATGCCTCCTAAAATTAGGGTTTCTTACAATTATGACATATTTTTAGCTCTATATAAGGAGGAAAATGGTCACTCTGGCCCCTTTGGATTTTAACCTAAGACACAATGTAAATTTTTAGAAATATTTAAACCTAACACACAAAATGTTAGTTTTTACAATATGTCTAATTTAATTGATTCACCGAAAAATTTATGAGTTAAACTAAAGTGAACAAATTAAACCAATTAAATCAATTTGTAGGTTGTTTTGAGAAAAAAATATTAAATAAATAAAAAAATAAGTAGACCAGAAGGGTGCGAAAAAGGCCTGTGCAGGAGGCCCGCACAAGGCTTTTTCGCACCCCTCTGGCCCGTTTGGATTTTGATGTTTTGTGCAATTCGAACACACGGAGAAGAGAATATAAAAAGATGAATCATATACAAACTCCACATAAGACGATTCATAGAGATTGCAATACAGTTGGACAATGATTCATAAAGATTGTAACATAACATTATGAAATAGATCATTTACATAAGTGTTTACATATGAGATGGTGGGATTCGGGATACAAGGGCTGTCCCCGACACTTTTTAGCTATGGGTAGCTCCCCTGTTAAGATTGCTTCTACTATGTCCTTGGGCGAGTTTTGCCCTACGGATTGTGCAATTCCTATTTGGGCATAGCTAAGTGACTGGCCTAAAGTGGCCACACGCAAGTGCTCTTTGACAATGTCTTCAATATGCAAAAAGCAGGAAAGTGGCAGACGGGGTGAAGTCGTTATGGATTATTACAAAATCATCCACATGGAGATGGGGAATATAATGGTTCAAGGTTGGGTATGGGCCAGTGAAACCACGCGACCCCCCACCTCGCGTGGCCCGACTGTCGACCTCCACCACAGCTTCCTGCTTTTAATCTTCGTCTTCATCAGCTTTGCGTTCCAAATCAATCTTGGACTTCATTTCATCCAAATTTTCCCTCTTTGGACTTCCGCCACCCATCTCTCGGCATGGAACGTCCATAAGTTGGAGATTTTTTTGGGCAATTTTAAACTCCTCCTTAGTTACCTAAGCTTGTTCTGCACTCTTTGCTACCTCTAGCGCAATCTGCCACTGTGTGCTCCATGGAATTTGTCAATGGTAGGAGGATATACTCAAGTTAGCATGTACCCAAATCATCTATAGGGAATGCTCATTTCACTTTGAGCATGCTAAGGCACTCATCCATGTGAATCCCACAAGATTTTTTGATGTCATGCAAAAAGAGAAAGAACTCCCCCCCAACCACCACTGGACATAAATTTCTTATTTCTATTTCTGGAATGGGGGCAGAGTCATCTTCCTCTTCAATTTCCCTACCGCTAGCACTAGCCTTGAAGCGGCGAGGGTTCTCAGCCAACCCCAACACACCCTCCGGGAAGTCCTTTTGGGACGAGCACTGATTCACTAGGACTGACAGTTGAGCTACCCTCTTGTGCTGCTCACCCTTCTCTGTGACAAAGCCCCCAAGGCGTCACTTGGGGGGGGAGATCAACCTCACCTTCCTCGATTCCTTTAGAAATGTGGACGATAAAACATGCCAACGACGAGAGGAAGCACTGGCCAATATCCCCTTTGCCGAGTTTGCAGACTTGTTTGTTTTCAAGCTCTATGAAGTGATCTGAGAGTGTCACCATACATTCAAATCTTTTAAGCCATCTTTTGAAGGGTTTTTTGTTGTGGGCTATGTGCTCTAGAAGTTTACACGGCACCCACAAGCCATGATCATCCTGTAATGCCAGAGTGAATGCAGCCTTATGTGGGTCTCCATGTAGGTGAGTGTGTTAGCAAATAGATCAGAGTGCAGTTGGATGGTGGAGGTCTAGTCAACCATGCGAGTGAACAAAGCATGCAGGTGCGTGGCCTCAAGGAAGTTAGTCTCACGTAGAAAGTCCATGAATTGCTCTAGGCGTGTCATGATGAGGAGGGCTATTTAGGTGCTTTGGTGCTTTGGTGCTCTGGAGAGTGTAAAGAAAAAAATGACACGTAAAATGGGCCTCGGGTATTTATAGAAGGTTTGTGTCATATCACACTGGACCAAAAAAAAACCATAAAAGGGGCCTTGGGTATTTATGGAAGGTTTGTATGAAAATAAACCAACCATACCATAAAACCACAATTTCAATAAACCAAAATGCCTATTCATTAAACCAAAGTACTGTAGAAAATAAATATATTTATAAAACTCTGTAACGGAGTGAGATTACAGACCAACTCCAAAATGGAGTGAGATTACAAAACATCTTCCCAAAAAGCAGTGAGATTACAAAATGGACACTTCTAGCTTAGGTCCCTTGAGCCAAAGTGATGTCATCCTGCCCCCAATCCGAGGACACCTTGGTGTTTTCTTCTAGCCGCCTTCCAACCTATCTAGACACACCTCATTGTAAGTGAACTACGATAGTTATGAGAAAATAATTTTTTTTAAAGAGCAAACAACCCTTACCTTCCTGCCTTACAATTTGATGCAAGCATTGCCGATTCCCTCGTATCCCAAGATGCATAGGTGATCACGAACATTCAATAAGCTCCAATGCTTGCTTGCTTGGATAATCTCTACCCCCACATTTGGTAAGCATATCGAGAGAGCTATGGGCTCCACAACCTCCTCTTGAGTTTGTAAGGGAATCTATGATCCCTTCTTCCTCATCCACCGCTCATAACAAAATCGAATGCACAAAGTCACACATGCTCGCAAGAATCGAAAGAGGAGACACTGGACTATACTCCATTGCACTTGAAATTCTCCCCTTTGTGCTCCCCCTCCATAAGGTCCCACCCTTGGCCAAGTAAATTGATCATATCTTCAACACCCACAACCTTGCATAGGTACATAGCAGGCGTTTGTGTGCACTTAAAGGCCTAAAACATGTGGGCAAACACATGCATAGGGCATGCCCAAGTAAGACCTACTGACCTTGAGGCCTTGGTGTACTTCAAAGAGGCTTGTATATCACTAGCCATATTTGACTTAGGAGCAATCGTAGTCCAAACATCAGGCATTGGCCATTCAGGTACTAGAGAGAGGAGGGGAGGGGATTTCTTCAAGCTTACCAAACCCGTTGGCCTATGTGGGCACTACATAGTTGTGTGTGTAGAAGAAAACTTTCCGACGAGCAAGGTTAGAAGGGAAAATGTTAGAGAGTATTCCATCCCCTATATGAGGATGAACATCATAGAATGTCCTTGTTAGGCTTCGTACAGGTTGCTCCTCAATGAAGTTGGAAGGAAAAATATCTGGAAACAAACAAATGAGGTTGAAAACAAGAGCCCATGTAAACCAACCTACTAGAGAGAAATCAATACAGTTATAAGGAAAAAGAGGAGTGTCTTGTTGGGGTCTGCAATGAAATATCCATTGCCAACCCATCACGCCTTGAGTCCTTAAAACCTAGTTGACACCCCTTCCAATGGTGCTCAACCACATCTCAATGTCAAAATTGATGGGGTCCAATGGCACTGGGTTGCAAATAGACCCAATCTCTCATATAAAATTGGATCCCAAGCCAAGCATCATGCTCATCCCTCACACTGTGCAGCAAGATCATAGACTCTATTGTGTCTCTTGGTCTTTTCCTCGATGAAGATGCACTACTCTCCATGGTTGCTTATGTTGCAATAAAGAGAGAGAGAGAGAGAGAGAGAGAGAGAGAGAGAGAGAGCTATGGAGATTTGAGTTGCTAGTTTTGGGGGGAATATAGGACGATTTTAGAGGGGAGAATGGAGTGTAGAGAGAGAATATGGAGGCAAAAAAAGCTCTTTTTTTTATACAGTATAGTTTGGTTTGGGTTTTAAGGGGGGAAAATCACTTTTTTGAAAATTTTGAAAACCACTTTTTTGAAAATTTTGAAAACCCCATTTTTAAAAGGATTTTTTGACCCACGAGATTGATGAGGGATAAAAATGATGGAGCCCCCCTACTTTTAGTTAACTACCCCCCTCCCCATTTATGAAGGCCAACCCCTAATTTTTGAACCCCTAATGAGGAAGACAAGCCTAGCTCCCCCTACTTTTGGAGGAGACCAAATGTGCACACTCCTCTCTTCCCATTGGTCCATTGATAATGAGGGTCATTAGCAAAGGGCCCAAAAGATATCCAAAGGCTTTCTAATGGGCCCTTGGATCCATCTTTTCATGTGCATGGCAAGAGTGACCCTTGGAAGAGAATCTAGCTTGGACCTAGGGCCAAGCAACCATCAACAAAGCAACACAATCTTTCTTGGTACATTGGCCCTAGGTCAAAGATGCTAGCAAAGATGATGTAGATTTCTTTATCGTATGTTGGAAACTTGCAAGACAATCTAGCTTGGCCTAGGGCCAAGCTACTAACAAGAACAAATCAACATCCTCTTTGCTGGTATCTTGGCCCTAGGGCAAGCTACCATTATAAAAGCAACACCATCTTTGCTGGTAGATTATCCCTAGGGCCAAGTTGCTAGCAAAGATGATATAGATTTTTTCATGGTAGCTAGGGCCAATCTAGATTCTCTTGTGTATGGTAGCTAGATTCTCTTAGGTCCCCTAGGGCCATTCTCTCAAGATTTCATGGTATAATGGCCCTTGGGCCCATCTCTACATTTAAGTTGCTAGCAAAGATGATGTAGATTTGTTTATGGTAGCCTTGTCCCAGTGCCAAGCTAGATTCTCTTATGTGTGGTAGCTAGACTCTCTTGTGTTCCTCCCTAGGGCCATTCTCTCAAGATTGCATGGTAGAATGACCCTTGGGCCCATCTCTACAAGTGCATGGCAAGACGACCCTTGCAAGAAAATCTAGCTTGGCCCTAGGGCCAAGCTACCCACAGCAAAGATAATGTAGATTTCTTTATGGTAGCTTGGCCGCCTAGGGCTAAGCTAGACTTTCTTGTGTGTGGTAGCTAGACTATCTTGGGTTCCCTATGGTCATTCTCTCAAGATTGTATGATAGAATGGCCCTTGAGCTCATATTTACATGTGCATGGCAAGAGTGACCCTTGCAAAAGAATCTAGCTCTGCCGCCCTAGGGCTAAGATACCATCAACAAAGCAACACCATCTTTGCTGGTAGATTGGCCCTAGGGCCAAGTTGCCAGAAAAGATGATGTAGATTTGTTCTAGGTAGCTTATATAGGACCAAGATAGATTCTCTTGTGTGTGGTAGCTAGATTATCTTGTGTTTCCTAGGGCCATTCTCTCAAGATTGCATGGTAGAATGACCCTCGGGCCTATCTTTGCATGTGCATGGCAAGAGGGACTCTTGGAAGATAATCTAGCTTGGCCCTAGGGCTAAGCCAAATTCTCTTATGTGTGGTAGCTAGATTCTCTTATGTTTCCTAGAGCCATTCTCTCAAGATTGCATGGTGAAATGGCCCTTGGGCCCATCTATGCATGTGCATGGCAAGAGTGACCCTTGCAAGAGAATCTAGCTTGGCCCTAAGGCCAAACTACCTTGCAAGAGAATCTATCTTGGCCCTAGGGCCAAGCTACCATCAACAAAGCAACACAATCTTTTCTTGTAGATAAGGCCTAGGGCCAAGCTACCAGCAAAGATGATGTAGATTTGTTCTTGTTAGCCTTGCAAGATTTACGCTTGCAAGAGAATTTAGCTTAATCCTAGGGCCAAGCTATCAACAAAGATGATGTAGATTTGTTCATGTTAGGTTGACAAGATTTACCCTTGCAAAGAGAATGTAGCTTGATCCTAGGGCCAAGCTACCATGAATAAATCTACATCCTCTTTGTTATGGTAGATTTGTGATAGGGCCAAGCTACCATCAACAATGAAACAACATTTTTGCTGGTAGATTGGGCCTAGGGTCAAGCTGCTAGCAAAGATGATGTAGATTTGTTCATGGTAGCTTGGCAAGAGTGACCCTTGTAAGAGGCTTTTCCCTATGACAAATCTACCAACAAAGAGGATAGAGATTTGTACATGGTAGCTTGGCCAAGCTAGATTCTCTTGCAAGGGTAAATCTTGCCAAAATAACATGAACAAATCTAAATCATCTTTGCTCGTAGCTTGGCCCTAGGGCCAATCTATGACAAAAGATGGTGTGGCTTTGTTGATGGTAGCTTGGCCCTAGGGCCCATCTCTTGCAAGGGTCACTCTTACCATGCACATGTGTAGATGGTAGCTTGGCCCTAGGGCCAAGGTACCAGCAAAGAGGATGTACATTTGTTGATGGTAGCTTGGCCCTACCAAGCTACCAGCAAAGAGGATGTAGATTCGTTCTTGGTAGCTTGGCCCTAGGGCCAAGCAAGATTCTCTTGGCAAGGGTAACTCTTGCAATGCACATGCATGGATTGGCCCAAGGGCCATTTTACCATGCAATCTTGAGAGAATGGACCTAGCACAAAGCTCCCAGCAAAGATGATGTAGATTTGTTCATGGTAACTTGAAACTAGGGCCAAGCTATCATGAACAAATCTACATAATCTTTGCTTTTAGCATCAACAAAGCATCATCTCTACTGGTAGATTGGCCCTCGAGCCAAGCTGTCAGCAAAGATGATGTAGATTTGTTCATGGTATCTTGGCCCTAGACCAAGCTAGATTCTCTTGTGTGTGGTAGTTAGATTATCTTGTGTTCCCTATGGCCATTCTCTCAAGATTGCATGGTAGAATGGCCCTTGGGCCCATCTCTGCATGTGTATGGCAAGAGTGACCCTTAGAAGAGAATCTAGCTTGGCCAAGCTACCAAGAACAAATCTACCTCCTCTTTGCTGGGAGCTTGGCCCTAGGGCCAAGCAACCATCAACAAAGTAACACCATCTTTACTGGTAGATTGGCCCTAGGGCTAAGATGCCCAGCAAAGATGATGCAAAATTTTTTATGGTAGCTTGGCAAGAGTGACCCTTGCAAGAGAATCTAGCTTGGCCCTAGGGCCAAGCTACCAAGAACAAATCTACATCCTCTTTACTAGTAGCTTGGCCCTAGGGCCAAGCTACCATGAACAAAGTAACACCATCTTTGCTAGTAGATTGGTCATAGGGCCAACCTACCATCAACAAAGAAGCACCATCATTGCTAGTAGATTGGCAATGGCCCTAAGGCCAATCTCCCAACAAACATGATATAGATTTGTTCATGGTAGCTTGGCCCTAGGACCAAGCTAGATTCTCTTTTGTGGGGTAGCTAGATTCTCTCTAGTCCCCTAGGGCCATTCCCTTAAGATTTCATGGTACAATGGTCCTTGGGCCCATATCTACATGTGCATGGTAAGAGTGGCCTTTGGGAACATCTCTTAAGATTGCATGGTAGAATGGCCCTAGGTCCAAGATGCTAGAAAAGATGATGTAGGTTTATTTATGGTAGCCTTGTCCCAGGGCCAAGCTAGATTCTCTTGTGTGTTGTAGCTAGACTCTCTTGTGTTCCCTAGGGCCATTCTCTCAAGATTGCATGGTAGAATGACCCTTGGGCCCATCTCTACATGTGCATGGTGAGAGTGACCCTTGCAAGATAATCTAGCTTGGCCCTAGGACCAAGATACTATGAACAAATCTACATAATCTTTGTTGGTAGATTGGTCTTAGGGCCAAGATACCATAAAAAAAGCAAGACCATATTTGCCATGGTAGATTGGACCTAGGGCCAAGCTGCCCAACAAAATGTAGATTTCTATATGGGAGCTTGGCCCTAGGGCCAAGATAGATTCTCTTGTGTGCTAGATTATCTTGTGTTCCCTATGACCATTCTCTTAAGATTGCATGATAGAATGGCCCTTGGGCCCATATCTGCATGTGCATGGCAAGAGTGACCCTTATAAGTGAATCTAGCTTGGTCCTAGGGCCAGGCTACCATCAACAAAATAACACTATCTTTGC
Organism: Cibotium barometz; assembly: GCF_041138505.1. Lineage (NCBI taxonomy): Eukaryota > Viridiplantae > Streptophyta > Polypodiopsida > Cyatheales > Cibotiaceae > Cibotium > Cibotium barometz. The sequence continues at coordinate 8,450,357 of NC_141065.1, read as the reverse complement.
TAGTAGATTGGCCCTAGGGCCAAGCTGCCAGCTAAGATGATGTAGATTTGTTCTTGGTAGCTTAGCCCTAGGGCCAAGATAGATTCTATTGTGTGTGGTACTAGATTATTTTGTGTTCCCTAGGGCCATTCTCTGAAGATTGCATGGTAGAATGGCCCCCTTGAGCCCATCTCTACATGTGCATGGCAAGAAGGACCCTTGGAAGAGAATCTAGCTTGGCCATAGGGCCAACCAGATTCTCTTGTGTGTGGTAGTTAGAGTCTCTTATGTTCCCTAGAGCCATTCTCTCAATATTGCATGGTAGAATGGCCCTTGGGACCATCTATACATGTGCATGGCAAGAGTGACCCTTGCAAGAGAATCTAGCTTGGCCCTATGGCCAAGCTACCAAGAAAAAATCTACATCCTCTTTGCTAGTAGCTTGGCCCTAAGGCCAAGCTACCATCAACAAAGAAGCACCATTATTGGTTGTAGATTTGTCCTAGGGCTAAGCTTCCAGCAAAGATGATAGGGCCAAGCTACCATCAACAAAGAAACACCATCTTTGGTTGTAGATTGGCCCTAGGGCCAAGCTACTAGTAAAGATGATGTAGATTTGTTCATGTTAGCTTTGCAAGATTTACCCTTGTAAGAGAATCTAGCTTGGCCCTAGGGCCAAGGTACCATGAACAAATCTACATCATCTTTGTTGGTAGATTCGTCATAGGGCTAAGTTACCATCTTTGTTGGTAGATTGGCCCTAGGGCCAAGCTGCCAGTAAAAAGGATGTAGATTCGTTCATGGTAGTTTGGCAAGATTGACCCTTGTAGGAGAATCTAGCTTGGCCGTAGGGCCAAGCCACCAAGAACAAATCAACATCCTCTTTGCTGGTCTTGGCCCTAGGGCAAGCTACAATTATCAAAGCAACACCATCTTTGCTGGTAGATTATCCCTAGGGCCAAGCTGCTAGTAAAGATGATATAGATTTTTTCATGGTATCTTGGTCCTAGGGCCAAGCTAGATTCTCTTTTGTTCCCTAAGGTCTTTCTCTCAATATTTCATGGTACAATGGCCCTTGGGCCCATCTCTACATGTGCATGGCAAGAGTGACCCTTGCAAGAGAATCTAGCTTGGCCCTAGGGCCAAGCTACCATGAACAAATCTACATAATCTTTGTTGGTAAATTGGTCCTAGGGCCAAGCTAGATTCTCTTTTGTGTGGTAGGTAGATTATCTTGTGTTCCCTCTAGGACCATTCTCTCAAGATTGCATGGTAGAATGGCCCTTGGGCCCATCTCTGCATCATGTGCATGGCAAGAGTGACCCTTGGAAGAGAATCTAAGGCCAAGCTAGATTCTCTTGTGTGTGGTAGCTAGATTATCTTGTGTTCCCTAGCAAAAATTTCTTAATATTGGATGTTAGAATGGTCCGTGGGTCCATCTCTACATGTGCATGGCAAGAGTGACCCTTGCAAGGGAATCTAGCTTGGCTCAAGGGCCAAGCTAACATGAACAAATCTATATTATATTTTCTGGTAGATTGGTTATAGGGCCAAGCTACCAAAGAAACACCATATTTGCTAGTAGATTGGGCCTGCTCCTAAGGTCGATTTTCCAACAGCAAAGATGATATAGATTTGTTCATAGTAGCTTGGCCCTAGGCGGCCAAGCTAGATTCTCTTGTGTGTGTGTGTGTGTGTGGTAGCTAGATTCTCTTGGGTTTCCTATGGCCATTCTCTCAAAATATCATGGTAGAATGGCCCTTGGGCCCATCTCTGCATATGCATGGTAAGAGTGGCCTTTTGGACCCATCTCTGCATGGAAAGAGTGGCCTTTGGGCCCATCTCTACATGTGTAAGGAAACAGTGACCCTTGCAAGAGAATGTAGCTTGGCCCTAGAGCCAAGCTACCATGAACAAATCTACATAATCTTTGCTGGTAGATTGGGTCTAAGACCAAGCTACCATCAACAAAGTAACACTATCTTTGATAGTAGATTTGTTCATGGTATCTTACCCCTAAGGCCAAGCTAGATTCTGTTGTGTGTGGTAACTCAATTCTCTTGTGTGTGGTAGCTAGATTCTCTTGGGTTCCTTAGGTCCATTCTCTCAAGATTGCATGGTAGAATGTCCCTTGGGCCCATCTCTACATGTACATGGCAAGAGTGACCCTTGCAAGAGAATCTAGATTGGCCCTAGGGCCAAGGTACCCAAGCCACCAAGAATAAAGCTACATCCAAGCCACCAAGAGAATCTACAGTGACAAGAGAATCTAGCTTGGCCCAAGGGGCAAGTTACTAAGAACAAATATAAATCCTCTTTGCTATGGTAGCTTGGCTCTAGCTACCATCAACAAAGCAACCACATCTTTGCTGGTAGATTATCCCTATAGGGAGAAGCTACCATCAACGAAGCTACAACATCTTTGTTGGTAGATTGGCCCTACCATTCTAACATGCAATATTCAGAGAATTTTCCTAGGAAAATAAGAGAATCTAGCTACCACACAAGAGAATCTAGGGCTAAGCTAGATTCTCTTTTACAAGGGTCACTCTTGCCATGCACATGTAGAGATGGGCCCAATGGCCATTCTACCATGAAATCTTGAGAGAATGGCTCTAAGGAACACAAGATAATATAGCTACCACACAAGAAAATCTAGCTTAGCCTTAGGGCCAAGTACCATGAACAAATCTACATCACCTTTACAGCTTGGCCCTAGGGCCAATCTACCAGCAAAGATGGTGTTGCTTTGTTGATGGTAGATTGGCCTTATGGCCAAGCTACCAGCAAAGCCTAGGGCCAAGCTAGATTCTCTTGCAAGGGTCACTCTTTCCAAGTTACCATGAACAAATCTACATCATCTTTGTTGGTAGCTTGGCCCTAGGGCCATCTACCAGCAAAGATGGTGTTTCTTTTTTATGGTAGCTTAGCCCCAGGGCCAAGCTACCAGCAAAGAGGATGTAGATTTGTTCTTGGTAGCTTGGCCAAGCTAGATTCTCTTGCAAGGTCACTCTTGCCAAGCTACCTAGGGCCAAGCTACCTAGGGCCAAGCTACCAGCAAAGAGGGTGTAGATTTGTTCTTGGTAGCTTGGCCCTAGGGCCAATCTAGATTCTCTTGCAAGGTCAGTCTTGCCAAGGTACCATGAACAACTCTACATTATCCTTTGTTTGGCAGCTTGGCCCTAGGGCCAAGATTGGCCCTAGGGCCAATCTACCAGCAAAGATGGTGTTGCTTTATTGATGGTGGCTTGACCTTAGGGCCAAGCTATTAGCAAGGAGGATTTTGACTTGTTCTTGGAAGCTCTGCCCTAGGGCCAAGCTATATTCTCTTACAAGGGTCACTCTTGCCATGCACATGCATACATGGGCCCAAGGGCCATTCTAGAGAACCTAAGATAATCTATCTACCACAAGTAAATCCTGCTACATCAGGAGCTAGAGGTTCTCAACAGGTACTTTTAGATTTGAACATTATGAATTCCAAGAATTTGGCAAGGAAGGCTAAAAAGGTAAAGGATTCAGATCTGGGGAGTATCGACAAGTATGAAAAATAGTTTCTACTTGGTTTATAAATAGAGTTTGAAATTCTAGTAATGAAATGTGTGCAAGCACCCAAACATTATTTATGTCATCCATTGGAAAATGACAAAGTCAAACTATGTGTGGAGTGGTATGTTGAGCGAGCGAATAACCCTAGGTCTTGTGCATATTTGATGATGACGATAAAGAAGATTGGAAAAAAGGGAGAGAATGAAATGACCAAAGAAGAGGTGGTAATTGAAAAGCTCTAGGATTATGATTATTGGATCATAGATGGGCAACATTCTATCTATGTTGCCAAGGTCATCTTGAGGAATCAATTGCCTGAAAACCTACTTTATTTGAGGAATATTATGCTATTAGGAAATCCCAGATTGTCATCAATGCACCCCCAAAAGTCTGTGTGGCTATCTTAAGGATGGAAAATTTGGAAACCCAAGAAATGTTTAAACAACAAGCCTACAGTGGTATACTCAAGCACTTGAGGGCCCAATGGGATTTTTATCACAAACCCTCAAGGCCGGTATCTGAACTTGTAAAGGGGCATGCATCTTGCTCAGATTGAGATGTAAGTAATTATTTCTTATGTTTTCTAGCTTATTTTAATTTTATAGATAAGTTAGAATTTGGATATTCATATTGCTTACTTTTTGTTTGTTAATTTATATTTGTAGAAATTCATTGCGACCGAGTGGCAGAAATTCATATTGCTTACTTTTTGTTTGTTAATTTATATTTGTAGAAATTCATTGCGACCGAGTGGCAGAAACATCGATGGGTGCCTACTTTGCACAGAAGTAGTCACACATGGTTTCTTGTTCAGACGAGATCTTTAGTACATGGCTAGAAATTATAGAAGGTGTTGAAAAAGGATCAATTGAAGGAAGAAAGCCTAGCCCTTCTCAATTTAGATTCTTGTGTGGGGGGCTAGAAGATGAGGAGGTGAAGATCATCTAGTCCCAACTAAAGTCGGGAACAATCTGGTTTTCCAAGGGTACTTCTGAGGACAAGATTGACATGGTAGACCATGTAACACTAATGAAGCAAGATAAAGTCATCCAAGAGAAACTAGTCATCGAATTTAGTAAATTGGATGGTGCAAAGAATTGCCACAATTGGGAAGAGTTGAGTGCATCTTATAATGTCAATGCTCATGTCTATCATGTGCTACATGGAAGTGTGAACAATGGATAAAGGCTAAGTTGCAAGTTGGAAAGGCTATTCAAGAATTCCCTTTGGATGTAAAAAACTACATTCAATGGATTATCACTGTCAACAAACAGGTGTCAGCTTTTACTGATTATCCTTGGCGTGTTCCTATGGGTGAGCTTGGAGATGGAGGGCGAGTACTTTCTTGCTCGATACTTCATTGATCCAATGCCGATTGGATTATGTGTTTTGGATAGCATAGAGGGTCCTGCGAGGGAGATGCAATGGAGTGTGGAGAGGCTTTCACAGTTATTGAATGGCATCATGGCTATCATTGGTGGTACATGTCTCTCACAATATGTATTTCTTGCATTCTTAAAGATCACTGATGTTATGCGTCTGAAGAAGCCTTAAAAAATGTACAGGGATGGAACAAACTATTTATGGGCATGATAGATTTTGTGAGAGATACACCATGCAGTGGTGTGGCCCAATTCTTCAGTGTGCTAGTTTTCTTGAGTAAGGAAGATGCTTTTGAAGGCTATGATTAGTTTGTTGGCTTGGTGGGTCTAGTCTTGGATATAGCTCTTTTAAATCAAAATGATGATAGAGTGAAAGCTTTAGATGCCACCTTATGCGATACAACTAGGTCACTATCATCGATCAGTGTATTAGGTTGCATTGTATGCAAGATCTCATGCTCACATTGATGCTTTCAGCAATGGTTTTGTGTCAGAATATGCAATCAAAGAAAAAAGAGATTTGATATGCTTGGTTTGACAATGTCGAAGGAAGTGAAGAGGTGAAATCAAAGCTTCTAAGCCTTGCAAAGATGGACAGTGATATTAGACAGTGGGCGAGGATTCCTGATAAACAATCACAAGCTGATGCTTTTACCTCCATTGCATGTAGTTTCCAACTAATTGAAACGAATCCTCAACCAAAAACAACAATATTTGATCCTTCATGTGCAATAGAAAGCCTTTTATGCTCTGAGGATGAAGAGGATTGTATATTATTGTAATAAGAACTATTTTATTGGTAAAGTAATGACATGATAATGCTCAATCTAGTGATGTTAAATTGATAAGTCGTAAGTTTTTGTTTTATTGATTATCAAATTTTAAAATTGTCCTTGGGTAGCCAATCTCTACATAAAATAATAAAATATTAAGACTTGCAAGATTGGTCCTAGCTCCATTCTCCACTCTCATTCTGGCAACCACTAGTAAATTTTAGAATTGTCCTTCGGCCAATCTCTTGACAGAATGGCCCTAGGGCCATTATCTGATATTTTCATGCAATCTTGAGAGAATGGCCCTAGGGAACACAAGATAATCTAGAGTTACCCTTACAAGGAGAATCTAGCTTGGCCGTAGGGCCGAGCTACCATGAACAATTCTCTTGTGTTCCCTAGGGCCATTCTCTCAAGATTGCATGGTAGAATGCCAAGATTGCACGGTAAAATGGCCCTTGGGCTATTCTTGCAAAGCACAATGTACTAGGGCTAAGCTACCACCTTTGATTTGAATAGAAGAAGAATGTCTCTTAATGAATTTATTAAAGTTTATGTTCTCAACAACTTTAAATCTTTATGGTAAGAGTTGTCTTAAACTATACTTTTTGTGGTATTTTTGAAGGAGTGGATCTTAAGTCAGAGTCCATCCTAGTCTAAGAGGGCTCGTTTGATTCGAATATAAGAAGATTATGAAATAAATACTAGAGCTTGTTCACACACTAAGTGTAAATAATCAAAAAGCTTCTAAAATATGTGCCAACAATATAGCAACATCACGCACAAGCGTGCATAAATAATATATACAATCTTTTGATATGTGGCCAACAAAATAATATGGAATAATAATATTCCATGATGATATAGACAAGATCCTCCATGTGCGACACGTGCACTGCTCAGCACCTATCTCACAAACGTAAGCACATTAGTTGTTTCAATTAATTTTCCTTCTCTACAAGTAATCCCAATATAAAACATTGATAGGCATAAACAAAACATATACTTACGTGACTTGTTTCACTACTACGATGAGAATATCATTATACACATCATCTAGCATGGCGTATATTGCCACTTGTTACACTTTCAATTAGCATGGCACGCTAATTTCATAAACCACTTGTTACATAAACCACTTGTTACGCTTCGACTGTGTGCAGTTGTCTAGCATAGTCCACTTGTTTCACTTGACCACAATACGATTATCAAGCATGGCACTACTTGTTACACCTCAACAACATACACCTGTCATGCATGGTCTCAAGCTATGTCAATAACACTAGGTAACTAGTATTTAATGCAGGGTCACCCACGATACCAATTCACTAGGATGGCACACTAGCATCCGGGTGTCCCTGTACAACTAAAGTATGGACATTATGTAACCCATACCAACAAAAATTATCCCACATAGATCTAGAGATAAGTATGCATCAGAATCCTTCACACATGATTAATCTCGTGTCCCATACCACAAGACTAATACATAGTGAAAACTTCATAAAGTATAGTTCAAGATGGAAGGGCTAGTTCCTTCAAAAAGTTCTACTTTTGATGCATAAAAACTCTCCTTGAAATTTATAAAAAAAATAAAGTCTTAAATAAAATTTATTGTAAGAATAATCAAATGAAATAAATATGTTACCTCAAGAGTTGGAGTAATCGTCGTGGTATTCTTCTTCACCATCATCATCGATCATATTGAGTCCAAGTGAAATAAACTTTGATTTTTGTGGACAATTTGATGCGATATGTCCAATCTTGTTACACCTGTAACACTTCTTTGAATCATGTTTATTAGCTTTTTATGAAACATCTACCTTGGTTTCAATACCTGTGTTTTGGTCATTAAGAGATGTATCAAATGATTTTGGAGAAGTTTTAGGCTTCAAAAATGTTGATGCCGAGGTTTGGGATGCCGGGGTTTGGGGTGTCATTGGTTTCTTAGGAAAACCAATTTTCTTTTCATAATTCAAGGCTAAAGAAATAGCCGAGCTAAGGGAATGCGATCGAGATATATTTAGCTTTGATCGAATTGTAGATTTTAGACCTGCTATGAACTTTCTTCTTTGATCCTTGGTGCGAACCTTCTCTCGATTAATGAATTTGTAACAAGGTTTGCCAAAACCTGTCTACATAAGCTGATATTGTCTCTCCGTCAAGCTAGCTAAATGTAGACCATCTTTGTCTAGCCTTAGCTTTGTATTGTGAAGGTAGGAAATCTTTCTTGATAAGTTTTTGAAATATCTTCCAAGATTTTGGTTGTGCTTGTTGGTTCTAATGGCATTCCACCATAATGCTGCATTGTCCACCAAGTGATTGGTAGCACATTTGATTTTGTCCTTCTCAAAGAATTTCTCCCCTGAAAAATAATCATCTAGTTGACTAAGCCAAGCAAGTATGGTGCAAGCGTCCTTCTTTCTCTTAAAATTCTGAAAAGTAAAAGCTTTGCGGCTAATATTCTTTTCTTTTGTAAACTCTTGAGCTCAAAGAGTAGCTTGTACGGTTCTCTAATTTTGATCACCATCAGAATCTGAAGATGTAGTAATGATATGTCTATGCCTCTTTTTATGGGATAACCTGTCTTCTAAGTCTATCCTCAACTTCTTCTCAACAAAAATATGATTTTGAAGTGACTGAAGTTGTTCTTGAATGGTTGGGGGTAGAGGATAGGTTGCAATTGTAGAAGAACAAAGCAAAATAATATGAAAGTGTAGAAATAAAATAGAAAAAGCAACAAGCTTATTTGACTCCCAGGTATTCAAGAGAAGCCTTTTTGAAGCACTCGAAGTCAATGGGGTCTAACAAACAATAAGAATAATAATCCAATAACGCCTTGATGTCGACAATAAATCCAAATAATAACTCGTTTTGTGAAGAAGTCTTCAAAAGAGTCGAAAAAATGTTGAAGAAGATAACCACGATAATAATTTCTTGATCTCGAAATAATGCCAATAATAATGGGTTGAAGAAAAAGGATGTAATAAATTTTTGTAGAAGAACCTCCGTCAAAGTTTTTACCCAGTGCTTGCTTTTGTAAAGCTCCCTCTCTTTCGTTTCTTTTTGTAGGCTAAAGAGGGCTTTAGGCTTTGATAACTATTGCAAAAACCCTCCTAAAAATAGTGCTGCAAATCCTTGTAGAGAGGAGCTTGGAAATCTTTTTTTAAATAATAATAAAAAACAAACCCATAATCTACTCTTGTAGATCTTCTTGGAAGGTATAGAAAAGCTTTATTTTAAAGATTTTGAGAGCCTTATAATAAAAGTAAGCTTTAATCAAAGCTTAGTAAGGCTTATCCAAAGCTTATTAAAGCTTTGTTTTTAAAAAAAGCTTAGAGGCCTGCGCTGAAGCAGCGGCAAGCAAACTGTGAGAAAAAGCAGAAAAGAAAAGAGAAGAAGTTGCCCCTGCGAACTTTGCTGCCTCCGTCGCCGACTGGAAGGGAGAGAAAATAAAAGAGAAAAAGCTGTCGTCTCGCTGAGTGGAAGGGAGAGAAAAATGAAAGAGAGAAAAAAAACTTTCAAGCTACGATTTAGTGTGCAACAGAAACCATTAATTCCCCCCCCCCTCTTTTTTGATAATTTCTTTGAAGAAAAACCCCTCAGCGTCCAATATAGGTTGATTGGATAGTGAAGCTCTGCAAAATCTGAAGTTAGAGGGGATAAAAGCTAAGAACCTACTCACTTCATCAATACGGTTGGATGTTGGAGAGGGTGAAGAAATTAAAAGGTGGTTTTGTGGTTTCTCTTGCACAGTAGTGGTTTTTGGAAGAAGGGTCTATGCCCTTGATTCCAACCTCCATCCAACAAGTCCCACAACCATTCAAATCTTTGGCCCAAATGCCTTCTGAGCTTTCTCTCCCCTTTACCCTTTGGTTTCTTGTGAGCTTGTCCTTTTTCAAGAACATACACACACCCATCTTCTTCAAGAACATACACCCATGCTCTCATGCTCTCATACCACTCTCATGGGACCTAAGTACTTCTTGAAGAAAATAATTTAAAACTCACAAATACATCGAAAGTAAAGCATAGACTTGTATCAAATTGATATGATAGAGTATAACATAGCATAAACAAGAGAGATAGAACGACATCACCACCATCAAGAAAAGATTGGTTGCAATCTCCCCCTCATACGTGTAGCTCCACTTTCACAACATGAGTATTTTTTAGAATTGTATTCAATAAATATCTCCAAGGAGCTAACAATAGTTGTGCGTACAAAATTGGGCTTTCTTTTTCCACTTTTATAAAAATGGCTCAAACACTAGAGCTTGTTCACACCTAAGTGTAAATAATCAAAACTCTTCTAAAATATGTGCTAACAATGTAGCAGTTCACCACACAAAAGTGTGCATAAATAATATGTACAATCTTTTGGCATGTGGCCAACAAAATAATACGAAATAATAATATTCTGTGATGATATAGACAAGATTCTCTATGTTGTGCAACATGCGCACTGCTCATCACCTATCTCATAAACGTAAGCACATTAGTTACTTCAATTAATTGCCCTTCTCTATAATTAATCCCAATATGAAATGTTTGTTGAGATATCGAGCTCATCTAGTGAGGCGGTGGATAATCATGACCCGCCTGGGGGATAGGCCCCACACTTACACCACTGGTATGATTGGTGAGATCATGGGTGATATGCGGCCAATGGGATGATAGGCTGTGTGATAGCCATTCTGGCATTCTAGTGAGGCGATTGACAATCATGACCCGCCTGAGGGATAGGCCCCACACTTACATTACTGGTATGGTTGGTGAGATCATGGGTGATATGCGGCCAATGGGATGATAGGCTGTGTGATAGCCATTCTGGCATAGTTATAGCACCAGCTCATTTAGTAGGGTTCACACTATAGAGAACCCTAGTATGTATTTGGTTGAGTACCTTTTCATATAGTGTGTACTCTTATCTTTGTATATATGTGTGTTGAGTGTTGTGTGAAGAAGAAGAAGATTTTCAGCCTCTCACCTTGTGTGTTCTCTTTTAGGATTTTGTGAGTGTGTGTGTGTGCAAGAGCTCAAGCTCTCTTCTCCCCTGTATCTTTTCATGGTATTAGAGCCTGGTTCATGCTAAGGGCTGAACTACAAGCAAGAGAACTACAGGAAGCGGTACGAAGGTAAGAGCTTCATCTACTCTTTCCTATTTGTGTTGGCGACGACTACACCCTTGTCGGGAGCTCTACGGGAGGCACCGGCAAACGATCTCTGATTGAGGAGCTTTCTTCGCGGGAGTAAAGCTAAAGGGCAACTATAATGTCCTATCGGACGAAATTTTTCTTGTCGAAAACGCGGTTCAGGTGCGTTAGGACCTCCGTTTTTCAGAAAGCAGGCGATTTTGAGCATTGCGGGTAAGTCATCGATTCTATGCAGAACTCTGTTTTAAGAACTGCAGGAAGACAGATTGATTGTGCAGACATTGTGTGTGCTGCAAGGAGGTCAACACTTGCCATTGGGTGTATGTATGCATATTGAGGTCATTGGTTGTGACATTTGAGTGTAGTACATTATCGCAGTCTTCACATAACAAAAATAGTTCAGAGCAACATGACTTCTACACAAGTTCAGGAAGAGGACGAGGTAGAGGAGGCTGTGGGGACACGACCAAGGAGGTGGCCGAATAGGTAATCAGAATTATGGTGGCCAGCAGCAGCAATAACAACAGTCCCCAAAATTCACAACAACAACAACACACAGGTGGAAGAGGCCAATTCAGAGGCAGGGGGAGTCGAAGAGGTCGTGGAAATTGGCAAAGGCAGTATAATGATACACGTGGATGCTTTTATTGTGGTAAGCCTGGACATGTGCAGGCATATTGTTATAAGAAGCAGGCTGACATGCAAAATGGAAAATTGTAGCAAAACAACTATGCATCCTCGAGAAGAAACAATAAGGATAATGAAAGGTTGTTTGTTATGCAGCATGTCGTTAATGCCATGTCTGAAAATGTTAAAGCAGCACATAAAGATGATGTATGGTATGTTGATTCAGGTGCTTCGAACCACATGTCAAGTCATGGGGAGTGGTTCAAGGAGATGAAAAACCTTGAAAGACTAGGTTTTGTAGAAACAGGGGATGACACTGCTCATCCAATTGCCCATGTTGGAGATGTGCCATTGTCTATGCAGGATGACAAAGTGAAGTACCTTGCAGATGTACTTCATGTTCCGAACATAACAAAGAATTTGGTTTCAGTTGGCCAGATGATTCAGCAGGGTTTGCAGGCTGATGGTTGTTATGTTGAAGACTTTAAAGACAAGTGCAGGTTGGTTGCAGGTTGTTATGTTGAAGACTTTAACGACAAGTGCAGGTTGGTTGCAAAAGGCAACAGAGTGGGCAAAATGTTTACATTGAATGTAAACATGCCTGAAGTGAGTGCTGCGATGTTTGCAAATGGTTCAAGAATTGTTGCAGACACAGACATTTGGCATAAAAGAATTGGACATGTGAATGTGCAGAGAATGAAGTCTATACAGACTAAAGGAATTGTGACAGGCTGCCAAAGTTTAAAGTTGAAGGTATGCAGAAAATATGTGAAGCATGCCAATTTGGAAAGCAAACAAAGCATGTATTTCCACGTGTGACAGAAATGTGAGCAGAAATGCACTAGATGTGCATTCTGTTACCATATTATAGTAGTGATGTGTGTGAACACACTTAGGACCGCCGGGGCACTTTTTCCCTCACTAGGAGGTTTTTTCCCCCGTGCGTTGTATATACGCCCATTATCTTCTAGGGCTTGTTATCTTTCATTTTTGGCACTCATAATACACTACTGTGTTGTGCTCAAGCTTCCTCATCTTCTTGAAGTTGTGTGTGCATTCCTGCAACCCTAATTCCAACAATTGGTATCAGAGCAGGCTTCCTCCTCCCGGGCAGCATCACCGGCACCTGCCGCTTCATCTCCTCCGATTGCGACGAGGTTTCACGAGCGTCTGCAGGTTAGTATATGCCGTGGGAAAGCCCATAGGGCTTGTTCGTTTCAGAATTTTGATCTGAAGTCATTTCGCCCTCCGTTTTTGCATTCCAAGTACTGCGCAGGCAAAATCGTCCTACTGTGCAGATTTTCTGTCAAGATTAAAATCTGCAGGACAGGTGCCCATTCGTCTGTTTTGGGCTGTGCTACATAGCACAGGTCGATTTTATACAGGTTTACCTCTTACAGACAGCATTTACATCTAGTAGTACAGTCATTGGCCATGGCTGACAACAATGATGTATTCCGCATGTTGGCTGCTGAGGATAAGTTGGATGGCACCAACTATCCATTGTGGGCATATATGATGCGACATGTATTGGTAGCAAAGGGGTTATGGAACATTGTGCAGGGTATTGATGCACGTCCTATTGTGGCTGGGAATGCTGCAAACACATCAGAAACAGGTACTGTTGATGATGGTGCAGGATGCGCAGGCTCATGCCTTGATTGCGCTGTCTGTCAAACGTACCATTATCCCACATATTTGCTCCTGCAGGACTTCTAAGGATGCTTGGGATGTACTTGCCACATTGTATCAGGCAAGAAATGAGGCTCGTGTTGCTTACCTCCGAAAACAGTTGGAGAGTGAGCATATGAACGAAGGTGATTCTATGGATAGCTTTTTGACAAAGATCAAGGATTTCAAAGAGCAGCTCATTTCTGCAGATGAAATCCTGTCAGACAGTTCACTTGTGCAGACTGTTTTGAATGGTCTACCAGATTCTTATCAGGGTTTTGCTTCCACTCTTCGCTTGATGATGAAAGGCAATCCCAATGCCTTATCATTTGAGGAGTTAGTTTCTGTTTTGCTGCAAGAAGACCAGTCAAGGCAAAACAGGAATATTATGCGTGTCGCAGATCAAGCTTTCGTTGCTAGTCAGAGAAGCGGGAAAGGTAAAGCTGGCTTTTCTTCTAGTAAGCAGAAATCTGCAAATGCTGCGCAACCAAAGAAGGAAGACAAAGATGAGAAGAAGGGTGACAAACAGAAGACATTTTGCAAGTACTGTAAGGGAAATGATCATGTCATCAAAGCGTGTCCTAAGCTGGCTGCGAAAGAGGCTAAGAAGAAAGAGGCTGGTATGGCTGTTGCAGATGCCTCTCCTTCTAACAATGAATCTGCTAATGTTGTTCAAGATACAGAATGGGCATTCAATGCGCAGTGCAGTTATGACCCATCTTTGCATGACACATGTATGTCTGCAGTAGATTCAGATGTATGGTACTTTGACAGTGGTGCCACTAAGCATATCACCTCGCAGCGCAGTTTATTCACTTTCCTTAAGTCTGCTCCCACAGGGAATACTGTCACTTGTGCCAATAACTCCTCTTATCCCGTTAAAGGAGTTGGACAGATTGTGCTGAATGTTGCAAATTGCAACACCTTTACACTTTTTGATGCATTGTATGTGCCAGGGATCAAAAAGAATCTGCTGTCAGTCTCCGCATTTGCCAAAACAGGTTTGGTTGTAAAATTTGTGGATGACAGATGTACTGTTCATGATCTCTCTTGTGGTGACATAATTGTAGCATCTGGTTCACTATGTCGAGGGCTGTATAAGCTCAATATGGATGGCAAATGTGTAGAGGATTCAGCATGTGCTATTATGGATACGCAGGCTATTTCAAATGCAAAACTGTGGCATGCACGTTTTGGTCATCTGAATTTTGCAAGTTTGCTGCGCCTGCAGAAATCTGAAATGGTGTCTTCTTTGCCTAAGCTTGAGGCACCTGTCAAGCATGTTTGTGAGGGCTGCATATTGGGTAAAATGCAGCGTGCTTCCTTTCCCAAAGATGGATCAGTGAGAGCTGAACGCAGATTGCAGCTTGTTCACAGTGATGTTTGTGGTCCCATGCAAACTCCATCATTTGGAAACTACCTTTACTTCGTGACTTTCATTGATGATTTTACCAGGCATGCATGGGTATATCCTTTGAAGGCAAAGTCGAAGTGTTTTTGTGCTTCAAACAGTTTTTGGTTATGTCTGAAAATGTGTCAGAAAGTAAGATGGGCACCCTCCGTTCAGATCGAGGGGGGGAGTATATGTCTTCAGAATTTAATGCATTTCTGGCTGAGCGTGGGATAAAACACCAATGTACAGTGCCGTATACACCACAGCAAAATGGTGTGGCTGAGAGAAAAAACAGGTCTCTCATGGAAATGGCAAGATGTATGGTTAAGAGTCAAAGTCTACCACATGGTTTTTGGCTTGAGGCTGTCATGTGTGCCACTTATGTACTAAACAGGTGTCCCACCAAAGCATTACAGGTTGTCACTCCATATGAGGCTTGGCATAGCCGCAAGCCATCTGTTGGCCATTTACGTGTTTTTGGTTGCCTGGCATATGCATTAGTGCCTGTGCAACATCGCAGAAAAGTGGATGACAAAGCTGTCAAATGTATTTTTGTTGGATATAGTGCTGAGAGCAAAGGCTATCGTTTGTATCATCCACAGACAAAGCGCATTTTGGTTAGCCGTGATGTTGTATTTGTGGAAGATGCAGTTCAGCCCTTGGTTTCATGTACTAAGGAGACAGATATCAGCTCACGTGATGTCTATGATACATTGTTGCCTCTTTTCAGTGGTGCACAGTCAAGTGCAATACCTCATGAGGCAGTTTTTCAGCCTATGCAGGTTTTAAATGATGGCACAGATCAGCCTATATCTGATGCAGATGTGCATGATGCACTTGAGGATGAGAGACAAGAGATTGAGGGCTCTAGGAACATGCCTAGATGGCTGGTGCAGACTTTGCGTGACAGCAAGTTGGATGCCCCTTTGTCTAGTCGCACTCGTTCTGGCTCTCATGGTGCCTCTTATGCGTCAGATTGTTATGCATTGGCTGTTTCTAGTATGTGCGATGAAAGTGAGCCTGTTTCATTTGATGAGGCACAAAGTTCAGAAAATTGGATGGCTGCTATGCAAGCAGAATACGATGCTATTATGAAGAATAGTACATGGTCTTTATGTGACTTGCCCCCTGGCAAGAAGGCCATTGGCACTAAGTGGGTATACAAATTGAAGCGTAAGCCTGATGGCACAGTGGATCGCCATAAGGCTAGGCTTGTTGCAAAAGGTTATGCTCAAGAGAAGGGCATTGATTTTGATGAGACTTTTGCTCCCACATGTCGTATGACCACTGTTCGTAGCATCTGTGCATTAGCAGCTCATAATGGTTGGAATGTACATCAGCTGGACATAAAGACTGCGTTCTTAAATGGAGATTTGCATGAGGAGGTGTATGTATCACAGCCTCGTGGTTTTGTTCAAAGAGGGCAGGAAAACAAAGTGTGCAGGTTAAAAAAGGCTTTATATGGTTTAAAGCAAGCTCCACGAGCTTGGTATGAAAAAATACATGCATATTTGACTGCACATGGGTTTCAGAATAGTCCAACAGAAAGCACTTTGTATGTTAAACGTGTGGATGGTGTACATCTAATCATTGCTCTCTATGTCGATGACATGCTGCTCACAGGACCAAATGAGAGTCATATTGCTGATTTTAAGGCTGATTTGAATGCCTCTTTTGAGATGTCAGATTTGGGGCATTTGCATCATTATTTGGGGATACAATTTAAGCAGTGTGATGGAGGTATTGCTTTGTGTCAGACAAAGTATATTGAAACATTGTTGCGGAGATTTGGCCTTGAAGACTGCAAGCCTATTGCTACTCCAATGGAGACAGGTTTGAAGTTGAGTCTTCATGATGCTGGAGATCACTTTGATGTCACACTCTATCAGACAGCTGTTGGTTGCCTCATTTATGTATGCATTACGAGGCCAGACATTCAGTTTGCAGTCTCACAGGTGAGCAGATTTATGCATAGCCCAGGCATTAAGCATTGGCAGGCAGTGAAGCGTATCTTTCGCTATTTGAGTGGTACTCGGCATCTTGGGTTGTCTTATCCCAAGGGGGGATCATTGCCGCCAGATTTACATGTTTTTTCAGATTCTGACTGGGCTGGTTGTTATGACACACGCGTGTCCACGAGTGGTTTTTGCTTCATGCTTGGAAGCTCATGCATATCATGGTTGAGCAAGAAGCAGCCTACTGTGGCCACTTCTAGTTGTGAAGCTGAGTACAGGGCAGCTTTCACAGCTACGGTTGAGTGTGTGTGGCTCAGACGCCTTATGGCTGATTTGGGTGTTGGGCAGCCATCTGCCACCACCATCTTCACTGACAGTCAGAGCGCATTGGCAGTTGCGCGGAACCCAGTGTTCCATGCTCGTACGAAGCACATTGAGGTGCACTACCATTATGTCAGGGAGAGACTCAGAGATCAGTTTGGCTTATGTGCCAACACAGGATAACCTTGCAGACCTTTTCACAAAGGCTCTGCCTCGTGAGAAGTTCGAAGCTTTTCGCAAAGCTTTGGGCTTACTCCCTTTTGTGGATTCGTCCACATAGCTAGACACTTCCCTATACATGAGTGCTAGCTCTTGTTCACCGCATCACTCCAGGGGGGATTTGTTACCATATTATAGTAGTGATGTGTGTGAACACACTTAGGACCGCCGGGGCACTTTTTCCCTCACTAGGAGGTTTTTTCCCCCGTGCGTTGTATATACGCCCATTATCTTCTAGGGCTTGTTATCTTTCATTTTTGGCACTCATAATACACTACTGTGTTGTGCTCAAGCTTCCTCATCTTCTTGAAGTTGTGTGTGCATTCCTGCAACCCTAATTCCAACACATTCAGATGTATGGGGTCCTACGAAGACCATGTCTATGGGAGGCTGCAGGTATTATGTGACATTTATTGATGACCACATAAGGAAACTGTGGGTATACTTCATGAAGGAGAAGGGTGAGGTGTTCATTCATTTTTAAAATTTCAAAGTTATGGTTGAAAAGCAAACAGGGAAACATGTAAAGTGCCTAAGGTCAGATGGAGGGGGAGAGTACTCCAATGAGTTCTCTGAATTTTTGAAGAAGAATGGAATTCAGAGACAGTTTACATGTGTAGATACACTCCGCAGCAAAATGGAGTTGCTGAGCGAAAAAGAGGCACATTGCTGATATTGCGCAAGTATTGATGGGAGAGAAGAATATGCCGCATAGCTATTGGGTTGAGGCTGTTTCTACAGCAATTTACATCATGAACAGGACTCCAACTGCAGCCATACATGATGTAACTCTAGAGGAGAGGCTTACTGACAGAAAACTTGATTTGTCTCATCTGAAAGTCTTTGGATGCATTGCATATGTGCATGTGCCAGATGAGCTGAGAACTAAGTTGGATCCAAAAGCTGAAAAATGTGTGTTTATTGGGTATTCCCTTGAGCAAAAGGGATACAGGTGTTATAACCCTGCTCTACAGGTGAGTTGAGGGTAAGCAGGGATGTTGTTTTTGATGAGAGAGATGAGCAGCTTGTATGCTACTGAAAAAGAAGCTGTTGGGGCTGATGTAAGTGGAAATGTGATTGCACAGAATGCAAGTCAGCAATCACAGTCTTTATGTGGACCAGGAGAGTCCTCATCTAGTGGTTCAGTCTTGATAGACCATGGAGTGGCAAGCTGCGTCATAATACCAGTCCTGCAAATGTGATTAGTACATCACATAAAGGCAAAGAGAAAGTGGTTGAGCCCCTTAGTATGCCTTACATTTCTGCAGGGCATTCTCATGTTGATGGAGAGTCTAGTGGCTCAGAGATGAGCCTTGATGAGGATCTTGGGATACCAACTATGAGAACACCTGGTATAAAGAAGGCTATGGAGAATGTAAAGCTGCGAAGATCTGGGAGAGTGAAGAATCCTGTGCAGAGGTTTACCTATGATGGTTATGTGGTACATCACTATGCATACATGGCAAAAGTTGTACAGGTTGTAGAGCCCACATGCATTAATGAGGCTGTTGGAAATGTGTGTTGGGAGAAAGCTATGGATAAGGAGATGGATGCACTATATGAAAATGAGACTTGGGATTTAGTGCAATTTCCTGAAGGCAAGAAAGCCATTGGATGCAAGTGGGTGTACAAAGTAAAACATAACAGTGATGGAAGCATAAGCAGGTACAAGGCTAGATTAGTAGCCAAAGGATATGCACAGACATATGGCATTGATTATGAGGAAACTTTGAGCCCAATTGCTAAGATGGCAACAATGAGAGTTATGATAGCAGTGGCTGCATCAAAGCAATGGTCTTTACATCAAATGGATGTAAAGAATGCATTCTTGCATGGGGATTTGCAGGAAGAGGTGTGTATATGTTGCAGCCACCTGGTTATGAGGATGTGTCACCCCGAACATGTTGCAGGTTGAAGAAAGCCTTGTATGGCTTAAAACAAGCACCAAGAGCA
This sequence comes from Cibotium barometz, assembly GCF_041138505.1. NCBI lineage: Eukaryota > Viridiplantae > Streptophyta > Polypodiopsida > Cyatheales > Cibotiaceae > Cibotium > Cibotium barometz. The sequence goes on along the minus strand of NC_141065.1, from coordinate 8,431,379 downwards.
TGGTTTGATAAGATTTCTGAATATCTTGTCACTATTGGCTTTCATGTAGCCAATGCAGATTTCTCATTGTATGTGAGACATAGTGATAGAGGGGTTGTGCTTGTTGTCATCAATGTAGATGACGTGATCATTATTATGAGGAACCATGATGCAAAGATCTTTGATGTAAAGATCTTGCTTAGATAGAAGTTTGAGACGAAGGATCTGGGGGAGCTCACATATTTCTTGGGCATTGAGGTGATTAGGTCACCACATGGTATTGGATTACTGCAGAGACAGTATGGCTTGGACATGTTGTCCAAGTATGGTATGACAAGCTGTAAGCCTATCTCAGTGCCATTGGATCAGAATGGCAAGTTGAGTGCAGATTCAAGAGAGATTTTGGAGGATCCTACTATGTATAGGCGCATAGTAGGAAGCTTGATCTACATGACAATCACCAGGCCAGATTTGAGCTATGCTGTTGGGTTGGTGAGTCAATTTATGCAAGTTCCTCGGAAGCCGCATTTGGATGCATTGAGACGCATACTGAGGTATGTGAGGTCTACTTTGCATTGTGGACTATTTTATGAAACTGGGACAGAGATGTATACATGGGTATACAGATGCTGATTGGGCTGGTAGTATCTCAGATAGAAGATCTACTAGTGGCTTCATGTTTTCTTGGGGAGTGCTGCTGTGACTTGGAGTAGCAAGAAGCAGCCTTTGGTTGCTCTATCCAGTACAGAGGCCGAGTACAGAGGTGCTGCTATGGCAGCATGTGAGGTAGCTTGGTTGAGAAAGCTACTTGTAGATTTGGGTCTATCAGTGGATAGACAAGTTATCATTTTCTGTGACAACATTAGCAGTATACAGTTGGCCAGGAACCCATTTTTTCATGCTCGCACAAAGCATATAGAGGTCCACTACCATTTTGTCAGAGAGAAGGTTTTGGCACAGGAGACGTTGACCTTGTTTATGTTAGCACACATGATTAGATCGCTGACATCTTCACCAAAGCATTGGGTATAGAGAAGCTCCGCAGATTTAGGGCTTCGCTTGGTGTACATGAGATGGAGTTGGCCTCGAGGGGGAGTGTTGAGATATCGAGCTCATCTAGTGAGGCGGTGGACACTGATGACCCGCCAGGGGGATATGCCCCACACTTACACCACTGGCATGGTTGGTGAGATCATGGGTGATATGCGGCCATTGGGATGACAGGCTGTGTGATAGCCATTCTAGAGACTGGCATAATTATAGCGCCAGCTCATTTAGTTGGATTCACACTATAGAGAACCCTAGTATGTATTTGGTTGAGTACCTTTTCATATAGTGTGTACTCTTATCTTTGTATATATGTGTGTTGAGTGTTGTGTGAAGAAGAAGAAGATTTTCAGCCTCTCACCTTGTGTGTTCTCTTTTAGGATTTTGTGAGTATGTGTGTGTGCTTGCAAGAGCTCAAGCTCTCTTCTCCCCTGCATCTTTTCAACGTTGATAGGCATAAACACAACATACACTTACCGCTTGTTTCACTACGATGTATTATTATACACATCATCTAGCATGGTGTGTATTGCCACTTGTTGCACTTTCAATTAGCATGGCACATTAACTATCAATGTGCTAAATTTATAATTAGCAAAATTTAAACTCTTAAAATCAATAACATGCTAGCAAATCCATTTGTACACCATCTACACATTAATGTCTTTCCTCCCTAAATCCTAATCAAGATAGGATTTGCAAAGAGACATGCCTTAATGGAATCACATTACCTTATGGAGCGACCCATATGAGGAATTGCTCGGGCCTCAGTAGTTACACCAACAATGGACCTCAGATCAATTATCCCACCCATATGTGGTTCTAAAATTTTATCCATCAAATGAGATTTTGAAAGAAGATTTGACTTGTTACATGAACTAACAACTATTGCGAATATCCTCACATCCAAATCTTCATGTCCAATCTGACAAGGATTGATTACGCACAATGTATGATCTATCGTGCAAGTACACACAAGATAGTGTTGGAATCTGCTTATAGTGTTTATATGAGAGTTTAGTTTTTTAAGGCATCCACCAATGTAAATATTTTATATAGTTACATAGTTGAAGTAGACCTATTATTTATTACACTCCACGCATGTGATGATCCGGAAGTTCTCTTATAAGTGAGGAAGGGCCACCCAAAAACTTTGAAGCATTGTCTTGTATGTGGTTGGCACCCTTGATGTGCGCAATGAGCTATGTGTGATTGCCCACCATCACCACCACCTCTTGTCCAACTAAGAGGAAGATCACACGGCCAAATGGCATGCAGAAACGGCCCATTTTTGCTCGCCATCGGAATCATCAAAAGTAGTGCAAATGTTTTTTGAAAAATGGGAAAACTATATAGGAAAAAGAAAACCTCATTGAACTTGTTGCAAACCACTATGGGCATTGTGAAAACTGCCTCGTGTGTGGGGAAACCAGCTGGTGTGAATCCAAAAGATTTGAATATTCTAAAATATCCTTGTAGGGTGGGCCACATGTGGCCCGAATACATGACCACCGTTGGTCAGAAATGCGCACATTTTGGCCTCCATGTGATCTTCCTCTAAGCATCTTATGGGGTGCATCTAGTCTTCTTGTCCGGCGGTCACGTCTACAAAGGCCGCCCACCGTCCACTTGCGCCGGGGGGGGGACAACTTTTAAACTTCAAGGAAATGTGTTATCCAATATGAACACTCTAAGTAACCGTTGGAAAACATGGCGGGAATTTGTGTGGGAATTTTGAAAGAGCGGATTCCAAGGGGGAATATAAATATAAATTAGAAGCTAAAAATGATGAATGGAATCGAGCGTGGTGGCGGAATTTGGGCCGCATGCCAACACCCTAAAAATAAACCTTCAATCGAATTCAAAAAAAGAAAAAAGAAAAACAATATATTCTTCGTTTCTCTTAGAACGTGGCAAAATTTTAAAAAACATCATCAATCGCTTGCCCTCTGCACACCGACAAATCGCCACCTTAACTGACCTGTTGGTCTGCCTTCCTTAATTGCATCTTCATTACCCTTGCCTCTATAAATCCTCCCCTTAATCTGTTGTTTTGCCCACCTTTCCCTCGAATTATCCCTTAGTAATCACTAGCTTAATCATCTCTTAATCACCTCATTATATCTTGTTTCGCAATGCCTTCTTGCCCCGGCTCTCCTTCCCCGCTTGCTTCTGATAACAATGTATTGGCCAAACACCCAGCTCTATCTCGCAATCAGTCGGTTTCTGAGTGCCATGGCGCCCACCCCCCGTCTGCCATATCTCCACAGCCTCAGAGGAGAAGGGCCAAAAGCTTCAGCCTATCTGATGACGATGGAGATGATGCAGTGGCCGGTGACAAAATGATTAAAGCTAATCAACTCCCTGCTGCTAACTCGGTGTTAATGAGCTCATCTAGTGATGATCTAGATTATGCTATACACGAGCTTTTCCGCAGCAAAAGCAAGCCCAAAGGGAGGCCGTTGAGCCTCTTGACAAGCCTGTTTTCGTGCTGGAATCCAAGGAGAGCTTCATCAGAAGCTCCCATGTCTGCAAGCAAGCGGGTGGCTGCATTGCTAGAGATAAGCAAAAAGCAACAGTTCGAATTAGCCAACAAGCAAGACACCATAGATATGCTAGAATGGCAGCTTGAGCAAATGCAGGCTTTGGAGTCCATGGAGAAGCAGATGGAGGATACTGCCATGCTGGAGAAAAGCAAAACGCGAGAAGAAAGCAAAGCCAGTGAATGCAATGAAGCCCATGATCATGAATGGAATCATACAGACAGAAGCATAGCCACCCTCTCCTTATTTGAGATGGCCACAATTAGGGCCAGATTTGCCATAAGATCGTTCGGCAAGGCCTTAATTAAGCAATTAGAGGCATCTGGCTACTCGGTTCTGAAGACTTTAATGGAGTTGGAGCCCGGGGTGGCCTTCACAAGGAAAGAGCATGTGGTGTATGCATTGGAGTCAAGGATTAACAAGGCCTTTTACCATTGCTTCGAGAACGATAATTTCGATAATTCGGGGCTAATGCAGATACTTAATCCAGTGGCAAGGTGTGCAGCAAGGTTGGAGGAGTTCCAAAAACTGAAGCTCGTGGAGGTGGGGAATGCAGTGAACAGCAGCCACCCATCATTCAATGAGGAGTTTAGGAGGTTTTGTGAGAGGAAAACAAGAGAGTTGTGGTCTCAGTTTGCATGGAGCATAGCATTCAATACAAGTGAGGAGAGAGATGTGTTTACTGCTGCTTTCTTGGATGCAGCCAAGGGGGTGTGGCTCTTACACAGGCTTGCTTTCTCTCTACACCCCCATGTGCTTATCCTTAGAGTAGGCAAAGGTCTCCACATTGATCCCACCTATGTAGAGGCTGTTCCTGACCTTGTTGATGGTAAGCCTTGCCCTACATGCTTTCAAGCCAAGGTGGAGTTCCTCGTCGTCCCGGGCTTCCACGCCATGGACAAGGTCATCAAATGCCAAGTCTATCAACATGTACATTGCTGATCTTGTATATGCTGCTGTTCTTTGCAGCATGCTGCCTATCAACAAGAGCCTATCTATCTTCAGAGCTTGTTTCTCAATCATGAAGATGGCCTTTTCTATAATCACATTGTGGTAGTTTTTGACCTGCACCCCATTAAGGTCCTGCTAGCTAGCTTTGCAGCACACTTGTGTCCATCTAGAACCCATTTAATCCTACTCCTCAAGCTGATGGCCCCATGATACTACATACAATAATACATATGCATACCTACTGTTTTTTTGTTTTTTTCTTTCTCTTTAACAACCTTAATCTTTTTTTTTTTGCTCTATAGAGCATATTATCTCAACAACCTCCTTAATCTTCTTTCTTGTTTTTTGTTAACAACCTTAATCTATCTTCTTTTTTGTTTTTTTGTTAACAACCTTAATCTATCTTCTTTTTTGTTTTTTGTTAACAACCTTAATCTTTTTTTTTGCTCTATAGAGCATATCTACTGTTTTTTGTTTTTGTTTTTTTTAAACAACCTTAATCTTTTTTTTTTTGCTGTACAGAGCATCTTATCTTGTTAAATAGGATGGTCATTGCTTTACCCCCCCCCCCCCCCCCCCCCCCCCCAAAAAAAAGGCTCATTAATTTGATTCTCATGCTTAATATTGTCCTTCAGTTTTGTGTTTTTTCTAGTTCTTTTTTTTTTTTTGGTTGCAAGACTAGAGTTTAAGATGAAATTGATTAAGGTGAAGGTCATCCTTGATTTGCTCTGTTGGGAAAAAGTTCCAGCCTTAATAATATGAATGGTTTGTGTTTATACGTTCAATTACTTGTTTACAAACATTTGTTAGCAACCTCCCATCTTGTATTTCACGTTCAAAATTGGCTAAATGCATTAAAAAATGCATGTTAGTCTCATTTTTAGGTCATTCAGGACAATATCAGGGATCAAAGGCCTAGAATAAAAATTAATTATTGGCAAGGTCGGGAGAGTGATAGTTTTTTATCACGTTTATTGGGTCTTATAAGTATGCTCAAAATAAAGTTTTTCGTTTATGAGTGGAAACTCTGTCTCACTAAAATGGATGTAATTTTTGTACATGTCATAAATGTGATAGGTTTCATTTATAAAATCCCTTAAAAACCACCAATTTTTCAAACCTTCAAAGTCAACAATAGGAGGCTTTTTTTAAAAGAAAAAATTGAAGGTCCAACCATACTATACCCATGATTTTTTTGTAAGCAGTGAGATTCTTAGTGTTTCTTGGTCAATGCATTTTCTTTTTTGTAGAATTATGAGGGCCCTTCAAAAGGGAGGTGTAGAACTAGCTTGACGTGAAGGGCCATATATTTTTATTCCAGAATTATGATGGCCTTTCTTCAGGTCTAAAAATGGGAGGTGTTGAGTCAACTTGAGATGAAGGTTGGTGGCTTTTTGTACTAGAGTGTATTAATACCTAGTGACATTTTGAGCCTTTTTGTGAGGCTATCAACTTGTGAGAAGCATAGCTTTCTTGGCATGGATAGAGAGTCTTTTAGAAAGTTAGAAAAGGTTCGTGCATTATAAACAAGGGAAGTTAGAAAAGGCTCATGCATTATAAACAAGGGGATTGAGCAACCAAACGCTATCCACACTAACCCAACACAACTAGTCAAACCTATCCAAGCCTTTAGACACATTGAAAAATAGAAAAAGTGAAACTTGAAGCTTTCAAAGAAGATATTGATCGAGTGTTTTTAATTAGTGTGTGACTTATTTTCCACGACAATGATGGTTTTTAAGTGAATGTCAAAGATGAGATTTTTTAAATTAGTCAGTTGGTTGAACAAGAACACACCCTCCCTCCCGCCCCATCCCCCCCCCCAAAAAAAAAGAAAAAGAAAAAGAAAAACACACACACACACACACACACACACACACACACACACACTATTCCTCCTTCTTGGCATCCTCCACCAACCAGAGAATTTTCATATCAATATATCATTCAAGAATAGTACTTGATTAATCATGAATGGTGTCATTAACAGTTTCTATTCAACCTCTAGTTGGAATTTTCAACAAAGATGTTGGCTTGAAAGTCTTGTAGAGTGTTAAAATCTCATCAAAACTAACATCAAATGATTTTCCATGGGTATCTTTCCTTGGACATTAAAAGATTTATACTAACTTCATAAATGAGGAAAATTGTTGCCATTTACACCTTAGAGTTAGAGTTCTAGACTAAGCTCTTGTTAGTTACTTTACAATTCTTTGCTATTTATTTTGGAATGATAGTTATTCAATATTTTATTTTTGAATGAGGGATATTGTAGCCATTTACACATTAGAGTTAGACTTAGCTCTTGTTAGTTTATTTACAATTCTTTGCTATTTATTTTTGAATGAAAATCATTCAATATTTTATTACCAATAATCTTTGTAATTGTTTAGAACCCAATAAGTATTTTTGAATGAAAACCACAATATCTTATTAGCAATAATCTTTGTTGTTTGCATCCCCATTCATAGGGAGCAAAATGATACAATGCATACATCAATTGTGCACCATGGTCTCCCTCATTTTCCTTTCAACAATTATGTTGGTGGATAAGTTTATCTTTTTTTCTAAATGATCCTTCCACCACTAGTGACCAAAAATATAGTCGAAACGGCCAAGTATGTAAGATTCCTCCCCAGCCTCACAAAATGTCCAGCATATTCCCCTGTAATCAATCCCTCTTCAGAAATATAAAGACCTTGTTTCTAACTGTTTTAACCTAGAGAGAGAAAATATTCTAGAAAGAGAATATTCAGATTTTTAATATTTTTGGATAGAAAATTATCTCATCTTATTAAAATAAGTTCCCCTGAAACAGAAATTCAAAAAGAATTTTCCAATGTGCAATTAGAATTAATTGGAAATAGATATAAAGAACCTTAGTCTAAGGGTCTAGATTTTTAGAAATCTTTAGACTATGGTCCAATTAAGGTTCCTATGGGCCAATAGCATCAATCCACATGTGTAGGGAGGAGATAAATCCAATTTGTAAAAAAGAAGATACCCAAAAATGAGTAAATGCTCACATAAGGTGAAGAGTTGAAAATGTACAAGGTTTATTAGTAAAAAACTATGAACAATATTAAAAATATGAGATATTTTGGGTATAATGATTCCATTTTGACACATATGTAAGGAAGAAGAGTTATTTAAAGGAGGTGCATATTTCACATAAGGTGAAGAGTTGAAAATGTACAAGGTTTATTAGTAAAAAACTATGAGCAATATTAAAAATATGAGATATTTTGGGTATAATGATTTCATTTTGACACATATGTAAGGAAGGGGAGTCCCTTAAATGCTCACATAAGATGAAGAGTTGAAAATGTACAAGGTTTAATAGTAAAAAAACTATGAGTAATATAAAAATATGAGATATTTTGAGTGTAAGGATTCCATTTTTGACACATCAGTAAGGAAAAGGAGGGCCTTCAATGAGGCGCCTAAAACACATGCTTAAATGAGTTTTAAAATCATAAAAGTTGAGATATTTCATCTCTCCTCTCTCCTCATTTAAGTCTAGTTCCAAAAAGTTAGCTTAACTGACCTAAAAATGGTCAAAAAGTGACCAAACTGACTTGGAAAATTCTAGAATCAGTTTGTTTGGTTAGGAGCTCAATTTTTCCTATAAATAGAAGCCTCCCCTTGTTGAAAAAAAGATAGTGTTTACACATTGTTACTCTACTCCACCTAAGCCAAGAACTGTGAATTCTTTAATAATTCACTAGTTTTTGACACTTCTCTCTTTCTCCAATTCCCATTGGTAGCTCCATCAACATACTAAACCAATTGATTGGTTGGGGGCCTCTACCGTGAACAAAGAATCAAGCAAATTGTAAGGTAAGTATGGTGAATTTTGATTTTTCTATAATTTCTCAATATTCTCTCTTCTCAACCCCTCTCAAGCTTGAGAAGCTTAATTGGTATGGTTTTTGAATGTTATTGAAGTTAATTGATTAATGATAGTAAAGAATTTCATAAATTTCCATTTATGTTTAATTCTAATGATTTTTCCCTCTCTCACTTATGAAATGGTCATATTCATGAACCATTCTAATCATTCCCTTAAAGATAAGCCTTATCTTTTTTAAATAATTGAGATTTATCAGTTATAGTAGCGGAGCTATGGCAAAATTTTATAAAATTTTACACATAAAATAATTTCATTCAAAGCATGAAAAGAGGATTTCCTACCATATTCTAGGAATTATCATCCTAGATTAATTGAAAGAAATTCATTAGAATCATGAGAAAATTGAATTTTTATATTATGCATAAAGAATAAATTGGGTTGTGGAATGTATGCCTCGTCTGATACACTTCGATTACCCTTAAGTCTCTCAGTGTTGAAATCCCTACATGAGGCTCCACACATCCACAGATCTTCTGACAATGTAACTCTTGAGCCCTCAAATGAAGCAAAATCAAACTCATCTATTGGAGACCTTGTTACATCACGATATGAGTGATTCCTTAGGTTGACCCTTGTGATGACAGAATCATGTCGGAGGTACAAATAATTGTATCCCCAATCTTGAATCATTTGAAATTGTCGCATGAATGGTCTACCCAATATCACTTCATAGTTTGGATGTTTTCCAAAATCCACTACTGCAAAGGTGTGCTCATATTCAATCCCACATGTGGTGACCAATATGTTCTCAAGCAGCCCAAGGGGATGTTCTAAGCTTCCATCTGCTAGCTGCAAGCGCATGCCATGTCCTCATTAGCATCAATAACTTCATCATTGCATGGGAAGACAAGGTTAGGTGGTGGCAGAATACCTCCTTTCAATTGGGTGTCAATTGGTGCAGACCTTTCGCTATGAGCTTGTGAAATGAGCTCACTTTTCATTTCCTGACTCGATGACACTTCTGGTATGGTTTCTAATGTTGGCTTAAGAGAGGTTGGGCCCCGAGGAATAGGTGGTGGTGGTCCCTCAAGTATTGACTGAGCTTCCCTAATGAGTTGCTGATGTACAGCTAGATTGATCTTCTCCTCACGAGGGTTTGGGTATTCTTGAAGCTTCTTGGGTAGCTCAGATAAAGCTGCAATGCGACTTCTATGAGCATCAATGATGGCATCTAGAGTCTCATTCACTTTATCCACAAAAACAGAACCCCCAGAACTATCCTCAGTCGTACTAGCCTCATTTTGTTTAGCACTAGGCCCAGGTTGAGGTTGATGTTCCTTATGCACTTCTTGGGATGTAACAGTTTTATCCCTCATGTTTTGTTAAGAGGCTTCTTGAGAACTAGTGGATGCACTTTTAGTTTGCTTGTTTCGGTTCTTCTTCCTCCTAGTAGTCTTTTTTCTATTGGACTGTAGGGTCTTGTCCACTAGATTTGTCTTTGCATACCTAGTTCGAGGTGTCTCATCAGTTTGTATTTCAGCGTTTCGTGTCTGTGATCTAGTCATGACTCTAAGTGGCACGACATCCTCATTCTCAGATGAAGGTGGTGATGGAACTGTGCCTACAAGGTTGAGTGAGACCTTTGGTTGAGAGGTACCTTCCTCATGTGGTTTCAGCAGACAATCTTTTGGGAAGTGTTCTACACAACACCCTAGACAATATCTTTCAATTGGTGGAAACTGTTGTACTGTTGTATTGGATCGAGATGCTTGCCTTGAGCGATGTGGACAATCACGAGCCCAATGGGGTTCTCCGCACTCATAACAGGGGCCCATTGGTTTGGCCTCTACTTTCCTTGGCTACCATTGACCTGAGGGGCTTGGAGTCCTAGGTTGGTAGCCGCCTAGTAGCATTAAAGAGTTTTGTTCCCCTGGTCAAGAGTCTCCAGTGCTTGGTTTGGGTATGCGGGGCTTTCAAAGATATTTTCTTTGGATGAATATGATGCATATTCCTCCTCCACATAGCCTGGGTTTACCAAGTCTCTACACATATTTGAATTGTCGTAGTCAACAACCCTCACAGGAGCAGTCCCAGGAGCAGGAGGTTGAGCACCAAGAACAGGTCGTGCTTGCTCTTGTGCCATTGGTGGCTTACGTTCAAAATTAGTATACTGTTGATACATTTGTGGAGCCACTCCACCCCTTGGATGCTCACGTTCCTGTCTCATTCTCGCAATGCGAGTACATTCCTGTGTGGTATGGGTAAAGTTCCAAGCACAGGCTTGGCACCATTTTTTTTGTGGGTTGGTTTGTGACTAGAGGAGAAGAGGTGTTACAATCCTCTCTTTTATGGTTACTGCCACATGCTCCACAAAGATGAGGACCTGTAGGAAGTACACTCCTCATTCTCTGCTGCTGTTGTTGTGGCTGCAAGGGTGGACGATAGGTCTGTCCCAATCTCCTTAGTACTAGGTTAGCTATCTGGTCTGGATTTACTAGCGCGCTAGACCCTGAACTTTGGTCATCACCCCACTGATCTCTAGGTTTCACCTCTGGGCCAGAACCATCTTGGAATTTGAAGTTATCGGTGAAATCCATAGCATCATGGCAACAGTCATTGAAATTTGTATGCTTCTTCGCATAGAGATGTGTATGCAGTGTCGAATTTTTGAGTCCTTTTAAGAAGAGAGAAATTAATCGACTTTGGGCGGGCTTCTCATCTTCTAGGCAACGATTAATGTACTGCTTCATTCTATTTACACAGTCTCTAACACTCTCATTCTCGCCTTGCTTGAAAGAGTAGATGTGTGCTACCGTGTCATGTTGAATTCCCATCAAGGAAAAAGCAGCAATGAATCTCTTTTCCAAAACTCGTAAAGAAGATTTGTCGGAAGCCTCTAATGCCTGAAACCAAGCAAGGGCTTTTCCCTCAAGGGTGAGTCCAAATCCTTCAATTTGAGTATGCTTATCAGCCACTTGCTCAGCTCGAACTGCTTGCCTAAATGCTGCTACATGGTCGTATGGATCTCCCGACCCTTCATACTTCTTTACCAGTTTCTGAAGAGTTGATGGCCTTACTTGTCTTGAATACTCATCATAGGGCCTACGGCCTCTCACTCTCAGTGGGAATTGTTCCTCTCTTTGGAAAGATGGTCCACATGTATCCAAAATTGGTGTGGGTACCCTATTACCAACCTCACCAAACCCCTCCAAAGATCTTGTCACCCGCATTTCAGGAGGTGCATTAATGGGAGGCCGAGTTGGCTCCCCTCTCCTCCGATTGTCATAGTGAGAAAGATGTTGTTGTGGTGTGACCGGTGGTCGCACATTTGGTGTAGGACGATATCTTGGTGCTAGAGTTGGGCTACTAGCAGTGGTCCACTTGGATGTTGAAGGTCCCTCTCTAGTGAACTCTCGTAGGGGGGGAGCAACAGTTTCTCCAAGAAAGGCTGTCTCTCCTGGTTTGGCTGTATTTGTTGAGAACACTTCCATGAATAATGGTTGTCCTTTCCACGTGAGTTCCCGAATCTCTTTCCAATCTAAGGTTCGGTATTCATTGGCCCATTTATCAATTATTCTGTTCATGTGTCCTGCAAGCTTCTCAACTACCACCACCAGTGCTAGAGGAAGATCTAGCTCCGGCAATTTAGTTGTGGCATAATATCCCTCTAACGAGTCGTTATAGACCACTTGAAGTGGGTCATCCTGTAAGACCTTTGTCATTGGAATTTGTCGTACAAACTCCCATTGGTTCTTTCCCCCTGATCCATTTTACACTTGCCTTTCCTATCCCTTTCCAAATTTAGATCTACAAGAAGTAAATCATCTATGGATGGCTTTGAGGACTAGGCATTGGAGGGTCCAGGCATGTCCGGCTCAATGAGCCAATCATCTCTAGACTCCCTTGCTCTGGAAAGTTTTGATAAGTCTAAGAACTCGGTTTTAGAGAGCTCCCCTAATTTGTCTACATTTTCTGGATGGTAGGTGACTTCGTAGCGAACACCATCTCCACCCATGTACATGTTACCCTGGTCATTGACTAGAGGTGCTCTATCAAGTTCTAAGAAAATGTCTGCGATCTTAACAAGATACCGTTGTTGTGGATCCCTAAAGATCTCAGCTCCTTGAGCATTTGTGTAGACATATTGGAGTCTCACATTGAGTGTTAACCCCATGGTGTCGGCTTCAAATGGATTAAAGGATCTTGCGGGTGTTCTATTTGGGGCTACGGGATGACTATTTGACGGCCCAAGATTGTCCATGGACAATGAACTAGTTGTTCTGGAGGAAAGGGCATCGGATTGGGATTCAGAAAGGGTTTCAGCAATATCTGCCAAATTGCCTACCGATTGGGTCCCACTTTCCTGCGTAGGTACTCTAGAAGGTGCTCTAGGCCCTATGGCAGAATCTATAAGACGTCCCCGACCGCAAGTGCATAAGGTCAAATTTTTTTGGTTTTTTATGTGTTTTTGTTTTGTTTTGTTTTGTTTTGTTTTTGTTTTTGTTTTTTTTGTTTTTTTATAAATATATATATATATATGTATATATATATATATATATATATATATATATTTTAACCTACCTAATCACTAAATGCAACTAAAATGAGTATGTGTGGCGTAACTATCTATCCTATTTTTTTATTATTATTTTTTTAAATGATTTTTTTTAATGATTTTATGATTTTATGTTTTTACTTTTTTTTAATTTACATAAAAATTATGAATCACACTAAAAAAATACTAATTATGCACAAAGTTACAAAAATTAAAAAATGCAGGTTACACTAATTATACAAAAAATTAAAAAAATGAAGAATTACAAAATATGCAAAAAAGTAGACTCCTAAAAAACACTTAATTTATAGAATTTCTATTTCTTTTTTTTTATATTTCTTTTGTTTTCTTTTGTTTTTTTCTCCTTTTGTTGTTGTTTTTTTTTTAAACTAATAAATTTCGTGCCAATTACAAAAAATATAAATCTACTTATTATGCACGCAATTACAAAATTCTAAAAAAAATACAAATAAAAAATGCAAGCTACTTTAATTATGCAAGACTTTACAGAAATTTAAAAAAATGAACAATGGATTCAAAATAAAAATTATTTTTTCTTTTTTTCTCCTTTTTTTTTTAAATAAATTTATTGTTTTATGGTTTTTTTTCTTTTTTCTTTTTTTTCTTTCTTCTTCTTTTTTCTTTCTTTTTTTTCTATCTCTTTTTTTTATAAATTTAATTGTTTTTCTTTTTTTTTCTTTTTCTTTTTTCTTCTTTTTTTTTCTTTTTTTTTCTATCTCTTTTTCTCTTTTTTTTTTAAATTGCAATTAACAAGAAAATTAACAAAAATAAATAAATAAATAAAAATCACTAACCTTATATTCCTTATCCCTCCGGATCGTCCGCTGCTGCTGCTGCGCACCTGCTTCCTCGTGGCGCGCCTTCTTCACCGCCTCCTTCACTTTCTTCACGTGCCTGGTTCTTGATCTTATCTGCAGCCAACAGCCGATCGTTTCCACGCCTGACACTCTCCACGCAGCCACTCTCCACGTGGCCACCCTCGCTTCACTTTCGGCTTCTTGCACGCTTTCCCCACAGCTGCCCTCTGCAACCGCCTTCGCAACCTTAACTGCAGGCGCCTCAGCCTTCTTCGCTTTCACCGACGACAAGCTCAGTAGACGCCTGTTTTCGGCCCCTTCCATCTTCTTGCCAGTCGCCTCCAGCTGCCTCCAACGGCCTTTTGCTGCCCCGCCTCAAACTGCCAGCCGCCTACTCCCTTCGCTTCCACAGTCGCTTCCAACGCCTTCGCTTCCTGCAGTCGGCCAATGCTCTACTTCCAGCCATCTACTCCTTCGCTTCCACAGTCGCTTCCGCTTCCACAGTCGGCCGTCTACTCCTTCTACCAGCTGCCTTGATGCGTTAGCGGGCCGTCTACTCCTTCTACCAGCTGCCTTGATGTGTTGGCGGGCTGTCTACTCCTTCTACCAGCTGCCTTGATGCAGCCAACGCCAGCGCTTCTACGAGCGCTTCGATGCAGCCAACGCCAGCGCTTCTACCTTGTCATTATAAAAATATATATTTATATATATATTTTTTTTAAAAGCCGCCTAGCAACAGGCTTTCAGCTGGCCGCCTCCACAACTGCAAGTATATATATATATATATATATATATATATATATATATATATATATATATATATCTTTGCTGCGCTTGATGGAGACGCCTCCCCACACAATAACAAAACAACAAAACAATAAAAAAATACCGCCTCCACAACTTCCTACCTACCTCTCGCCCACCCCGTCAAAGATGCAACAACAGAAAGTACTTAAATCTGAATAATGGCGGGATTTCTCTACCGCAATGGGGTTTTAATTTTTTTTGCTTCTAATCAAAAAACAGAAAACACACAAGGCGCCCTTGAGATCACACACTCAATGCCCTTGCAAACTCTACTCTAATCTACCCTAATCCACGATTTTGTAATCAATGGAGCACTTAGTATGAAGTAATGGTTAACACCCTTCACTAACTTAGGTGTGCGTTCCCCGGCAGAGCGGCGCCATTGTTTGGGACATCATAGCATAGCGGAGGCTACACTCCAACCCACACACTTTGTCAATCCGTGAATGTAACCCGGTTAGCGCATAGAGGCTATCCCGAATGGGAGAAGATTAACCACACACTAATGACTTCTAGTCCTACTCAATCCTTCTTCAACACTCAAGCAATCAATCTAACATAATCAAAGCATCAAGATTAGGCTACACTTAAGCACAAAAATGCAACTTATGCAAAGAACCTAACATGCAAAGAGCTATCACACAAGCCTCAACTACACATCATTTCATGCACAAGCTTCATCACATGCACTCTACAAATCAGATTTTAGCATCAAAACATCATTAAGAAATCTAGATTAGCAAGTGTGTAGACCATAACCTCATATCATTGAAAATGTAGAGAATAGAGAGTACAAGATTGAAGCATGAATGGAGATGGAGAGCCTTGGGAGAGCACATGAGAAGGAGCTATGGAGCAAGCTCTCTCTATGAGCCTCTCAACCAAATGACCAAAGAGTCCCCCCTAGCTCTCAAATGGGCCACCTTTTATACAAAAACTCTAGAACTCCCAAAAGTTCCCATGTGGGATTATTTTCAAACCCTCCCATATTCATCTACAACTTGGAACTCTTTTCAAGAGCCCTAATTGTCTTTTTTGTTGCATCCTTGTATTGATCTTCATTCATCATGCAACAACGAACAAAAACAATATAATGTTGCAAACCCCACTCACATCCTCTAAAACAATATAATGTTACAAAACCCACTCACATCCTGTAGGCAATCCATAGAATAATATCATAGCCTTTTGTAGCATCTGTAGGTCCACAAATATGTTGTTGCATTCATAACATATAACCGTTTCAAAATACAACAGGGCGTGAGGTGTAGTTTTGGTCCCTCCAAAAAAACACCTAAAATCACCTAAAAGTGTGAAAAAAACTAATAATTTATGTGGAAAAAAATTAGTAACCTTATTTTAGACAGTTTTAGTGACATTTTTGTTTCAAATGGCTTAGACACTTTTTTAAAGTTCCAAACTCCACTCAAAATTGGTCACTTTCACGACAAATATTAATTTTCATCTTAAAAAAGCTTACAAATTTGGTCTAAAACAATCATTTGTTATAACCAATCAATGGAGAGTTCAATTTAAATCAAAATTTTAGGAATTAAAATGATTGTTATTTTTTAAAAATTAAAAAACAAAGATGTTCACATCTTCTTAAGATATAAATACTACAAAAACATTGTTATAACAAAAAAATATCTTTAGATAATGTGGGACAGGGGGTGAACGTCATCAATTATACTTTTCACCACGTGTTTTTTTATTTATGACCGCTTTTGACAAGATCTATGATAAATTTATATTAGAGAAGACATTTTCATCACAAAAACAATCGTGCTTTTCAAAAAGCAAAAAGTGCTTTTCAAAAAGCAAATGTGCTTTCTTTGCTTTTCTCTAAGAGGACGAGATCCTAATGAAGAATCTATTTTTAGATAAGAAATTTGACTTTGTTAAGTGATTGCTTTCCACAATTAAAGATTTGCATATTTTTTGGTTATTTATAGCATACCATGCCAAATTAAGCATGGTTGCTTTTTTGCATGCTAAAAATAACTAAAAAGCATGCAAATCACTAATTATGGAAAGCAACCACTGAACACAGTGAGATTTCTTATTTGATCTCATCCTCTTCGAGAAAATCATGAAAAGCACATTTACTTTTTGGAAAGATCAGTTGCTTTTGTGATGAATATATCTTTTGTAATATAAATTTATGAACTCATTAAAAATCAAAGTCTTGCCTGCTCCCCACCACACCAACCCCCCCCCCCTTGCGCTCCCTCCGCCCACCCCACATCACCCCCACCGCCCTACCCCCTCCTCCCATAATCCACACTGCACCTCCTCTCCCCCTGCGCCCCCCCAACTGCTCCTTGTACCCCCCTCTGCCCCCGGCCTGCTCCCCTCTCACACGGCTCCCTCCCAGCACTACACTGCCTCCCCTCCCCTCCCCCCCCACAAACTCGGCACCCCCGCATTCCCACCCTGCCCCGCCCCGCCCCGACCCTTCGCCCCCCCACTTGTCCCACCCTCTCCATTCCCCACCCCTCCCCCCCAACTTAACCCACCTCCCTCCCCCCCCAAAAAAGCTATGCAACCCCACCGTGCCCTGCCATCCCCCCCCAACTTGCTCCACCCCCTCCATTCCCTGCCCCTTCCGCCCACACCCCCACCCCTCCCATTTATGGCATGTACCTCCATCCCCCCTGCCCCCCCAAAAAAAAAAGCATCCCCACACCTCGTCCCCCCTCCCCCTCCCCTTTTCCCTCTGAAATGTGCCATTAACCACCCATTTCCTCTCAAATGTGCCACCAACCACCCATCTCCTCCCAAACGTGCCACCAACCACCTATCTCCTCCTTGCTCCTCCTCTAAATTTTAGGAGGTGCATGGCAGAGTTGTATTCCAGAATACAGCCCTCCCCTAGAGCTCGAAAAAATGCAAGATTTGGAGTCACTATCTCATTTTGAGTTCCGGAAGCCGGCTCCTTCGTGTATTCTGAAATACGAGCTCTAGAGGGCTGTATTCTGGAATACAGGAAGGAGGCGGCTTCCGGAACTCAAAATGAGATAGTGACTCCAAATCTTGCATTTTTTTGAGCTCAAGGGGAGGGCTGTATTCTGGAATACAACTCGGCCCTGCACCTCCTAAAATTTAGAGGAGGAGCAAGGAGGAGATGGGTGGTTGGTGGCACGTTTGGGAGGAGATGGGTGGTTGGTGGCACATTTGGGAGGAAATGGGTGGTTAATGGCACATTTTGGAGGGAAAAAGGGGGGGATGCAAGGCCGGGGGTTGGGCGAGGGGGGAGGGGCTCTATTCTGGAATACAACTCTTCCCTAGACCTTCTCAATTTAGAGGAGGAGATGGGTGGTTGGTGATACATGTGGCACTTTTGGGAGGAAAGAGATGGTTAGTAACATATTTGGGAGGGGAAAAAGGGGTGCAGGGGGGGGACTATGATCATTTAATGATTGCTTTTAATGAGACACGTGATGAACTTATATTATAAAAGACATCTTCATCACAAAAGGAATCGCGCTTTTCAAAAAGCAAATGTGTTTTTTGTGCTTTTCTAAAAGAGGATGAGATCATAAAAGAAATCTCACTGCTTAAGTGCTTGTTTTTCACAATTAAAGATTTGAATTTTTTTTGGTTATTTAAAGCATGTAAGAAAGCAACCATGCTTAATTTGGTCAAATTAAGCATTGTTGCTTTCCTTCATTCTTTAAATAACCAAAAAACATGCAAATCACCAAATTGTGAAAAGCAAGCACTTAACAAAGTCAAATTTCTTATTTGAAAAATAGAATTGTGATCAGGATCTTGTCCTCTTTGAGAAAATTACAAAAACCACGTTTAGTTTTTGGAAAGCATGGTTATTTGTGTGATGGAAATGTCTTCATTACTATAAATTCATCATAAATCTCATCAAAAGCAATCAAGAATCATAAAAAGGACATGGTGAAAAGTATAATTAATGACATTTAGTCCCCCCGCATTATTTTAAGAGATTTTTTTGTTATAATATTTTTTTTAGTATTCAATTCAAATTTAGAGAAGTTATCTTAAGAATTTGATTTAAAGATGTGAAAATCTTTGTTTTTAAAAAAGAATCATTTTTATTTATGAAATTTTGATGTAAATTGAAGTCTCCATTGATTTGGTAGTAACAAATGATGGTTTTACAACAAATTTTTAAGATTTTTTAAGGTGAAATTTATTTTATGTCATGAAAGTGTAAAATTTTGAGTGGATTTTGGAACTTGAAAAATGTGTCAGAGCAATTTGAAATAAAAATATTAGCAGCATTTCTTTGGCATGTGCATCACTGAGCTATCAAAGAAGAGAGAATAATCTCTAGAATTAATTGAAGAGCTAGAGAGACTTATGTATGGAGAGACTCAAGAAGCTTATATTGGTGTAAGAAAAACAAGCAAATGACTTCAATAAGAGAACAAAATGTGGAAAGAAAATGTTAATCAGCTCACAATGGGGATTATAATTATTGTCTTAGCAGAAAATGATGAGAGTGGATATCCCTTTTGATTCACAAAGATCATCAAAATTCAAGAAGAGAATCAAAGGGTATAGTCAATTGATGTTCACTAGTTCAAAACAAGTGGAGATGATGCACTAACAAGAAAGTATACCTAGAGATAATTAAGGCAAGCCCAAAGGGAAAGAAAATAGAGGACAGTCACCATGACACATAATATCAATCAAGATGATGTGAAAATTCTTATTTATGGCTTCACTCAAAAGAAATCTAGTTACCTTCGACAACAAACCATACAAATTTTATGGGAGAAAGTGAAGGATCTTTTGAACAAGGAATGCTAGATCTTTAGATGTCACTTTTTGATAATGTATTTTATTTTCAATAAAAATGATGGTTTTATACATCCAAATTTGCATGACTTTTTGAAGTTCAAAAAGTTAATTTTGAGTATTTAAGTATGAAATTTTAGTTTTTTTGGTATTTTTTAAGAGGTTCATTCTAAATTTTACCTTTTTTGGGCAAAAAACTAGCATTTTTGGAGTTTTTTGGTAGAATAAAAAATGAGGTGTAGTTTTGGCGGTTTAGGTGTACTTTCAAATGACCGACTGTTTCATTGTAAGGGAACGAAACCATATCATGTGCGGTCTTCTTTTTCCCCCATGCTGCAATGGAGAGGGTGTCGTGGATGTGATAGTACTCACCAATCATGCATTTAATGTCTTCATTGCTCACTCCCTTAGCTAATGATACCCTCTTAGGTGGCAGGAAAAGGTTGAGCATGATACCTTTTGTGCGGAGGGTGTCTCTTGATGAAATGCCTTATAGCCCTTGGTGCTAATGCCTACCGCATCGCACGCATTAACAACCTCAGCACTGCTAATAGTTTGGGCTACCGGATATGATATCATTAGCCACCACCAAATGTACCTTCTTACCATAGGGATCCTTAATCATTTTAAGCACATGCTTCCTTGTTTGTGATTAAGCGCAAGAGCTCATTACAGTCCCCAAACTTATCAACACCTGTAACATCTTGGAGGAATAGAAAGCATTGAAATTTTAAATTTTGAAAAGCACTAACAGTGCATCGACATTACTAGTGGAATGGTTAAGAGCCATACCACGCTGCGTGAACTTGTCGCTTATACGAGCACCCCCTCTCATAGCAAGTGTTTCAATGTGGTTGAGTGGCCTCTTACGTTCCCTTTCTCTAATAAGGGTGCTCTTCATGTGGTCGATGGTCTGCCTTAGCTTTTCAATACATGCTGCACCCTATCAATTTTCATCCTTCAGCTCCTTAACCTTGGTGTGAGACTAAGGAAGGGCTTGGTTCAAACCACCTAACGTACCTTGAAGAGCATGCAATTGTAAGGACAAGTAGAATACTCTGCCAACATTACTTGATATTCTCTTGCAATACCCAAGCATCCCATTGTTACCATCTCCCACATACTGAATAAAGGGAGAGGGGGGGAGAGAGGGAGGGAGAGGTGGGAGAGGCCGATTTACAGGGAATAAGTAGGGTAGAGACGGTTTTAGGTGAAAATTGAGTTTAGAAAATGAATTATATATATGAATATGGGTTTGGGTTAAGTTTTAAACCATGAGAATTTAAAAAAGATGAAAAAAAGTTATTATTTTTGGCTCCCACCTAGTTGCGAGAATGATGATGGGAAAAGTGATAGGATAATTTGGAGGTATTTATTGAGGGTGATTTGGTGGGGGAAGTGGAGGCAATAAACGAGGGAGAAAAAGATGTCACATTCAAGCTTGGTGATGTGGAAAGTGCCTGCTACAACAGAGAGAAAATTACTACTTTATACCCTAAAATTATAGACTAGAAAGAGCAAACTATAGGCTCCAAGTAGGCCTCTTTATTTCCCTTGTCTCCTTAAGAATGCTCAAAATTAGCCTTAATCCCTAAAACTTGAGAATCCTTACAAGTCCCAAAAGATGTGCATTCTCTCAAGATTGCATGGTAGAATGGCCCTTGGGCCCATCTATGCATGTGCATGGCAAGAGTGACCCTTGCAAGAGAATCTAGCTTGGCCCTAGGGCCAAGCTACCACCAACAAAGCCACACAATCTTTGCTCGTAGATTGGTCCTAGGGCCAAGCTTCCAACAAAGAGATGTATATTTTTTCATGTTAGCTTGGCAAGATTTACCCTTGCAAGAGAATCTAGCTTGGCCTTAGGGCCAAGCTACCATGAACAAATTTACATCCTCTTTGTTGGTAGATTTGTCATAGGGCCAAGCTACCATCAACAAAGAAACACCATCTTTGCTGGTAGGTTGGCCTAGGGCCAAAAGCTGCCAATAGCAAAGATGATGTAGATTTGTTCATGGTACCTTGGCAAGAGTGATCCTTGTAAGAGAATCTAGCTTGGCCGTAGGGCCAAGCTACCAAGAACAAATCAACATCCTCTTTGTTACTAGTAGCTTGGCCCTTGTGCCAAGCTACCATGAACAAATCTATATAATCTTTGCTAGCATCTTGGCCCTAGGGATAATCTACCACCAAAGATGGTAGCTTAGTCCTAGGTCCAAGCTACCAGCAAAGAGGATGTTGATTTGTTCTTGGTAGCTTGTTCCTAAGGCCATGCTAGATTCTCTTACAAGCGTCACTCTTGCTAAGCTACCATGAACAAATCTACATCATCTTTGCAAGCATCTTGGCCCTAGGGCCAATCTACCAGCAAAGATGGTGTTTCTTTGTTGATGGGAGCTTGCTCCTATGACAAATCTACCACCAACAAAGAGGATGTAGATTTGTTCATGGTAGCTTGTCCCTAGGGCCTGCAATTTTTATGTGTTAGTTGAATCAATACAAAGTGTTTCCACTATTGATGTTGCTGTCAGAGTAAATGTTGCAAACCATGACATGCTACTGAGTATACACCAAGATTTTTGGGGGCAGTCTCAAGAAACCTATACAAACTATGTATATGATGTGCTCTCCATATCTTGGCTTCAAGACTCAAAAACTCAAAAGATTAAATGAATTTAAGCTCAATGGAATGATTGTCTGTTGTCACGCATGGTATGAATTGAATAGAATCCACAAAGACATCCTTCTATTGCTACAGAGAAAATTTTGAGGCTAGTGTGCATCAACATGTGCGTGGAAACACAGGAAGAATGAGAAGAAGCCTAGAGCATACTGGTGTGGCTAGAGCACTAGTTCAAGACTTTGTGGACATGAAATCAAAGGGGATGCCTATAACAAGAGTAGAACTATGTTGGATGGTTCAAGGGAGACTCAGTTAAAGATACAAAAACATATAAGCAAGTGGACATATTAGATGAGATAAGACAACACTTGATCAATTGGGAGATGACAAAAAGTTATCCAAGTCTTCTTTTGGGAGAATTTGGAATAAAGAGTTCCCACATGTGGCCTTGATAAATACAAGTGAGTTCTCCAACTGCAGCTTGTGTAGTTCACTCAAGTCTAGAATGGGAGCCAAGCCAAGTCTACAAGAAAGAGCAAGGATCAGGGAGGAAAGGAACATTCACATGAATCAACAACAAAGTTGCAGAAGCTTGTACTACGGATGGCATACATTTTCAGAAACACAACCAAACAAATATTTGTGCATTATCCATGACAAGATGAATCAAAAGAAGACATCCATTCTTAGACTACGGAATATTATTAAACAAGTGCAAATATTTGTGCATTATCCATGACAAGATGAATCAAAAGAAGACATCCATTCTTAGACTACGAAATATTATTAAACAAGTGTCAAGTGATAATGCGCATGCCACTTCCACAACTAGGTATCCCACACCACCTTTTGAAGCAGCTCATGCAA
This sequence comes from Cibotium barometz, assembly GCF_041138505.1. NCBI lineage: Eukaryota > Viridiplantae > Streptophyta > Polypodiopsida > Cyatheales > Cibotiaceae > Cibotium > Cibotium barometz. The sequence continues at coordinate 8,408,557 of NC_141065.1, read as the reverse complement.
GTTGTTCTACTTCCAATGTAGGGCTCATAGTATCAAGAGAACCAACCACACCAATGCCCATTCCAGCAAACCAACCATCTGCAAATGAGGGTGCCAATGGGGCTTCCTCATTCCATAAGTTGCCAGAGAACTTTCACCAGCACTAGATAATTATGCAGGTGAAAACAAAAATTGGTACTTGTTTGGATATTTGTCTCTTCTTGTTGCAAGGGGTGTTTTCAAGGTTGTCCCCAATTGGGATTTTTAATGGTTGGGCACACACATGAGGACATAGATGCAATGTTTAGTAGGTTTTTTGAGAAATTGAGAGTTGGCCAAACCTTCACTTTACCACATTTGATAGATATGCTAAGGACTAGCTCAACCTTATTGTTTATAGAAGTCCCCAACTTCAAGAGATATTGTGATGGCTACCTTTATGATGGGCAAGAAGAACTTATAGGCCACTCAAAATCACTTCAATTTTGATTCCTCATGAAGGGGGACACACTGATAATGCAATGTAAAGTGAATCTGGTAATAGTTGATTGGAGACCTAGTGAGGGAGGTATCCCACTATGGAAGAAAGACAATGAAGGCAAACCAATGCTACCACCAAGGGCAATCCACCTCTATTGCCAATGGTAGATTATGTAAAGGGGGCATGAAGACGTGATATTAGATATAAAAATTTTGGCTGAATCTTAGAAATGGTTCATGTGTGCCAAGATATTATAGACTTGTGATAGATTATTAGAATAATGTAATCCAAGAGCTTGAGAAACCAATAGTATCAGAGGCTAGATTGTACACAAATTTTTGGCCAAAATCTCCCCAACAGTTGGATGATGTGGATATTGAAAGATTCTTAGGTTACAAAGAGCACAATAATCATTATCGTATCCCTCAATGGGAAAAACCAAAGGAATGATTAAACCTAATGCATGATATTAAGCAAGGGGAATTTATATTGTTGCACCCAGATAATAGAGACATCTATCCCATTTGGCGACCTTGTGCAAGGAAGAATGGTATGACAGATGCGCAGGCCTACACTAATTGTTGGAAGGGATTTTGGATGGAGAACAAGGCAGATCCATGAGTGTGGGAAATGACTAATGCAATTGTTTGGTCAGAGAGACCAAAAAAACCAAGGCCATATACAAGAATCAAGTTACCAAGGTAGGGAAGCCAAAAAAGCACAAGAAGGCTTATGTCTCACTAGGATGCATGATGCAGTTAGGGATGAACTTGATGGTGCCCCCATTGGAGTAGTAGTAGAATCATGACTCAATTTTTTGGGTGATGTAGCTATGCTTTTTATGTTCTTTTTCACTTAATACGAACCATCGTTTGTGCTATGATGTTCTTTTTGTCTTGAAAATGTTGATATTTGGTTGTTTTACATTTTTCAATGTTGAATCTAATTGATGTAGGTCTATGCAGGAGACAAACACCACTTTCTTGTTACGGTGTTTTTCAACACCACCTTCCTACATGATCTATCAATCAACTTACAAATATGGATCTCTTTACCTATGTATGTTTTCACACATTAAGTGGGTAATTCCCAAATTATACAAAACCTCTCAATTTTCAAAATTCCCAAAAATGTAAGATTTTTCCCATATTATTAATATGGTGTTTATACATAGAGGTGCTAGAAAGATGAAAGCTTATAAGTTCTATACATAGTATTGAGGTCCAAAATAGAAGAGATGATGAGAAAAGATAGATTAAGGACACATACAACAAGTTTGTCAATGAAGATTGGTGTATCTTGGTTAGTTGTGTGGAACCTATAACATTGTAAGACATATGCTTCATTGGTTCTATGTTTTTGCCTTGACCCTTAACTTGTTCACTCATGGCCCTTCTCTCATGCATTGGTCTTCTAGCTTTTTGGGCCTTCTGGCTCCTTTTTATGACTCCCCTTTGAACACTACATGGTCTCATTCAGCCATATCTGATTTTATATGCTAAATAAGGCTAATTCCTCACACAATCTTGATCTTGTATCTGCTATTTTTGAAAGATTCCTAGTGTGCCTCCCAACTAGAATCAAGAGCTCCTAGGGTGGTTAAATTTACTCTTCCATTCCCTAGTGTTGGCACATACAATAATGTTTTGTTTTTAAAAGTTGGGTTCAAGTATGAAGTCACAATGATTTGGCCTAAACGTAAATGTACAAGCATACTAGAGTCACTTATTACAGAGGTTCTTTTTATGGACTTTTCTTGTTTTTAGGTTTTTATAAGGTTTTATGTTTTTTTAATGAAGATGATTTGTTTTTATGTGTGTAAGAATGATAGGTCTTCTAGGGTTTCTTGGGTTCCACATGGGTCAAGAAATTAGGTCTGGTCACTCTCTGGAATTTTAAAATCTTTTCTCCCTAGAATCTCCAATTGGATGATTAGACGAGTTTGATCAGGCGATTGAACTCTTGATGATTATACGTTCTGATGAATTAGACTCGTAAACAATTCAACTTCACTAGTCGACGAATCAGACGTAGCAGTGCTATGGTCATACATGATTAGTCATACTCTCATGACTGGTCAGTGTGTGTAACCATTTGTAGAATTGATCAATCGACAATTGGATTCTATAGTTGCTCATACACCTAATTGGAAATACTAATAATTGCACTTTCTGAAGATATTGGAGGCCATGAGCATAATCAACGCGTGATTGGACTGGTAAAAACAATTGCTCTTTCTACATGTTAGTCTGAAAAATATCCTAAATGTCAGTACCTGTAGTACTGATTGTCAATCTGATAGATTTCCTAAATTTTTAGCCATTCAAGGTGCACATGGGCCTCAATATCCTCTATCAGATTCAATTCAAAAACATCATAACTCCCCATTTAGTTGATTCTCTTAGCTTTGTAGCAGATGCCCATGATTTGACTTTTCAGTCCATGCTTGCTCATTTCTGAGTGATTGGGCATAGTAATTGGACTCTAGACCGAATGAATGGACTTCACAGTCTAACGATTGGGCTTTCTAATGAGCCAAATTTTTTCCATAGTTTTGCCTTTATCCCCTCTTTTGGGCTAGATTTATCATCGTTAAAAGGTGGAGTACAAAGAATTTATTTTTGTTAAATTTATTGTGGTTGTCATGATTTTTGCTTAGTGTTACTTAGTTTGTGTGTAATTTTTCTAGAGATTTTATATAGTAAGCACACTGTGTGTGTGTGTGTGTGTGTGTGTGTGTGTGTGTGTGTGTGTGTGTGTGTGTGTGTGTGTGTGTGTGTGTGTGTGAGTGATAGTAGGATTTTTATCATTAGTTTTTTTAGTTTAATATCAAGGTTTAAACTAATTGGAGTGGCATTAGTGTTATAACACTTGCCTTGACTCAAATCTATGCTTAGTTCACTCCAATTAGGCCTTAATTAGCAAGAATTAGCACTAATTTGGTCTCTTTTATCTAATTTTTTCTCTTTTGAGTGGATTAATTAGTGATCTAATTAGTGAAATTATTTTGGGACAATCACGTATTTGGATTAGCTAAAAATTGCTAATCCACCTATTAAATCTCCATGCTTAAACTCCTCACCAATTAGGAGTAATTTGAGGGCAAAGAAGAGGGTTAAGGAGTGATTAACAATGGAATTAAGAGAATTAATCTTTATTTAAGCTAGAGTACCTCTAATTAGTCAAAATACACTAATTTAGAGGTAGCCTCTAACTTAATCCCTTTCCCACCTACTAGCACTAATGAGTTGTCTCGCACTCACTTCCCTCCAATTTGAAATTGAAATTGAAATTCCAAATTCCAAATTCCAAATTCACTACAAGAGAATCATTGTTTTTCGATGCTTAGTTTCCATGCTTGGTCGCATCGTCAGTATGTGCGTCAAAATAGGCGTCGAAATATGTGTCAAAATAGGCGTCGAAAATTTATTTTTTAAAATTTGAATTTATATGTAATATTTGCTAGTTCCCACCCTGGGGTGTGTTTTAGCCTTCTCTTTCTACCTCTTTGCAAGCATATGTGTCTATGTGTGTGTGTGTGTGGGTGTGTGTGTGTGTGTGTGTGTGTGTGAGAGAGAGAGAGAGAGAGAGAGAGAGAGAGAGGGGGAGCAAGGGAGAGAGGAGGGTAGAACTTCCATCACGCTCTTTGAAGGAGGATAAATGGTAGCTCCTCCTCCTCATCACTAAGGTGCAATTAAGAAAGTGCTCTGTTTTACAATGAAATTAAAGTTCATCATCAACTTGCTTGTCCTCCATGGCTCCAAATAAATCTATTTCTAGAAATACTCCATCGTTGTTGTCAAATTGGTGGAACCGGTTGTAGTAGAAGGTAATTCATCCATGTCGTCATCCTCTTCTAGCTCTAGCATGAGAGTTGTCGATGCATCATGATCATACTCGGCTTGAATCTCTTCTTCTTCTTCTAGAGTATCTCTAGTGTCTGTTTCTCGTTCAAGATGTATTTGCTCAATGAGTACACCTTCATCCAATCCTAATCTAGTGTGAGGCTCACCTACTTCCTCAACTATTATGTCTTCTTCTTGTTCTTCTTGTTGTTCAATAGGTGCTAGTGGTGTATGCTCAACCATCACATGAACTAGGGGGAGTTCCTCATCATCTGGCAAACAATCAATTGCTATTTTCACCTCTTCAAATATTTGTTTTCCACGTGGATTTATTTGGATCACAAACAACCATGGCCTACCGAAGAGAATAGTAAGTGATCGAGATCCCAAGTTCACGTCAAGATTTTGGATTGCATTTTTCGAAGCAGTAGGAACTTTCTTGGATCTCAGCACAGCTTACCACCCCGAGACCGACGGTCAAACAGAAAGGGTAAACCAAGTAATCAAAGATATACTTCAGTCATGCTGTGGCAGGGAACCCAAGAAGTGACTAAGCTATCTGCACCTAGTCGAGCTCGCTTACAATGCTTCTTATCACCGAAGTATCGGGATGAGCCCTGTCAAAGCTCTGTATGGACAAGATTGCTTAACTCCATTAGCTTGGTCCGATCCATTGATTAGGGTCGGGATGTCCTCCAGACAGATGCTTGATGACATGGAGCAGTAGATGCAGTCAATTCGCAAAGATATAAAAGCTACCCAAGATAGACAGAAGCAGTATTATGCAGATAAGAAGAGGAAAAATAAAAAATTTAAAGAAGCAGATATGGTCTTCATTCAAGTACGCCCCAAAAGAAGTTCTCTATCTCTTGGGAAGTACAAGAAGTTATCCCCCAAGTACTGTAGACCATATCTAATTAAAAAGAAAGTAGGTGACAGCCTACGAGCTTCTTCTGCCTCCTCATCTCAAAGTACATAATGTATTTCATGTTAGCCTACTTAAAAAGTATGTACCAAGCCCGAATCATGTGCTTGATGACTTCTTCAACCCAAGGGCAGATGAAACTCCAACCTGAAGAAATCCTTTCTCAAGAACAGAATTCTAAGAGAATTATTGGTCAAATGGAAGTACTATCCTTTTGAAGATGCCACCTAGGAGAAAGAAGCCGAACTGTTGCGGGATTATCCCCAGTTTGCAAGATGAGGACATCTCACGTTTTTCAAGTGGGAGAGAATGTAAGATTCCTCCCCAGCCCTCAAGATGTCCAGTATCTTCCCCTGTAATCAATCCCCTTTTTAGAATAATAAAAGATCTTGTTTCTACCTATTTTGGCTTAGAGAGAGAAAATATTCTAGAGAGAGATTATTCAGTTTTTAGATATTTTTGGATGGAAAAATATCTCTTCCTACTAAAATAAATTTTTCCGAAATAGAAGTTCAAAAAGAATTTCAGAAGGTGCATTAGAAATAAATTATAATCTGTTCAAAAGGCCTTATCCTAAGGGTCCAGATTTTTTGAAAATTTTAGATCAAGGTTCTAAGGGGCCAATCAGATTAATCCAAGTGTAGGGAGGAGATAAATAGAAGAAACAAATAACAACCCCCCAAAAATAAGTAAATACTCACATAAGATGAAGAGTGGACTAAGGACCAAAGGAAATACTAAAAAAATGAATTTTTGACACCTCAGAGTGGGGATTTTTCCCTCATGAAGGAGGCGCCTATTTCACATGTGTGGTGGAGTTTTAAACTCTCAAATAATGAGATATTTAATCTCTCCTCTCTCCTAATTCAAGTCTAGTTTCAAAAAGTAAGCTAAAGTGACCCAAAAATGGTCAAAAATTGACCAAACTGATCTGGAAAATTCTAGAATCAATTTGCTTGGTTAGAGGCTTATTTTTTCCTATAAATAGAAGGAAGCCTCTTCCTTTGTAGAAGCTTAATAGTTTTTTATGCACTGTTACTCTACTCCACCACCCTAGAGCCAAAAACATTGAATTCATTAATAATTCACTTGTTTTTGACTATTTCCTCTACAAAGAATTGGTGGCCACTCTTGATCCAAGCAAGAGTAGAACCCTCAATCCCTCAAGCTAAAGGATAGCTCACAAAACTCCATGTAAGTTAGAAATTCTACTTTTTTCTAATTCTATTCTATGGTTTTATGATTTCTTGCTTCTTTTAATTTGAAATTGGATGTTATGCCTTGATGGAAAGGCTTCCCCTTTCTCTTCATTATTGAATTCAGCCCTTCTTTATCCTAGATGTGTAATCAAATAAATAGAGTTAAACTCTTCGTATTGTTTACTCTTTAAAAAATGAGAATTGATTAGATTAGAGTGCTAAATTCATCTTGGGGTAAATTCTAAGTAGATTTAGAATGTAAAAATTGAAAAATGGTCAGCCATACAAAGGAGGTTATGGCAAAAGTTTTATAAATTTTGTGGAAATAATTTTTATCTTTATGTTATTTAAAAAGAGTAATCCCCTCCGTTTGTGTATTCTAAATGTGTTATTTAAATTATATGCATAGAAAGATGCATATTGGAAATATTTTTATTATAAAAGTGTTACTTTCATCAATATTGATTTTTATGCATAAAGTGATACATAAAAGAATTTTTTTAAAATTATAAAAGTGTTACTTTCATCAATATTGCTTTTTATGCATAAAGTGATGCATAAAAGAATTTATTTTTATTAAAAAAGTGTTACTTTCATCAATATTGATTTTTATGCATAAAGTGATGCATAAAAGAATTTATTTTTACTATAAAAGTGTTACTTTCATCAATATTGATTTTTATGCATAAAGTGATGCATAAAAGAATTTATTTTTATTATAAAAGTGTTACTTTCATCAATATTGATTTTTATGCATAAAGTGATGCATAAAAGAATTTATTTTTATTATAAAAGTGTTACTTTCATCAATATTGATTTTTATACATAAAGTGATGCATAAAAGAATTATATATATATATATATATATAAGTGTTACCTTTATCAATATTGATTTTTATGCATAAAGTGATGCATAAAAGAATTTTTTTAATTATAAAAGTGTTACTTTCACCAATATTGATTTTTATGCATAAAAAGATGCATAAAAGAATTTTTTTATTATAAAAGTGTTACTTTCACCAATATTGATTTTTATGCATAAAGTGATGTATAAAAGAATTTTTTTATTATAAAAGTGTTACTTTCACAATATTGATTTTTATGCATAAAGTGATGCATAAAATATATTTTTTTAATTATAAAAGTGTTACTTTCACCAATATTGATTTTTATGCATAAAAGTATTTTTTAATTATAAAAGTGTGATTTTCATTAGATTTAAATTCTATGCATAGAAAGATGCATATTGGATATTTTTTATTATAAAAGTGTGATTTTCATTAGATTTAAATTCTATGCATAGAAAGATGCATATTGGATATTTTTTATTATTATAAAAGTGTGATTTTCATTAGATTAAATTTCTATGCATAAATAGATGCATAAAAGGATTTTCTTTTATATAAAAGTGTGATTTTCATTAGATTAAATTTCTATGCATAAATAGATGCACAAAAGGATTTTCTTTTATATAAAAGTGTTATTTCCATTGAAGTTGGATTTTATGCATAAAAAGAGGCATAAATAATTTTTTTATCAAAACTAAAGTTCTCTGATTCTATGCTTAATTTCCATGAATAATCGATAAATGAATAAGTAAATACACTGTGAGAGAAAATTCTATCATTTTATATTCACTCGGATGGTAATGAGAAAATTCAAAAAATCTATCGAAGTCAAAAATTTAGATAAATTGATTAATTTATTCCTCATAGGAATTCGTGATTAGTTTAGAAATTAGTTAAGTGAATATTCAATGAATGAAATTCAATAAAATAGTGATTGAAATATCACCCCCTTTCGAGAAAGGTAATTCAGGAAGAACCTTACCCGACTCGGATCCAGAATCAGACTTCGTCAGTTTCAAGCAAAGACGATGTGACCAGTTCAAGAAAAATACACTCAAATCACCCACCAAATTTGAAACTAAGTTGAGACCCTTTGATTTTTATCTAAGGATCAAGGTTACAGAATTCGACAAATTCTGTTTGGAATTCAGACTTGCGATCTAGAAATCTTGGATACGGATTTAAGATATACTCATTGTATTCAAAAGAAAATCAAAATTGAAAACTTGCATAGAAACCCTGTTTTCGTAAAGGACTGTCTTCCGCCAAAATGCTGGAGGGAGCATTTGGTATATGTGTTTTTCTAAGGGAAGTTCGGTTGTAACAGCTAGCGGGGAGTGTTCAAAGGATAACTCACGCGGCAAAGCCTGCCCAGGTCTTGACCAGCCTCGGTACGATTAAAATGGTGCACTTTCGATATACGATGGATGAGGGCCGACGAAGCAGTCCCTAAGTGAAGGTCTCTAACTGAAGTGCCAGGACACCTAAAGAGGATCCTAGAGGGTTCTGACCAGGCGATGCACGGGCTCACGGTGCCAAGGACACCCATGCGTATGTCGTGGAAAATGTTGTATGATGGACCAATGTCTATTGTAATCTATTACTGGATCTCGTTGTTGTTGTTGCTGACTAGCTGGTCTCAAAAACATAGAGTCCAGAGTGATACTATTTTTGTTGAGAAACAAGGATTGGAAGGAAATTTTGAGTTATGACATCTGTAAACTAATAATTGTTTATCAATGGATTGTTTTATAAGTTAAAGTTTTAAAGAGGAGTGTGTGCGTATCTGTATTCTAAAGCAAAAGTTAAGAAAGGCATTCAATTATGGGTGGGTGAGTACTTGTCTGGTTCTACTAATTCCAATGATTGGGCGGTGGCTAAAACCCATGGGCTGGATGGGGTTAGGCTGGAATCAGTAGAGTCTTAATAATAAAGTTGATTAATAGGAATATGCTTAGAATTCGAGTAGTTAAATAAAAGCCTGAAGACTTCTCAAATGAATAGATCAACGGCTGTGCCTGATTCAATAAGGAAAAAAGCATTGATTTATTCAAGTTAAGTCTGTAATAGTTTTCCTTCTATCTGGTTAAATCAGATAAAGGTTAGTTTAGTCTCTTGACCCCGTTAAAAAATTCGTTAAGAAATTCAAAAAGGTGGAATCGTCCCCATTTTTTGGGCATGGGAAATTTTTCCGGTTTCAGTTTTCGGATTGACCACCAGCTTAGTCTCATGCCTGGACATTCGAGGGCGAGGCCCTGAGTGGGAAACCCTGCCCCGCACAAGAGGGAGCTGCTTCCGCTGCCAGCAATCGAGAATCTGGTACGCGGAGGGGGAAGTGGGATCTCACAAGGATAATTTTACTCTAACGTAGTCAAAAGCCTTAACTAACTGAACTGATCTGACCGAACCCGTAAGTCCCATAGTCAGATCAAGGAAAAGATTGCACTTGGATCATAGAGACCAACACTTTTTTCCTCATTAAGAGGCACAACCGTTGAATCTTTTCCATAGAACAATTTTTTATCCGGGATTTACTTCATCTATCGTACCATAACAGAATTGAGTCTCATTTTAGGGATCCATCAGTCCATCCTACTAACCCCATCCAGTCCCTGGATTAGCCAACCGCCCAACCACTGTAGTGATGGGATCCAATTAAGAATTTGGTCAGGTTTTGTCCCGTACCAAGGAAAAGAGTTCCGAGGCCCCCTAGTCAGATATTCATGCAACTTAGAACTAGTCACACCACTTACACACCCAATATGAAATTACCTTTTTCATAGATTCTGCTATCTTATAAACAATCTTTTAATGAAACTATAGTATCACTGATCATCATAAACCTCCAAAATATCCGGTTGAAACCTAATTTTTAATTTTTTTCTTCATCAGTGTACCTATGGCATCATTGGCAACCAAAACGCTCACCACCTATCCACTCAGGGGCCTTTTCGATAGTTCCTAGCTCATAGTAACCGATAATATTTTCACTTATAAAAATCAAAATGGAATCTCCGTTGAAGATTAGCAAGATCAACCAACAGATCCATATAAAAGAGCCATGGACTCATCGATTGAGGACCAGCAAGGTCAATCAACCAGATCCATGCCCGAATTCAGAAAACAACTCTTACTCCTTGTTCCAATATCTTCCACGACGCACGTGTGGGTATCTTCGGCGACCCAAAGCCCGAGCACCGTATGGTCAGCACCCTTTAGGATCCTTTGCAGGTCACCTAGCACTTTACTCATAGGCCGCTTCCTTGGTCCCTCATCCACCGTCCCGGAAGCTCACCATTTAAATCGAACCGAGGCTGGTCAAGACCTCGGCAGACCTTGCTACGCGAGACGTCCTCCATTGACTCTCCATCACAAGACGGTCAAAATGCTTCCCTAGCATTCTTGACATAAAACAATTATTTAAAAACAGGTCTTAAATACAATTTCTATAACGAACTCTCATCTTTCCACATTGTTCCACATCAATCCACATTATTTAAATCATATCCATTTCATATGTATTCCCATTCTCATCCAATCACATCATTTTTATTTCATCACATCTTTCCTCATTTATCCTCATCAGATCTCATCCACTCGCATCTACCCATCTCCACATCACATTCATTCACATCTCATCCATTCATAACTACCCCGATCCACATCACATCACGTCACATCCATTTCACCTCACATCACATTCATTCACATCTATCCCGATTCACATCACAATCATTTACATCCCGATTCACATCACAGTCATTTATATCCATCACATTCATTCTCATCACCATCCCATCACATACATAACATCACATCACATCTATCCACATCATATCTCATTCATACACATCTCATCTCATTCATCCACATCCATCCAATCGTTCACATGTACGATTACCCACATCTATTCATAAATTCATATCTATCACTTCACATCCACATATATTCATGTCACATCACATCACATTCTTTCACATACACATACACATCCACATCCACATCACATTCTTTCACATACACATCCATATCCATTCTTTCACATACATATCCACATCCATTCTTTCACATACATCCATATCCATTCTTTTACATACATCCACATCCATTCTTTCACATACATCCACATCCATTCTTCACATACATAACCGCATCCATTCTTTCACATACACATTCGCATCCATTCTTCACATATACATTCACATCCATTCTTCACATACATAACCACATCCATTTTCATCACATATCATCCACTCATATCCCATATCATTCATTTATATCCTAATTCACATTCACCTCACATCTCATCACCTCTATTCACATCACATCCATCCATCCATTCATTCACACCTATTTGATTCTCATCACCTCTATTCACATCACATCCATCTATCCATTCACATGACATCACATCTCATCCTTTCATTCTTCACATATACATTCACATACATAACCACATCCATTTTCATCACATATCATCCACTCATATCCCATATCATTCATTTATATCCTAATTCACATTCACCTCACATCTCATCACCTCTATTCACATCACATCCATCCATCCATTCATTCACACCTATTTGATTCTCATCACCTCTATTCACATCACATCCATCTATCCATTCACATGACATCACATCTCATCCTTTCATTCTTCACATATACATTCACATCCATTCTTCACATACATAACCACATCCATTTTCATCACATATCATCCACTCATATCCCATATCATTCATTTACATTCTAATTCACATTCACCTCACGTCTCATCACCTCTATTCACATCACATCCATCCATCCATTCATTCACACCTATTTGATTCTCATCACCTCTATTCACATCACATCCATCTATCCATTCACATGACATCACATCTCATCCTTTCATTCACATCTATCTGATTCTCATCATATCTCATTACATCTATTCACCTCACATCTCATCACCTCTATTCACATCACATCCATCCATCCATCCATTCACACCTATTTGATTCTCATCACCTCTATTCACATCACATCCATCTATCCATTTATTCACACCTATCTGATTCTCATCACATCTCATTACATATATTCACCTCACATGTGAGATCCCTGTCCCCACCACGCAACAAATTTAGGGGTGCTAGCAGCGGAAGTAGCACTTCTTGCATGGGACAGGGTCTCACACTCGGGGCCTCGCCCACAGATATTCGGACGAGAGACTAATCCATCGGTTCTTCCAAAACCGAACTCAGAAAAACTTCCCTTGTCCTTTATGCATCTTTCTATGCATAAATTAAAAATTAATGAGAATAACTCTTTTGAAATAAAAATAAATTCCTTTATGCATCTTTCTATGCATAAAATCAAAATTAATGAGAATAACTCTTTTGAAATAAAAATAAATTCCTTTATGCATCTTTCTATGCATGAAATCAAAATTAATGAGAATAAATCTTTTGAAATAAAAATAAATTGCTTTATGCGCCTTTCTATGCATAAAATCAAAATTAATAAATATAACACTTTTGAATTAAAAATAAATTCATGTATGCACCTTTCTATATGCATAAAATCAAAATAAATGAGAATAACACTTTTGAATTAAAAATAAATTCCTTTATGCACCTTTCTATGCATAAAATCAAAATTAATGAGAATAACACTTTTAAATTAAAAATAAATTCCTTTATGCACCTTTCTATGCATAAAATCAAAATTAATGAGAATAACACTTTTGAATTAAAAATAATTCTTTTATGCATATTTCTATGCATAAATTCAATTTTAATGAGAATGACACTTTTGAAATAAAAAAATAAATCTTTTAGAATGCACAAACGGAAGGAATTACTCTTTTAGAATAACCTAATGATAAACTTTAGTTCCACAAAATTTAAAAAAATTTTGCCATAACCTCCTTTGTATGGCTGACCATTTCTCAATTTTAACATTCAATTTATGACTTGAATTAATCTAATTTGAATTCTAATATCTCTAATCTACTCCATTTTTCAAAAATCAAGAGAGTAAACAATGAAAAGAGTTTAATCAATCTTTTAATTAAACTTTCTAGGATCAAGAAGGGCTAAATTGTAAAGAAGAGAAGGGGGTGGCCTTTCCATCAAGGCATAGCATCAGATTTTAATTCAAACATTTACAAAGCACAAAATTTAAGAAAACATTTACAAAGCACAAAATTTAAGAAAACCATAGATTTAAAATTCACAATAAGTAAGAATTAAGCTTACATGGAACAATGGGCAACTTTGGTTACCACGAAGATGGAGTTATAACCTGATTGCACTGAAGGTAATCCACTATAATAAAGTCCAAACTGATACATTCCCACTTCATCTAGGGGATGTCTAATGGATGTAACTTCCCAGGCATTTTTACTCTCTCGGCTTTGACTTTCTGACATGTCAGACATGACGTACTTGATTAAGTACACCCTTTTTTAGACCAGGCCAAAAAAAAGCTTTTCTTTACAGACATGTAGGTTTTGATGAAACGTGGATGTCCTGCAATAAGGCTATCATGGGCTTCATTCAAAATTTGACCCTTTTGGGAATCCATAGCCTCCTACAATTATAATACATAATTCCATCATCCAGGCTGTATCCTTGAACTCGGTTCAACTCCTGAGAAGTTTTGCTTTCCTGCATAAGTAGGGTAGCAATAGGGCCAAAGAACCTATCCTGTATGATCTTCTCTCTTGCCTCATTAATCGTTGAGAGTGAAACATGGGAGAGAATAGTAAGACTAGTTGATTGGTGCATCCAATCACCTATTGAATCCATCCCAATGATTTCTTAAAAGATTCATGAAATAGAAGCAAGAACAAATGGAGGTTTATTAAATTTCCTTTCAAAATGATTTGCAAAATGAAACTCAACCTTTAAGACAAGGTGACTAGAGAGAACTCAATGTGTTGTACAGAGGCAAAATGATGTCATTGGCTTGCTGCTGTAAACAACAATAAGCTAAAAGAAAATGACACTGTAAGTATCCATGTAAATGAGACATAAACATCAACACAACCAATGGGAAGGGATAAACAACTGACTGCATATTTGTATATAATTAGTGTTGTGGACCTTGGTAATGACTTTTAAACCCTTGATCAACCCTCGATGCGTAAATATAGACTTAAAAATACTTTAGGAGACTATGAGCTTCAAATAAATGAATCTGAAAGTAAGTGGGGATCATTCACCGAAACATCTATGCTACCTCTTAAGGATCCAATCAACATTTGTCTAGATTTTTTAGTGGGCAAAAACATTCAATGCAAGAAATTAGTGATCTCAACGCTACTCACAATGCTATTTTGGGAAGAATTTTGACATCTTTAGGCCAAATTCAGCCCATGCTCACTCCTAAACAAATGAATGTGCTAGACGCTAATGCCCAAGACCTTGAAGTTTGGGGTTACTTCTCACACTCAATTCTTACTCAGGATGACATCATCAAACGTGAATTTCAAGTTATCCCTGAGGAACTAGAAGAGGTTTTTCTTGGTGGTGACTATTTGGTGAACACTTGGTACTCCATTAATAAAAGAAAGCAAACCATACTCTTGGAGACCCCTGAAACATCCTTCACATTGCTGTTTACAACTAGATGAACTCTTACCTGAAAGTGAGACCATAGAATTTGAACTCATCTTGCCAAACTCAAAACAACTGAAAGCTCAACAACTTGAAGCTTCAAAACCAAAGACTCAAGAACTTGAACGATTCCAATGTATTCCTAGAGTAGAAATTGGGGCTTTGAAATGAGCTTGTGAGTCTAAACCATACACTCTCAAACCTATCCCTATAGAAAAAACACTCTCATAACATATAAGCTATGGCATGTCTAGGTAGCCAAGCTTATAGGCTTATGAATGGATTCTATGGATTGACACTCAAGGCATGCCATATCTAGGATCTTTTGAATGCATAGTTTATGTGGAGTCTAACCCATTTAAATGTAAGATTTGTGTTTTAGACTATGTGCTAGAAGCGAATTTTATCTTAAGAAGGGATTAGCCTACCATGGTGCAAGTTATAACGAACTTCATCAGCTGAACATGTGCCATGAAGATTTCTAACAAAGAAGTGGTGGTGCCATTCTATGACAAGGATGAAATAACACTCAACACTCTTTATGACCTTGTTTGAAAGCAGCGATTAGTCTCTACATCAAAAACTGGTCTTGATGAAGATCCAACCTCTCCATCAAAGATCCTTTGTGATGAATTCTCTAAATCCGCCATACCCCCTAAGAAGGAATTAGTCCCAAATCTACATGTTCAGGGTCCTCACACTATAGAACTCCATGAAGGTGACCATTTTATTTCTTCAAAACTCAGAATAAAGGTAACATTTTTTGAAGGAAGAGTTGCCCAAAATATAGCCACTATGTCTAAAGAACCTCTTCTACAAGTATTGGCAAACAAAGTAGCAAGATCTAAAGCACCAAACCTCGTCTACAACAGCCACTCTTAGAAACAATTCCCAATCACCAACAGTGGCATCAATGGTCAAACCCATCTCTCACAAAAAGCCAAAATCTATTATTTGTGCAAGAGGGAGGGAGGGAGAGAGAGAGAGAGAGTCCAAGAAGAAGAAGAAGAAGAGGAGGGGAAGAAGGAAGCATCACCTAGCACACACTCACAATCAAACAAGCAAGCATGCTTCAACACACAAGCTCACCACCATAGCCACAAGAGAACAAGAGAGAGGAAGAAGAAGACTCTATTGTGATAGTGGGATTGTATCCTTTTCATATTTCATAAGTCACTTATATACATGATCTTTATAATGACTGGCCACATATTAACAATTGGGGGCCCAAAAATTGGTTCTCTAGCTCTATGTACACCTAGGCTTTGTTTCTAATGGTAGGCATTTATCTTCCTTTACATAGTGGCATTCTCTAAAGTCTCACTTGCATTTGCACTCAACTGGTCATTTTGATCCAGTAGTATAGAAATGGGATTACAGCCACATCCATATCATATTTGGACATAACATGTCTAATGTATATTGTCTCTACTATCATAGCCATATGCCCTCAAGCATCTTGATGATCTCAATGCTAAGAAAGTAGCTCAGTTCACTCAAATCCTTTATGTCAAAATTCTTCTTGAGGAGACCCTTTACATTCTCAACTTCCTCTTTATTGTCACTCTCCCAATAATCAAGTCATCTGCATGGATGGTGATGACCATAGTCCTCTTATCATTCTTCTGCACATAGAGTGAATGAAGGTGAATATGGTGTTAAGATATTGTGCAATCTTATCATGCCATGCTCTCGCTGCCTACTTCAAGCCATATAAGGCTTTACATAGCCTGCACACATAATTTGGGTGACTCAAATCCTCATAACCAAGTGGTTGTTCCAAATATACTTCTTCTTGCAACTCACCATGCAAGAATGCATTCTTTACATCCATCTAATGCAAAAACCCAACCTTTTGATACAACCACCACTGTAATAACAGCTCTCACGGTTGTTTGCCATCTTGGTAATGGGGGGCTGAATGTCTCATCATAATCAATGCTATGGGTCTAAGAATAACTTCTAGCAGTAAATCTCACTTTGTACTTGCTAATTCTTCCATTTGAGTTGTGATTCACTTTGTCTACCCACTTACATCCAATAGCCTTTTTACCCTTAGTAAAAGGCACCAATCCCCATGTCTTATTTACATCCAATGTAGCCATTTCTTTCTCCCAATGTATTTGCCCAACAACATCCTCAATTCATGTGGGTTCAACCTCATGCATAACCTTTACCATACATGCATAATAGTGAGCTACATAACCATCACACGACATTAATCTTTGAACATGTTTTTTTGACCCTACCCGACTAATGTGGTCCTAGATCTATCCTTGGTGTTTTTTTTGAACATGTTTTTTTGACCCTACCCGACTAATGTGGTCCTAGATCTATCCTTGGTGTCCTTATGGCTACCTTAGCCATAAGGACACCAACCCGACTAATGTGGTCCTAGATCTATCCTTGGTGTCCTTATGGCTACCTTAGCCTTCCTTGCACCAGGTGTCTTGATAGCTGGAATCCTTACCGAGGCTCTCCTTTGAGGCGCTAGACTCTCCATCAACATATGAATGCCCTGCTAGAATGTCAAGCATAGCAAGAGACTCACCATACCTTTATGTGATGCACTTTACATGACTGATTTTCTAACATAGCTTGCCACTTGATGGTCTTTCAATAGAACCACAGAGGACTCTCTCGGTCACTCACCCAATGTCTATGATTTTGTTGACCTATATTTTGCATAACCACCTGCTCTTGTGCATCAACCCAAATCGAGTCTTTTACATTAGCATGCCAACTGCTCATCTCATTAAAGACAACATCCCTGCTCACCCTCATCTCATGTGTGACAGGGTTATAACATTTTTACCATCCCTTTTGCTTAAGGGAGTAACCAATGAACACACATTTTTCGACCTTTGAATCCAACTTACTATGTAGCTCATCACGAATGTGTACATATGCAATACATCCAAACACTTTCAAGTGTGATAAATCTAGTTTTCTGCCAGTATACTTCTCCTCTAGAGTCACACCATGCACTACCACCCACCGCTAAGGAAGTCATATTTACAATGTAAACTATTGTTTGCAACTACTTTAGCGCAATAATGGTGAGGCATGCTGTTCTTAGCCCCATCAACAATGCATGAGCAACCTCTACATGATGTGCCTGTTCTTTCTCTCAAGCAACACCATTTTGCCACAGAGTATACTAGCATGTGAATTGCCTCTAAATTTCATGCTTTCTCATGTACTCACACTGAACTCATTGGAGAAGTACTCTCCCCCTCCATTTGACCTTAGGCACTTAACCTGCAAACCTGTTTGCTTTTTAGCCAACATTCTAAAATTCTGAAAGTGAGCAAACACTTCACTTTTCTCTTTTATGAAATTGACCCAAACCTTCCTTGTGTGCTCAATCAATGAAAGATATATAGTAAAGACATCCTCCCATTGATGTCATCTTTATCAGCCCCATACATTTGAGTGCACCATATTAAGTGCTCTCTTACTTACATTCCTATCATGTGGAAATATATTCTTTGTTTGGTTTCTAAACTGACATGCTTTACATACTTTATGCATTCCATCCACCTTAAATTTTGGCAAACCTACCAATTCTATGAACTATGCAAGGAATTTAATTGCTGCTCATTCACATGACCAATACGTTTGTGCTAGATATCTATATCAGTCCACAACACCCGAACCTCATGTAAACATAGTAGATTTCATCTCAGGCATGCTTACATCCCAAAGTAAACAATTTACCCACTCTTTTTTCCTTTGTAACCAACCGACATTTGTTATTAAAGTCCTTAACATAGTAGCCTTCAAGGTTAAAGCATACTTGTAAACCTTGCTCAATCATTTACATAACAGAGACTAAATTCTTTGCTATGTTAGGAAAATGTACATTAGCCAAGTATCTCATCTTGCTATCCTACATAGCCAATGTCACATTTCCAATGTGAGCAATAGGATGAGCCATGTTATCCCGTGTCTCTACATAACTTGGTTTTTCTAGACTTTTGACATCATTAAATTGCTCACCATGATAGGTCATATGGTTAGATGCTCCTGAATCCACATACCATACATCATCAACATTTATGGATACATCTACAGTCACTGAATTCAACATGTGGTGCTATATAACAAACAATTTCTCACATCAATCCTCAACCTACTTGCTTGAAGATGCATAAATATTTTGCATCTATATAACAAACAATTTCTCACATCAATCCTCAACCTGCTTGCTTGAAGATGCATAAATATTTTGCTGAAACTTGCCACTTTTTATGTCACTTTGGTTCTTGCAACATTTTACAACAAAGTGACCTAGTTTGCCACAATAAAAGAAATCCTTTGAACTGATCTTGATTGCTGTCTTTGCCAATTGCCTTGGCCTCTCTGGATCCCCCTGCCTTGAGATTGGCCTCTTCCACCTATGTGCAATTCATTGGACTGCTGATGTTGTCCATAACTCTGGTCTACCACAATCTTCACTGACAATCAGAGTGCTATGGAAGTTGCAAGGAATCTAGTATTTCATACTCGCACAAAGCACATTGAGGTGCACTATCATTATGTCAGGGAGAGATGCTATGTAGGGGAAATCAACTTGGCTTATGTGCCAACATATGATAACTTGGCAAATTTGTACTCCATTGATGAAAGTAAGCAAACCGTCTTCTTAGAAATCCCTGAAACATCCTTCACATTAGGGTGCTAGGCAAGAAGAGGTCTAGAGAGAGTTGTGGCAGTAGAGCTAAAAAGGGAAAGACAAATGGGGCAATGTTTACATATGATCTTTGTGGAATTGGATGTGGCAGTAGAGCAATGTGTGGATCAAGCCCACCGAGATCTACACCTACCCTAAACAAAGAGGATCTCACTAGATTATTATTGATGAATAGCTGCATCATTCCCCTTAATGTCTAATGCTACTAAATTTAGCATTGCTATATAATAAATTTATTTCTAATTTCCTTCTGTTTTGGAATGTATGAAAAAAGGGTTACAAATATATGTTAGAGCACAAATTGAGAGGGTGTATATTCTAAAAGCATATAGTTTTTAAGAGTGATATAAAAAGTACTATAAAGCAAGTCCATGTTAAGCTATTGCTATATAAGGTATCTTGTTGATGTGGGCTCACCTTATTGGTTGCATAAATTTGGACATGCATAATTTGCTTGGCTACTACATTGGAATAATGTAAGGAGATAATATAGGTCTACGAGAGCATAGCCAATGAAAGCGTATAAATTATAATTGGCTATGAGAGCATAGTGGCAATGTAAGCTTATAAATTATAATTGGCTATGAGAACATAGCCAATGCAACCTTATAAATTATAATTGGCTAAAACAACATAGCCAATGCAACCTTATAAATTATAATCGGCTAAGACAAGTGGTAGATACTAAGCTATACAAAAGCTGCTCCTTATAATCCTTACATATATAATATGGTTGTTTCCTCCAACTTAGTAGGTTGCATTTACAAGTAGGATCATTGATCTTGTGGTAACCTTGGTAGAGAATGATTCTACTATACATTACTTTTGGACTGGCTAAGTAATCGGGACAACCTAAAAAAATGATGAAGAGGATAAAGTACTAACCCATGGTTATTGATTCATTTATATAAAACACACCATATAGATGTCTTTATTGGGAGATACAACTTAAAAGTGAGGAAACATACATAAGAAACTTTAGCAAAAAGAAAATGACCAACAAGAATACTCCTACCACGATACTTATTCATGAAAATGTTAATATAGTGGGATTATATCTCACTACAACAAAATGAAGAAATATAAGAAAGTCGACCAATTTTATAAATTTTAGAAAAGGATTCTTAGGGTGATTAAACTATAGGTTTGTTTATGCATACTAAGTGAAAACTCAAAACATGCCAAATTTAAACATACTAAGTGAACATTTAGGCCTTCACTTAGATAAAGGCAATACTTTTGTTGATAGCTCTAAAGAAGATGATTCATCTATGAATTATTTTGGATACAAGAAACAACACAATACCTATTAGTGGTAAAAGGAACTTCACAAAGTATTTAACTCAATAGTGACAACACAATCTTTGACCATGATTTGTATTTATGGACTGTATTCTCAAGTGTAGAATTTTCAAACAACACCATGTTCAACTCCAAAATTGCATGATTAAAATTTTATTAGAATTGTGAAAGTATGCATTTTTATTTGGTTATATGAGTGATCATGCCCCAAAATTTGGGCCACTTTTTAGATTGTTAGAGTTCTTCATTACAAAAAATAATCAATTTTATAGGTCATCCTTTACTCGAGTAAAGAGTTTTTTTAAATTTTCTTAAATTATCTCTTTTTAAAGAGAGTCTTTAAAAGATGTCAAATATATATCATTGACATAAATATTACCCATTCAATTTGCAATAATGTTTGGAGATTTTGGTGGTGATAGTTGAAGCCTCCAAATGTTGGTGTGATCATGTGTCATGCATGAAGCTCTTGTTGAAGTAGAGGGTGGCTTAAATTTGCTCCTAATTACAAGGGTTTCTTGTGGGACTTTGCTAATTTTTGGCAAAGGTTCTTGTGTTGCTCCTTCAATTGATCCCTCTTTCATCAGTGCACCCCTCTTGAAGGTAGGTTCTTGACGTGTATCTTTGCTATTTTTGGGGAAATATATTCTTATGATTTAATAGGTTGACATGAGGTTGAGGAGTAAGAATAAACACATTCTTATGGAGCTAACTTGTTGTTTTTCTCTATTCCTTTTGGTGTACAAGTAGGTTCTTGTGGCTATGTTATTGTTCGACACACAAGGCATAAGTTCATGTGTTCTGTTTGTGGTGTGAATGTCATTGTGGCGTTCTCCTTGCTTCAATGGTTACCATAAATTGATCCAAACTATTGAACTTAAGACTCTTTTTTAGCTTGTGTTTAGGCATTGACTTTGGACTATAATGCTTGGGGACCCAAATGATCAGGATTTAGAATTGAACAATATTAAGTATAGCAAGAGATATCCTTATAGAAGCATTCAAATTCTAATACAATCTTTTGAGCACCCAACATTGATTGTGGAGTTTGATTTTCCATGTTGTTCCCTTTGTTTTGTTTTCTTTATTCCTTCTACTAGTCCTTTGGGAACAAGATTTTCGAGAGGGTTGTCTTGGAAGCCACAACCGAGTATCACGCTCATAGAAGCATTGGGCTTCTAGTAGCTATTAAGGCACCCAATGGGGTTGGGTTTTTTGAGCCATGTGCTTGATGGCATATTTAGGCTTTTGTTGTTAGTTTGCTTTTGTTTCTTTGAGCTATTTAGAGAGGCCACCATTATCATGAAGTTCTTTGCTCTCCTAAGGACATTACCTTGATGCTTTTTTTTTCTTTTGTGGCTTTGACACCAAGGTAGATGGTAATGCTTGGATCATGGTAGTAGTCAATGTGGAGGCTTCATGGGGTTGAAGGATGAGTTTCCATGCAGGCTCCCCTACACAAAGAAGCATCACCACACTATCTGGGGAACCACAGTTGCAGGATTATTGTACTGATGGTTTGGGGAGGGGGATTTTGCATTGCGCCTTGCTCACCTGGTTTCCTCCTAGCATAGTGTCCCTTCCTTTGAGTGTATACACATGAAGGCACTACAAAGGTTATCTACAGAATGAAACAATGCATCATGAGCTCTTCATTTTACGCTTATCTACAACATGGACTGTGGGCATCAAAAGGGTGGCCATTTAGCTGCGCTTTCATAAGGTTAAAATGGTAGTTTGATGGCCCCTCTTATGATGCCATTGTGTTAGTGTGTCGTAGACATAGCTGGAGAAGGGCCATGCTGATTATTTATTAGGATCATTTAGCGCCTCTAATATGGGGTTGCTAGCATACCATACTAGTGAGTCCCTAGTGAATCTTATGTTGCCTTGTAAAATCCATGATGTATACTCTGGTAGCTTCCTATTTGTTGAGAGCAAGAAGTTCATTGATGGGATATGGCCTCTATGTTGTGGAGCCAAGGGTTTAAAAGTCATGCAATGACAAAGAAGCAACTATATCACACATATGGAGTGCTTATTTGTTTACATGATACAATGGGGGCTTGGATGGGCTCTATGATACCATTGTAGCAAGAGTTCTATTGGGAGCAGGCTTGATTTTTGACAGGCACCCTTTCCCTTCAAAAGTGACAGATTTGGTGAAATATAGCAAGTTTTTTTATATTTTAGTGTAATTTTTTATGGGTATTTTAAAATTTTGCAAGTATTTTACTACCAAAATGCTACAAACGTGTCAAAAAGAAACTATGATTGGGGGTGTGTGAGAGATAGATGACAACTTACCATCAAGCATCTACCATTGACTATGACCATCGACCTTGACATCTCTATATATTATGTAAAGGAAGAGTTTCACGAAGTTGCCACGTGGCAAGAATCTAGAGGTTCGGGATGTAGTTTGGAGGTTTGAGGAGGGGTAGAATTTGAAAAATACCAAGTAGGGAATTATATACATGCGAAACATGGGTTAGCTCACTAGTCTATTTATAAGAAGGACCCGTCCTTGGAAATTCAAGAAAAACCACACCAACTCTTTCCCACACTTATTTTTGGTGATTTCTCGAAACTAGTAAGTTCCTTGAGAGTGTGATAGGAAATTGTCAATGAGTAGTTTTATTGGCTATGTACGTGATCAATAAATACCAACACATTAAAATCAATAAATACTAATAATTATCAACCATTGACCATTAAGTATTGACAGTTATCAAAAGAAGAATGACATGAGTAATATTTTGATGCAAGGTGCATAGAGGTGAATTTCTCTCACACACGTGAATGATGTTTTGATGCAAGGTGCATATAGATGAATCTCTCTCTCTCTCTCTCTCTCTCTCTCTCTCTCTCTCTCTCTCTCTCTCTCTCTCTCTCTCGATGGAATGGTGGTATTAACGTGTAATGATTATGGTGGGATATTGACCTTCTATTATAATTCCCTTTTGATTTGCCATTATGCCTTTCATGACAATTGTATGCACCCACTCTCAAAGTCATCAATTTTTAATGTTGTTCTCTTTGCAATGTTGAATTGAATTTAATAACCATGTTCATAAAAAATACATATTATAACTACCACATCATGCTCCACCTATAGTCTCCAACCACATAAAATGTAACATATATTCACATTACTTTATAACTAAGTTACACAAAAATCTATTGCTCAAATGTGATCTTGCTATACACTAAATGTCAAGTTTTGACTGCTCTCTCTCTCTCTCTCTCTCTCAAATAATGTCATTGTCATCTCTCAAACATCATATCAACAGAGCCATCTCTCTTCTCTCTCTCTTCTCTCACAAACATCATCATATTAGTATCGCCCTCCCTCCCTCCCCCTCTCTCTTTCTCACACACACAGAGTACACGTACGCACACACATTATGCAACTAGTCCCATAGAAGGGCAAGGGAGAACAAGTTGCTCTCTCTCTCTCTCTCTCTCTCTCTCTCTCAAACATCATCATATCAACATCTCCCTCCCTCCCCCCCCCTCTCTCTCTTTCTCACGCACACAGAGTACACATACACACACACATTATGCAACTAGTCCCATAGAAGGGCAAGGCAAAACAAGTTGTTCTCTCTCTCTCTCTCTCTCCCCCCCCCTCTCTCTCTCTTTCTCACACACACAGAGTACACATACGCACACACATTATGCAACTAGTCCCATAGAAAGGCAAGGGAGGACAAGTTGTTCGCTCTCTTTCTCTCTCTCTCTCTCTCTCTCTCTCTCTCTCTCTCTCTCTCATTATGCAACTAGTCCCATAGAAGGCAAGGGAGAACATATTGTTTTCTCTCTCATATACTATGCAACTAGTCTAATAGATTTTGAAGGCAAGGGAGCATTTCATACACTTAAATGGATCTCTCTCTCTCTCTCTCTCTCTCTCTCACACACACACACACTCTCACACACACAGATACAGTCATCGTCATCTCTCAAATATCATCATATAGCATTGTCATCTCTCTCTCTCTCTCTCTCTCTCTCTCTCTCACACACACACACACACACATACAACTAGTCCCATGGAAGGCAAGGGAAAAGATGATGGAGCTGTTCCCAAAAAAAACGGCTTACGCTAATCATGTGAAAAATAACCATAAAACTTAAGTTTAAAAACGCATACAATGGTTCAAAAACGGATACTTTCTTGGGTGTTTACATCGTTTAAATAAACCTTAAGTGAATACATAGCTTAAACAAAACTTAATAATAATTGATTACTGGTAATACAATCACAAACAAGTAATCCAAAGTAGTAAAGCAGATACGCCCATTCTGTGTGTGTGTGTCTCTCTCTCTCTCTCTCTCTCATATCTCAAGTAATCAAAAGTAGTAAAGCAGATAAGCCCATTCTCTCTCTGTTTCTTTCCCCTCTCTCTCTCTCGCTCACTCACTTTACTCTATTCAGATGCTTTTTCTTCCACCGAAGCTTGGGGCTCCTCTGTGGTAGGACACTCCTCAACTGCAGTTTCTTCAGTTTTTGCGTCAGCGACAATATCAATGCAGGGAGCTTCGGTTTCCGCAGGTGTAGCAGTGGTAGTTTCAGTTACAGCTGCAACGACTTCCTCATCTGATGAAGGTTCAGGTTCAGTTGAAGTAGTTATATCAGCAACGGCCTGATCCTCTTCTGTCGTTGCTGCAGGAGCTTCTTCTTTATCGGCTGTAGGGGCTTCGACTACTGTTTCAGCAGTAGCCGCGTCTACTACCTCAACTTCTTCTTCGTCGGAAATCGGATCCGCTGAAGGAGCCTCCACTGCCGGCTTCGTCGGTTCCGCCACCTCTCCGGCGACCGGCTCCTCCACCACCTCAACGGTATCAGCGGCTTTCTCCGGTGGAGTCACAGTTATGGGAAGCTAAGTACGCAAACAGACCAGGAAATTAATTTCTCAAAAGTAGTCTTAAACATCTGCCCTGCAAAGCATCCATATTTGTCTAGACTTATATCAGCTAGCTAGCTTATTAGTGCAGTGGATTAATCTCTCCTCAACGGTATGTGCGTAATTACGTTTTGCTTTTTTCTTTTGCGAATTTCAACTAACTAATCCGAAGCACCTTAGCTACCCAAGCATCTTATTAGTCACAAAGGGTACCATTATAGCTGCTTGCTAAACGATCTATCAGCCCTTGAAGAAGCGATGGATCTCGGTGCTTAAGCATTAATATCAAAACCGTGCACACTAACAAATCTAATCATATGAGATTATGAAGGTAATTACCTCAACAGCGGTGGCCATGTCTTAAGCAAGCGAGGGGAAAGAGTGCTGCTGGGGGAAGAGTGGAAAGCTAGCGAGAGAGAGAGAGAGAGGAAATGTGGTATGTGTTGGAGTGGGCCAAATGAGCTCCAATTTATAGTGCAAAGACGACGCTTAAAATGTTACGAGGTTAGAGCAGAGCTTTGATGGAGAAATTGGTACTCATGGGGTGGGGACCTTCTCTCTAGAGCTGGCCTTGGTGGGAGGCAACAAGTGAATGTAATAAAGAGGGGACATGAGAATGTGCACCAAGACAAAATCCTTTGCTTTTGTGCTAGTGGGCTGTTTTGTAAATACATTATATGCTTTAATTCAGTAATTAATGGTGAATTACTTTCCAACTCATCACGCTAACTAGGCTTTCAAGGAAATTACCAACAAGAGATAGTGTCGTTCCATTAATCAATATATAAAATCCACAAATGCTACCACAATAGTTTTTATAACATAAAGATAATCATTATAAGATGAATGAATTGAATTGTCATAATATTATGCTAATAGTATTGTTTTATGCTATTAAAATCACTAATTAGAATGTGATATTGTTCTTATTGGAACCAAATGTTCAACCATTCTTACCCTTTAGTAGGAAAGCCAAAGTTTTATCCAAGAAAAAGAAAAATTATTAGATGATAGTCGAACCATGTAAAAAATTTATAACATGAGGCATGGTGTGGTCCAGCCATGTAAAAAATTTATAACATGAGGCATGGTGTGGTCCAACCATGTAAAAAATTAGTAAGAACAATTAATTAATAATGTTTAATAAACTCCAACTTGATTAAATGGGGCTTCATGAGCAAGGCAAGCAACCGTAGAAATTGATTGAGAAGAATATATGTTCTCTTAATGCACCCAAAAAAAATGGGCCGTCCACCAAATGGCACTACCTGTCATTTCATGTTTCGTGAAAGACAAGCCATCACAGGCAAGTTGCAGGTACGACTGATTGATTAATCCCAAAGAAAATGAGATTGTGGGTAATTATATCTCACATATTATATAAACAAAGGTTAATACAATCATGGTAAGTGGCCATTCCTGCATCTAGTTTAATAATTAACTAAGCATATAAACCCAAAGATTCCCTTCCAGCTGGCAAAGGGATCTCTTTTTCCTTTCTCCGAGAAAAAACTTGAATCATGGCATGGTACCGGCTAGTGGAATCTGTCAGCAACCAATGAACAGCCACCTCCATTTTTTATTATTTTTTAAACAGTTTCTTGAGCAATTTATAGGGATAGGAGAAAATCCGTACAATACTATTGGTGCCACATGGCGTCGTCGCATTGAGCGTGTGCAAGACCGGGCCAGTCCCAAAGGCTTTTCAGAAGGGCCAAAAACCTTAGGGTGGCCATAAAATAATAATCAAACTCAGATAGCTTGCCTTTGGCATCTCCTAAGGCTGTAGCAACAGCTGTTATGCTGACTTAGACAAAATAACATTATTTATGTATCAATTTTGCCCCCCCTCCTCCCTCAATTTTGTCTCTAGCTGCCCACCTCATCCTTGCATAGTACACCTCCTTCCGCACAAGGACCACCAACACCATGACTCACAAGTCATGCTGTTGTCCTATTTTGTTGTTTCACCTTTCCCACAACAAAACAAAACAGCTAAAGGTTTCATTAGCTATTGCTACTGCTAAGCTCTTTATTGTTTATATTGTTGTGGCATTTTGCTAAAGGTCTCATTATCTATAGCTAAGCTCTTCACTGTTTATTGTGACATTTTGATAGTGTTGCAAAGGAGACTAGCTTTTTGAGCCTTAGTTAGGTGAATTTAAGCACAACCTTCATAGCCATAGGACTATCAAACGAGACTAGCTTTTTAAGCCTTAATTAGGTGAATTTGAGTGCGACCTTTACAAGTTAGAGCAAGTTTTAGCTTAGAATGCACATCCAAATCAATAAAATTGAGCTTGCCTCCTCAGTATTGTAGTGAACACTTTTGTTTACATAAAAGATTCCTTAAGTACAACCATAATGTTGGACTCCTCGTAATGTGTACCATGGCATGTGATTCACTCTCCTTTTCCACCATCTTGAATATGACAAGCGAATCATGAGTTGTAGTTTTTTATATAAAAAGAATCACAACGAGACAGGTTTAATAATATTGTATTGAAGGAGAATTCGTTTTGGCCTCTTTATGAAGACTGAATTTGTGTAACTTTGAATTATCCCATATTTAAAAAATTACAAAGTGTACAAGCTCATACAAAAAAGGATCATCAGCTCTAATCAAATCTCACCGTAAAGGCAAGGCATTGAGATGGAACTTTGCATTTAGTCAAAATTTTTCATTATTTCATGATAGATTGGAATTATCTCTTATAGTCCACCTTACATAGAGCTTCTAAAAATATATAACCCTAGATTTCAGAAATTTTACACCCTAGTTCATAACCTAAGTCAAGAGGGGTTTGCTAGGTAGAAAAATCAAAGCCCTCCAACTTGCCAGAGGTCATTGTTTATCAATTTATAGGACACACCACCTATTTAAGGATGTTAGGAAGAGGCTGCTCGAATACATGGCACCTTGGCACCAATGTCAAAGCCACATCCTTTTATACATTAACATAACTATGCTGCCTTGGCCCTAACACTTTCACCTTGGCATAGTTCCATGCTACCTTGTCACATCTTATAATACCTTTCCATATCCTTGTTAGCATTCCTTCCTCTCTGATTGACGTTACCTCGGTATAATTTTTACAACATGTGGTAAAGGTTTTGGCACTCCACTAGTCAGGGCCTCACATGATCCTAAACTTGTGTATGGATTATCTCAAGATCTATGGTTTAGTTGAAGGTTTGTAAGTTAAAGAGAAGACAGAGACCTCTTTCTGCTGGAGTGGAGATCAATGTAGTAATCGACACATAGATGCAAGAAGATTGATGAGAATGAGTGAAGTACAAGTGAACTCATAAGATAAGGTCACTTACACACTCATAAGAGTGCAACATATGCTCGGGAGAAAAAACCTCCTAAGTACAAGTGAAGTGATATGATAAGGTCACTTACACATTCATAAGAGTGCGTACATATGCTTAAGGGAAAAAACCTCTTAAAGAGGGAAAAAGTGGCCCAACCCATAAGTAGCATATATCCAAACATCACTACCATTAAAACATTACAAATCCCCCCTATAGTAGTGTTGATGTGAATATGTACAGCGTTCATGTGTAGTGATGATGTGAATATGTATAGGGTTCATGTGGTTGATCAATCCCCAAATGGTAATATGCCCAAAGTTTTATGATAGCTTCAAACTTTTCTCATGAGAGAACCTTCATGAACATATCTACTACATTGTCATGTGTAGAGACATAAGCTAGGCTAATCTCTCATGTAAATGGGCCTCTCCTTGACATAATGATAATGCACCTCAATGTGCTTTGTATGAGCATGAAACATTGCAATGGCTAATGCACTCTGGCTATCAGTGAATATGGAGGTGGGGGACCTCCGTCTTATACCAAGATCTACCAAAAGGCATATGAGCCATACACACTCTACATTCACTATAAAACTTGCCATGTAGTCAACTTCACAGCTCAAAGTAGCCATTGTACATATATCACTATATATAACTTGTAGCTTTTGGATAGTCCTAAAACTGATCCATCTTTGGGAATGATGCCCATTTCATCTTGCCCAAAATGTACCCCTTACATATATGTTTAACGGGGGCCTCAAGCTCTAGCAACAAGCATTTGCAAGTCTGATACCATCTCTTGCCTTTTAAGGCGCAACAAACTACCAAAATTCAAGTGATCAAGTCAGGTATACCATAGCTCCATGTCACTCATAGCACGTGTGGTAGTAACTGAACAGCATTATATATTAATCTCTCATACTTGTCCGATCTATAAAGCCCATGGCTTATAGTAGCAGAGATACCAAAGTGATGTCTCCATCACTTCAGTTGACATGAACTATACATGTATATCAGCAAATTTGACCACTATGCCTACCCTAGCAATGGTAGAGACTAACAACAAGTTCTTATTGATGTCTAGCACAAATAAGACTTCTAAAAGAGTGATTGTCCCACCATTTGCAGGTGTAGTGAGAAAAACCTTACCAACTCTTTTTATTAGATATGAGGAGTTGTTTATACATGTGATTGTTCCTCCTTGAGGATCAAACTCAAGTGAGAGAAATAAATCATGCTGAGAAAAGTAATGTGCTTGCTATAGCACCACTATCAAAGTACCATATATGATGATCTATCACTAACATGCATATGTCATGGACAGAAGGATCATAACTACAGTGCATAATGAATGCTCAATCATCCTGTGCTGCATAGTTTGCTTCTTTTAGCACTTGGTGCTAATGCATTAGTCACAACCATGACTCTTTCTTCTTCTCCTTCTCTAGCCTTTTTTTACATTCATTGATGTAATGGCTTGGCTTCTCATAGTAGTTGCATTTTTCTTTCTTCTTAGGCTTATCACCACCCTTCTCGGCATCCTTTCTAGAAGATTGGGCTGATTCTACCTTTGACACCCTAAGAAAAAGCTGGTAGCAAATGATTGATCTCCCACATACACACTAGCTAGGTTTTGTTGAGATTGCGCAAATGGTTGCAAATCTGACAAAGAATCATGTATCTGGAAAATGGGAATGTGTTGGCAACTCATGTGCAAGCCCTACAATGAATTTGGAGCAAGTTTGATGCATTTAAGTGATTGGAAATTCACTGTTTTGAAGCTCTCACAAAAACAGAGAATAGAGGCCCATTGTTGATGAAATTGAAGCCGATCTTTTACAAAAATCAACACATTGATGGATTGTGTGCATGCCTAGGAGTGTTGGGAACCTACATATGCCTTCAATAGCCACAACAAACCACCCAAATCTCTCCTACATTAGGCAGCGCAGCCTAAAGGCAAGAAACAGAGCAAAAATCTCATCACATAGCAAAGTGGAGGCCAAATTCAAGCTTGGTGATTGATTAACATCAAAACTTTCTTAGCAATTTTGTGATACACATAGATGAGAAGGTTGCTATGTGGTTGGTTGGAGCAATTATGCATTTTGGAGCTGATTATGAGCTGATTATGCATTTTGGAGCTGATTATGAGCCGATTAAACAGGCTATATACAGTGATTAGTGAAATAGAGGATCATTAGTTGGCTAATTACTCTCTCAACTATTACAATTGGTCTGATTCCTTTTACATGGAGTTAGTAGACATCATTGCTAAGCTAATGAATGCATGGTCTCCCAATTTGGACAAGAATTGAAGAAATTAGAGCACTTTTCCTACTGGTTTTTACTGATTTTACTATTTTTTCTCGAAATAAAGAAGGGGATTTGATATTTTTGGTATGTACGCACCTTGGTTGGTGTTAATATGCAACATTGAGCTTGTTCAGGTGTCAATGCAAGTTATCCACACTTGGTTGAACCACTACATTACAATTTTAAGCCTTGGAAAGCATGCCAAAACACAGGGTACTTTGGACTGCGTATGCCAGTTCAATTTGAATGCAATCAGAGTGATTTTCTAAATCAAAAGTGAAGATCGTTGAGTACTTTGGAGTATTTGGAACACTTATTAGAGTGTGGTTGAGTTGAGAAAGGCTCATTTACAGAATTGGACGTGTGCGGAAGGTGCATTTGCATTGAGAAAATATGTTAGACAACCCAGTAGTACAAATTGTGGGTGAGAAGTTGGATAGAAAGAACTTCCAGGCATGGAAGTACAAGATTAAAAGCGTTATGAAAGGAAAAGGTTTTTGGAACCTTGTTACACGTGCGGAGCCAAAGTCGGAACTACCCCGACAAGCTACATAACAACAAGTTGTAGCTAAACAGTGGTCAAAGAGAGCATACAAAGTTTTGCATTACCTGTCAATATGTATCTCGGATGCTATACTTATACATATACATGATGCTGAGAATCCCAAGGATGCATAGGATACGTTGGTAAAGCTGTTTGATACATATACATGATGCTGAGAATCCCAAGGATGAATAGGATACGTTGGTAAAGCTGTTTGATACATATACTAGTGGTCATAAGTCTCAGTTGTTGAGACAACAAATTCATAATGTGAAGTGGAAAGGAACGAGTATTCATGATTATGTACAAGAGATAAAGAAGTATGTAGATGCATTGGCAACTATCAATGCCCCCATGCCTGATGATGATTTGGTAGACATTACCTTGCATGGTCTTGGCAAAGCAAGGAGTACAAGTCTTTTGATACATCTATCTATGTTCATAGTACAGGTTTACCAGATTTTGATGAGTTGGTTTCACTCTTGCTTGTTGAGGAAATCAAACTCAGTGACTCTTTTCATGATGCATCTACTAGCCATGATGATAATGGCAGGAATCAGGCTTTCTATTCACAAAGGGGATTTAGAGGCAGGGGGAGATTTGCATCACGAGGTCGTGGTAATGGTCGTGGATGGCAGGATAGGTCACCATAACAGAATTTTCAGCCTACATATGGTGCTAGAGGTGGTGGTGGATATACACCTCAGAGAGGCAGAGGTAATCCTCGTGGAAGAGGATGTTGGCAAGGCCAACAAACATCTATGCAAAATGTGGAATGCCCTTACTGTGGGAAGTTTGGTCATATGGCACGTGATTGTTACTGCAAACAAAATGATTTGAGAGGGGGTAGAGCACAACATGGTGGACATTATGCACAGCATGGTGGAAATTTTGCATCAAGCAGTAATGATGGCAGCGCAAATCACTTGTTTGCCATGAAACATGTCATGGGATCTATGATGACAAATGGTGACAGTGATAACACTTGGTATATGGACTCTGGAGCATCAAACCATATGACTTGTCATGGCGAATGGTTTGAACATATGAAGCCAATGGATGTGAAAGGCTATGTGGAGACAGGAGATGATTCCCAGCATGCTATCACTTATGTTGGGAGTGTACCATTGGTGATGCACAATGGTGAAACAAAGTCTATGGCAGATGTCTTGTATGTGCCTTATATTACAAAAAGTTTGACCTCAGTTGGTCAAATGGTTGAACAAGGTTTACAGGTTCGTTTCAACAAAACGAGCATGATTGCTTCGTTGAGGATTTCAAAAATGGATGTAGAGTCATTGCCAAAGGCAAGAAAGAAGGCAGGTTATTTAAGTTGGATGCTGGGATTCCTGAGTTGAAATCAGCCATGTTCTCTAAAAGCCGAAATGTGGTACAGGACATTGACATGTGGCATAAAAGGATTGGACATGTGAACATACAAAGGTTAAAGAACATGTAGGCGCAAGAGGCATTGTTAGTGGGTTGCCTAGATTCAAGTAAGTTGGGAATATGCATATCTGTGATGGTTGCCAGTTTGGAAAGCAAGCAAGGTTGCCATTTCCTAAAGAAGGCAACATGAGTAGCAGGCCACTTGAGATAGTTCATAGTGATGTATGGGGTCCTGCACAAAACCCATCCATTAAAGGCAGCTTGTATTATGTGACATTCATTGATGATTTCAGTAGAATGACATGGATTTACTTTCTCAGAGAGAAAAGTGAAGTTTTGGGAAAGTTTATGGACTTCAAAGTTTTTGTAGAGAAGCAATATGGCTCTTGGATAAAATGTTTGAGGACAGATGGAGGTGGTGAATACACCTCACATGCTTTTGATAATTTCTTGAGAAAGCATGGCATAAGAAGGCGGCTCTCCGTGGGTTGAAAGGGTTGGGCGAATTGAGCTTTGGAGCCCATGGGTTGGGTGTGGGCAAGCCCGGAGGATTTTGTCAAGGAGGAGCGGACTTGCTTGCCCGTTGGTCGCTAAACCATCTTTATCGATTGGACAGGTATTGGTGTGGTGGGTGTGGTTTGGGTGAACTGCTGAGGGGTATGCCTTGGGATCCAAATGATGAAATTGCCATCATATGGAAGCCTTGGGCTACGTTTTTTACGATGAGGCTTTGATTAGTGAGGTGGTTATTGATGCGGAGGAGAAGCTTTTGATTATGGCTTGGGGAGGGGAAGAGGATCAGAGTCGATGCACTCCCCATCCCAGGGGATCGTTGTTACCTTGCCCTGGGAAAGTTGGAGGGTAGCTGTATTGTCAGCGGAGTTGGTTGTACTTGTAGCGTTTTAGACCTAACTTCCTCCAAGGATGACTGCTTCTTTCATCTCACCTATGGGAACCACATAGACCTTACAAAAGCCAATGGGTTAGAGACAGTACGTACAGTTTGTGTAAAGGACCCAAGCCTTTGTATGCGTTGTCCACTAGGCAATTGAACTTTGGCCTGGGTAGTTTTAAGAGAGGGTTTGCCTAGAGAGACCCATGTTTCCCATGGCAAAAGATTATGGCTAGCTGTGGGAGACAACAAGGCATGTTTTCTTTGCATGTTTATACCAAAGGGGAAATCTATCCACACTGGAAGGGTGGTTATTTCAGGTTGTGGAGCTACACTTACACTCAGGGTGTTAAACAAGGCAATGGCTTTGTAGGGTTCATGAAGGCTTTGGCCATTCGGGAGCATGAATTGTGTGCCGAGTTTGCGACCGGGGAGGGTGTCAAGTGTAGTAAAGCCAATTGTGGTCGACTTTGTCACTATTGATAGAAGTGACCATGCATGGCACCCATGCATCATCAAGGGCTTGATGATGACAAGCCTCACAAACCAAGAGATCGTTGGTCTTGGTGGTGGTCACAGAGTCTTTAGCAAAGGGAGATTTGGCCATGGGATGTGAGTGCCAGGTATAAAAATTGACCCTAAGCCTTTGAGACTATTTGCAGAAGGGTAGACATGATGCACCCAGTCATGGATTAGTCGGGTTTGTCTTATGAAGGGTCGACCTAAGATGGCATCATAGGTGGCATTACGAAAGTCCATGACTACAAATGTGAGGTGGAATGTCATGTCACAAAATTTGACCTTGAGGTCATGCACTAGGCCCATGGGTTGTTTTGCAGAGTTTCTATCTACAAGCTTGATCACCAATTTGGCGTGGTTGGCCCCAGTTTTCCCAACATGTTTGTGTGAGGATGCTTACACCAGCACCTCCATAAAGGATGCCTTTGGCCACATGTCCGTTATAGGAAATGGGCAATGCTGCGTTTGTGTCATCACCTTCAAAGTATTGTCCCAGTGCATTGACACGAATTGTTGGTTCATCTTTGGGTTGTGGGTGGTGGTTATGGAGTAAGTCTAGATTATGGAGCTCAGATTCATCCAAGGAATCTGGAGCTTCCTCCTCTATATAAGCTTGAAGTTTGTGTTCCATCCAATCCCAAAGGTCATTCCATAAATTTGGACTACCTTTTAACAAGGTTCCTATGGGCATGTGGATTTGGGAGGAAAGGAAGGCAGAGAGGCCGGCCAGGTCACGTTGATGAGTAGGGGCTTCTTGAGGGGCGGGGACTTGATCATAGGGTGGACTAGAAATAGTATATGGAAGTTCAATTTGGTCCTTATTTGACAAGTGTGGAGGTCGAGAGGTGGTTGTAGTATGATAATAAAATACCTCAGCAAATTTGGTGTGCGGACCTCGTGAGTCTCTGTCGGACTCTGTGTCAGTATTCGCATCAAGTTGTTCGATGTGAACGAGGGATTTGGGCTTGGCCGTTTATGGAATAGGCATTAGAGGATGAGGAGGTGCATGAGGGGAAAAATCTTCATTTGGCAACATCATGTTGGTGAATGGATTTGCCTTAGATTGGAGCGGTTGTTGTAGGGGCTCCTGCCTGACCTAGTGCAGAAGTTCAGGCTCAATGGGGGACGACGCGTATTCAAGTACGGGGTCAAAGGTTACGAAAATGGGCGGTAGTTCAAGTTGAGCCTGGTATTGCTCTACCAGTGCTTGGGCCTCCTAAAGAGGTTACTTCTCAAGGATGGCATTGGGATATATGGCCAACCATTTTTCCCGTTTGGTGAGCTTTGGTGGGCTCCATGGGGGAGTGGCAATTTGGTATGATCATCGCTCCCGAAGGAGGATGATGTGGTCTTTGTTGAGCCCATGTAGATGCTAACCCGATCGTCATCGTGGGGAAAACGTGCTTAGAGCGTTGTTTCTTTTGGGATGTGGCCTTATTTAGCTTGGCCTACAACTGTGTGATGACATTCAATGGGACAGTCGAAATCTTCCCATGTTGAATGCTCAACATGTTGAGGGATGGCATGCCTTCGACTATGGAAAGAAAAACTAATTATAAAGGGAAATCCTTAAGTAATGGTCAATTCCACAGCCATGACACTATGGTTGCATTGGTAGAGGTTTCTTTTAAGGGCATTCCGCCACTCTATAGGGTTCATGGTAGAGGAAACACAAAAAAACACAAAATTTAACCAAATGTAAGCAAAAAAGCTCTATGTTTAAGCATGAAAGAAAGTAAAAATACAATGCTAAACTCTCAATTGATACAATTTGTGTAAACTAAACATATTTTCACCTATGTGCATGCTCTACTAACACCATTGATCACTCCAAACACCATGAAAACAACAATCAAGCAATAAATAAGGCTAAAGCACTCTCTTGAAAAATGGAAAAAAGAGTTAAAAGAGAGGAAAAATCACACCAAACTCACACAAATCTCTATCAAATCTGCCTCTTTTTAATGGAATCCCACTAATCAAGAGCAGAGGCAATGGGTAGACTATAGATTAGAGAAAAACAACTGATAAAGCTAAAGGATTACTTCCTGGCAGTATAGCAGGCAACACTAAAAATGTTAAGGCTAAGAGATAGCAAAGAAGGAACCAATCACCTCTACTCATCTCAACATGTCATGGGGATATTTCCGATGGCCGATGAGCTCGTAACCCTTGAGGTCTCCAAGCTCAACACCACCATGGGTAGCTTACCATTTGCCTTCTCCCGTGAGTGTTATCACATTGTCGCGTTGCACTACGAGTACTACTCTCTCCTCTCACATCAAATCACTCACACACACACACTAGCATGCATTAGAGAGAAGATTAAAGAGAGGTTTGGCAAGAGGGAAGGCTTAATTGTATAATGGGAGAGTGTCCTTGCATTATGAGAGAAATTGCCTTATATACATGGCCATAAGTGTTCACACACACTTAAACTGTGCCTGGGCAAGTGCCCAAAGCTTCTATTTAAACTATTGCTTGTGGATTGCTTCAACTCATAATACATTAATGTATTATAACACTAGGGAGCACATCCTAGCTCACTACACACTCTTGGAGTGGGAAACACCATTGGACCTTTACGGGCACCCGTCCAAGTTGGACACCATTGCTTCCATGGCTACTGTATAATCTAGGCAAGGATCACATTCTCAAGCGGTGTGTCAGAAAGGAGGACAAATTCCTGGCTATTTTGGAAGAAGCCCATAGTGAGATCATTAGTGGGCATTTTACAGGCAAGGTAACTGCTTGAAAGATCTTGCAAGCATGGAGTTTGTCAAACACTATGATGAATGCCAACACTTTTAACATTTCTCATGGACAGGACATAATGCCTTTGTGTGGTTCCGATCATTATGCAACAACCTTTTGAAAAATGGGAAACAGACTTCATTGGACCTATTAGCCTAGATACATGTCACAACGCAAGCCTGTTATATAATTGTTACCACA